>NC_091986.1:217943754-218243754 GCF_044704955.1 Pristiophorus japonicus | reverse complement strand
ATGAAATCAGCATGGATTTATGAAAGGGGAAATCCTGTTTCACAAATTTGCTGGAATTCTTTGAGGATGTAACGAACAGGATGGATAAAGGGGGAACAAGTAGATGTGGTGTATTTGGATTTCCAGAAGGCATTTGACACAGTGCCACACAAAAGGTTACTGCACAAGATAAAAGTTCACGAGGTTGGGGGTAATATATTAGCATGAATAACTAACAGAAAACAGAGAGTCGGGATAAATGGTTCATTCTCTGGTTGGCAATCAGTAACTAGTGGGGTGCCGCAGGGATCAGTGCTGGGACCCCAACTATTTACAATCCATGGCTTGGAAGAAAGGACTGAGTGTAACGTAGCCAAATTTGCTGACGATACAAAGATGAAAGAGCAATGTGTGAGGAGGACATAAAAAATTTGCAAAAGGACATAGACAGGCTAAGTGAGTGGGCAAATATTTTGCAGATGGAGTATAATGTTGGAAAGTGTGGGGTCATGCACTTTGACAGAAAAAAAATCGAAGAGCAAGTTATTATTTAAATGGAGAAAGATTGCAAAGTGCCGCAGTACAGCAGGACCTGGGGGTACTTGTGCATGAAACACAAAAGGATAGTATGCAGGTACAGCAAGTGATCAGGAAGGCCAATGGAATCTTGGCCTTTATTGCAAAGGAGATGGTATATAAAAGCAGCAAACAGCTAAATAAGGGTATTGGTGAGGCTGGAATTCTGCGTGCAGTTTTGGTTTCCATATTTACGAAAGGATATACTTGCTGTGGAGACAGTTCAGAGAAGGTTCACTCGGTTGATCCCGGGGATGAGGGGGTTGACTTATGAGGAAAGGTTGAGTAGGTTAGGCCTCTACTCATTGGAATTCAGAAGAATAAGAGGTGATCTTATAGAAACATATAAGATTATGAGGGGGCTTGACAAGGTGGATGCAGAGAGGATGTTTCCACTGATAGGGGAGACTAGAACTAGGGGGCATGATCTTAGAATATGGGGCCGCCCATTTAGAACTGAGATAAGGAGAAATTTCTTCTCTCAGAGAGTTGTGAATCTAGAATTCACTGTCTCGGAGAGCTATGGATGCTGGGACATTAAATAAATCTAAGACAGAAATAGACAGTTTCTTAAATGATAAGGGGATCATGGGTTTTGGGGAGCGGGCAGGGAAGTGGACCCGAGTCCATGATCAGATCAGCCATGATTGTATTGAATGGCGGAGCAGGCTCGAGGGGCCGAATGGCCGACTCCTGCTCCTATTTCTTATGTTCTTATGTTCTCTACAGAGCAGTGGTGATACCCACCCTCCTTATGCTTCAGAGACAGAGCAGGCACCTCAAACACTGGAGAAGTACTACCAACGCTGCCTCCGCAAGATCCTGCAAATCCATTGGCAAGATAGGTGCACCAACGTTAGTGTTCTCGCTCAGGCCAACATCCCCAGCACTGACCACGTTCGACCAGCTCCGTTGGGCGGGCCACATCGTCCGCATGCCCGACACGAGACTCCCGAAACAGACACTGTCCTCCGAGCACTGACACGGCAAACAAGCCCCAGGTGGGCAGAGGAAACGTTACAAGGGACACCCTCAAAGCCTCCCTGATAAAGTGCAACATCCCCACCCACACCTGGGAGTCCCTGGCCCAAAAACGCTCAAAGTGGAGGAAGAGCTTCCGGGAAGGCGCCAAACTCCTCGAGTCTCTTTGGCGAGAGCACACGGAACCCAAGCGCAGGCAGCGGAAGGAGCGCACGGCGACCCAAGCACTCCATCCGCCCGCCCCTCCAACCACCGTCTGCCTCACCTGTGACAGAGACTGTAGGTCCTGCATCGGACTCATCAGTCACCTGAGAACTCATGTTAGTGTGGAAGTTGTTGTGTATGTATAATATAAGTATATATCCTGTACACTCAATATATAGTTACATGAGACCACTGAATGTACCACCAGAGGGTGCAACTGGTAGAGACCTAGGGGTCACCTGCACACTGCAGGTAACCAGGTATAAACGGGAGCCCACCATACTGTACCCTCATTCAGGAGTTGCAATAAAAGGACTAAGGTCACAACAGTTCAAGTGCAATACCTCACCTCGTGGTGGCATTACTAGAGTGCTTACAGATACAACAGACGCAAGTCATCCTCGACTCCGGGGGACTGCCTCAGAAGAGGAGGGAGAGACTGGAGAAGCTGAGGTTGTCCTCCTTGGAGCAGAGAAGGTTAAGGGGAGATTTGATCTAGGTGTTCAAAATCATGAGGGGTTTTGATAGAGTAAACAAGGAGAAAGTGTTTCCTCTGGTAACCAAAGGTCAAAGGTTTAAAATAACTGCTGAAAGAACTGGAGGGAAAATCAGGAGAAATGTCTTCACAAAGAGGTTTGTTGTGGAACAAATTACCTAAAAGGATGATGGAATTAGATTGCACAGGATCATTCAAAAGGCAATTAGACATGTCCTTGAAGAGGACTAATTTACAGGGTTACGGTGAAAAAGCTGGGCTGTGGGACTAAATTAGACAGCTTTTTCAGAGAGTCAGCACAGGGGTGAAGGGACCGATGACCTTATTCTGTGCTGTAAGGTTGTAGGATCCCATCATTCTAATATCGAGGTTCTGTATTGAGAACATAAGAACATAAGAAATAGGAGCAGGAGTAGGCCATTTGGCCCCTCAAGCCTGCTCCACCATTGAATAAGATTATGGCTGATCCGATCATGGACTCAGCTCCACTTCCCTGCAGAGTGTATGAAGAAAGAGTCAGACTGAGCACTATGAGCTCAAAGTAAAGTGTGACCTTAGTCTTTTATTGCAGGTCTCCAGAGTGCCTCTCCAACCTGTGAGGCCTCCTTAAATATCTGTGCTCCCAAGGGATTATGGGATCCCTTGGGACTCCGGGGTGAGCCCTCTGGTGGCTGTACAGATTAATTTCAAGTCCACATATATAACAACACTACCCCCAAAGTCAATAGTGTAACTATTTACAATGCGAGTCGATCTGGGGCCCTTCTTGCCCTGGTTGATCGTCTCGGTGTGAAAACTGGTGTTGTTGAATCATTTCTTGGGTCCTCGCTGGGCTGTTGTGCAGCTGGCCTTGCTGGGCTGCCTGGTGTGTTGGGCCCTGCAGGGCTGCTGTGGATGATGGGTTCTGCTTTGTGGTCAACCGTGGTATCGGTTGCCACTGGTGTGTGTGTTGGGGGATCAAAAAAGGTAGGGTCCAAAGTGGGTTGCTCAGGGTAGTCCATGAATCTGAGTTTGATTTGGTCCAAGTGTTTCAGGTGAATGAGTCCATTTGAAAGTTTGAGCCGAAACACTCTGCTCCCCTCTTTGGCCACGACAGTGCCGGAAAGCCACTTGGGACCTTGTCCATAATTTAACACAAATACAGGATCATTGATTTCAATCTCGCGTGACACATTTGCGCTATCATGGTATGCACTTTGTTGAAGCCGCCTGCTCTCTACCTGATCATATAGATCAGGGTGAACGAACGAGAGCCTTGTCTTAAGTGCTCTTTTCATGAACAGTTCAGCAGATGGGATCCCAGTGAGTGAGTGGGGTCTCGTGCGGTAGCTAAGCAGGACTCGGGATAGGCGAGTCTGCAGTGAGCCTTCAGTTACCCTTTTCAAGCCTCGCTTGATGGTTTGCACTGCTCTCTCTGCCTGAACATTGGACGCTGGTTTAAACAGATGTGACATGTTTGATCCCGTTACAGGTCATGAATTCTTTGAACTCAGCACTGGTAAAACATGGCCCGTTGTCGCTCACCAGGACATCGGGTAAGTCGTGAGTGTCAAACATGGCCCGCAGGCTTTCACTGGTGGCAGTGAACATGCTAGCTGACATTATCTCACATTCAATCCACTTGGAGTATGCGTCTACAACCACAAGGAACATTTTACCCAAGAATGGGCCTGCATAGTCGACGTGTACCCTAGACCACGGTTTGGAGGGCCAAGACCATAAACTTAGCGGTGCCTCCCTGGGTACATTGCTTAACTGCGAGCATGTATTACATCTGTGAATGCAGGACTCTGAGTCTGCATCGATACCGGGCCACCACACATGGGATCTGGCTATCACTTTCATCATTACGATGCCTGGGTGGGTACTGTGGAGGTCATTGATGAAAGTGTCTCTGCCCTTCTTGGGAACCACTACTCGATTGCCCCACAGAAGGCAGTCTGTCTGTATAGACATTTCATCTTTGCGCCACTGGAACGGCTTTATCTCTTCCTGCATTTCCACCGGGACACTGGACCAGTTCCCGTGAAGCACACAGCTTTTGACTAGGGATAATAAGATGTTCTGGCTTGTCCAGGTTTTGATCTGCCGGGCAGTGACGGGTGATTGCTCACTCTCAAATGCTTCCATAACCATGGCTAGATCTGCGGGCTGCGCCATTTCCACCCCCGTGGTAGGCAATGGCAACCTACTGAGAGTATCGGCGCAGTTTTCTGTGCCTGGCCTGTGGTGGATGGCATAGTTGTGTGCGGACAACATGAACGCCCATCTCTGGATGCGGGCCGATGCGTTGGTATTTATCCCTTTACTCTCGGAAAACAGGGATATAAGTGGCTTATGGTCAGTTTCCAATTCGAATTTTAGCCCAAACAGGTATTGATGCATTTTCTTTACCCCATAGACACACGCTAACCCTTCTTTTTCAATCATGCTGTAGGCTCTCTCGGCCTTAGACAGACCTTCGATGCATAAGCAACCGGTTGCAGTTTCCCGAAATCATTACCTTGTTGCAATACACACCCGACGCCGTATGACGACGCATCACATGCTAGTACCAAACGTTTACATGGATCATACAACACAAGCAATTTGTTTGAGCATACCAATTTTCTCGCTTTTACAAAGGCATTTTCTTGGCTTTTGCCCCAAACCCATTCGCCCCCTTTTCATAGTAAGACGTGTAGTAGTTCTAGCAGGGTGCTGAGACCAGGTAAGAAGTTACCAAAGTAGTTCAAGAGTCCCAGGAATGACCGCAGCTCCGTCACGTTCTGTGACCTTGGTGCATTCTCGATTGCCTCCGTCTTCATGTTGGTGGGCCTGATGCCATCCGCCGCAATCCTCCTTCCCAGGAACTCCACTTCAGGCACTAGGAAAATACACTTCGAGCGTTTTACCTGAGTCCCAGACAATTGAGCCGACTAAGTTCTGCAGATGCTCGACTGTGTTCTGACCTGTGACCAAGATGTCGTCCTGGAAGATCACGGTGTGCGGGACCGACTTCAGTAAACTTTCCATGTTTCTCTGGAATATCGCCGCCGCTGATCGGATTATAAACAAAAAGACCTTTGTGCGTGTTGATGCAGGTGAGGGCCTTCGATGATTCCACCAGTTCCTGCGTCATGTAGGCTGAAGTCAGATCCAGCTTCGTGAACGTCTTTCCTCCCGCCAGCGTTGTAAAAAGGTTGGCGGCTTTTGGTAGTGGGTATTGGTCCTGCAGGGAGAAACGATTGATAGTTACTTTGTAATCGCCACAGATTCTGTCAGTGCCGTCTCCCTTGAGGACTGGGACGATAGGACTGGCCCACTCGCTGAACTCGATCGGTGAAATGATGCCCTCTCGTTGCAGGTCTAGCTCGATCTCTACCCTTTCTCTCATCGTGTATGGTACTGTTCTCGCCTTGTGATGGATGGGTCGCGCCCCCAGAATTAGGTGGATCTGCACTTTTACTCCTTGGAATTTCCCGATGCCTGGTTCGAACAGTGAAGGAGATTTGTTTAAGACCTGGGCACACGAAATATCGTCAGTGGGCGATAGCACTCGGACGTCGTTGCAGTTCCAGTGTATCTTTCCCAGCCAGCTCCTGCCGAGCAGCGTGGGACCATCGCCCTGTACCACCCAGAGTGGTAGCTCATGCACCACTCCATCGTAGGAGACCTTTACAGTAGCGCTGTCGATTACAGGAATCAGTTCTTTAGTGTAAGTTCTTAGTCTCGTGCAAACTGGAGCTAAGACTGGCCTTGAGACCTTGTTGCACCACAATCTTTCCAAAGTCTTTTTGCCCATGATGGACTGGCTCGCACCCGTGTCCAGCTCCATTGACACTGGGTGTCCATTTAGTTCAACATTCAGCATTATCGGGGAACAATTCATGGTGAATGTGTGCACCCCATGTACCTCTGCCTCCTCTATCTGAGGCTCTGTTTTGTCGTGATCCTCCTCTGCAAGATGGTGGTTTGCAGGTTTAACAGACTTAGCAGCACGCCTGCACACTCGTTGGAGGTGTCCCATTGTTCCACAGCCCTTGCAAACATACTCTTTGAATTGGCATGTATGGAAACGATGATCGCCCCCGCAGCGCCAACAAGGTGTTAATGGCCTTGCATTCATCAGCCTTGATGGTGGACTCTGAGACATCTGCGGTCGTGTAGCTGCAGGTATGTGTGACCTGCCCTGTACGTTACGATTCGAAAACAACATCACATTGTTCACAGTACTTGTAGCACCACTTGTGTGCTGAGAGATTTGCTTCGTATTATCACTGGTGGCAATGAACGCCTGGGCTATCGCTATGGCCTTACTCAAGATTGGGGTCTCTGCAGTCAAAAGTTTGCTAAGTATTGTTCCGTGGCCAATGCCAAGTACGAAAAAGTCTCTGAGCATGTGCTCCAAATGTCCTTCAAATTTGCAATGTCCTGCAAGGCGTCTCAGCTCGGTGACATAACTCGCCACTTCCTGGCCTTCAGACCTTTTATAGGTGTAGAACCGGTACCTCGCCATCAGAACGCTTTCCTTCGGGTTCAAATGCTCTCGGACCAGTGTGCACAAATCGTCGTACGATTTCTCCGTGGGTTTCGCTGGAGTGAGCAGTTTCTTCATGAGGCCATACGTTGGTGCCCCACAGACGGTGAGGAGGATCGCCCTTTGTTTGTCAGCGCTCTCTTCTCCATCTAGCTCGTTGGCCACGAAGTATTGGTCGAGTCGCTCCACAAAAGTTTCCCAATCATCTCCCTCCGAGAATTTCTCCAGGATGCCCACTGTTCTCTGCATCTTTGGGTTCGCTATCTGTATCTCGTCACCAGTTGTTGTGTCTGGAGAAAGAGGCAGACTGAACACTGTGAGCTCAAAGTAAAGTGTGACCTTAGTCTTTTATTGCAGGTCTCCAGAGTGCCTCTCCAACCTGTGAAGCCTCCTTAAATACCTGTGCTCCCAAGGGATTATGGGATCCCTTGGGACTCCGGGGAATGAGCCCTCTAGTGGCTGTACAGAGTAAATACAAGTCCACATATACAACACCCTGCCCACTTCCCATAAGGAGGGCAAGAAAAAGAGTGGGACAGCAATAGTGATAGGGGATTCAATGGTGAGGGGAATAGATAGGCGTTTCTGCGGCCGCGACTGAGACTCCAGGATGATATGTTGCCTCCCTGGTGCAAGGGTCAAGGATGTCTCGGAGCGGGTGCAGGACATTCTGAAATGGGAGGGAGAACAGCCAGTTGTCGTGGTGCACATTGGTACCAACGACATAGGTAAAAAAAGGGATGAGGTCCTACGAAATGAATTTAAGGAGCTAGGAGCTAAATTAAAAAGTAGGACCTCAAAAGTAGTAATCTCGGGATTGCTACCAGTGCCATGTGATAGTCAGAGTAGGAATCGCAGGATAGCGCAGATGAATACGTGGCTTGAGCAGTGGTGCAGCAGGGAGGGATTCAAATTCCTGGGGCATTGGGACCGGTTCTGGGGGAGATGGGACCAGTACAAACCGGACGGTCTGCACCTGGGCAGGACCGGAACCAATGTCCTAGGGGGAGTGTTTGCTAGTGCGGTTGGGGAGGATTTAAACTAATATGGCAGGGGGATGGGAACCAATGCAGGGAGACAGAGGGAAACAAAAAGGAGGCAAAAGCAAAAGACAGAAAGGAGATGAGGAAAAGTGGAGGGCAGAGAAACCCAAGGCAAAGAACAAAAAGGGCCACTGTACAGCAAAATTCTAAAAGGACAAAGGGTGTTAAAAAAACAAGCCTGAAGGCTTTGTGTCTTAATGCAAGGAGTATCCGCAATAAGGTGGATGAATTAATTGTGCAAATAGATGTTAATAAATATGATGTGATTGGGATTACGGAGACGTGGCTCCAGGATGATCAGGGCTGGGAACTCAACATTCAGGGGTATTCAACATTCAGGAAGGATAGAATAAAAGGAAAAGGAGGTGGGTTAGCATTGTTGGTTAAATAGGAGATTAATGCAATAGTTAGGAAAGACATTAGCTTGGATGATGTGGAATCTATATGGGTAGAGCTGCAGAACACCAAAGGGCAAAAAACGTTAGTAGGAGTTGTGTACAGACCTCCAAACAGTAATAGGGATGTTGGGGAGGGCATCAAACAGGAAGTTAGGGGTGCATGCAATAAAGGTGTAGCAGTTATAATGGGTGACTTTAATATGCACATAGATTGGGCTATCCAAACTGGAAGCAATACGGTGGAGGAGGATTTCCTGGAGTGCATAAGGGATGGTTTTCTAGACCAATATGTTGAGGAACCAATTAGGGGGGAGGCCATCTTAGACTGGGTGTTGTGTAATGAGAGAGGATTAATTCGCAATCTCGTTGTGCGAGGCCCCTTGGGGAAGAGTGACCATAATATGGTGGAATTCTGCATTAGGATGGAGAATGAAACAGTAAATTCAGAGACCATGGTCCAGAACTTAAAGAAGGGTATCTTTGAAGGTATGAGGCGTGAATTGGCTAGGATAGATTGGCGAATGATACTTAGGGGGTTGACTGTGGATGGGCAATGGCAGACATTTAGAGACCGCATGGATGAATTACAACAATTGTATATTCCTGTCTGGCGTAAAAATAAAAAAGGGAAGGTGGCTCAACCGTGGCTATCAAGGGAAATCAGGGATAGTATTAAAGCCAAGGAAGTGGCATACAAATTGGACAGAAAAAATAGCAGCGAACCTGGGGACTGGGAGAAATTTAGAACTCAGCAGAGGAGGACAAAGGGTTTGATTAGGGCAGGGAAAATGGAGTACGAGAAGAAGCTTGCAGGGAACATTAGGGTGGATTGCAAAAGTTTCTATAGGTATGTAAAGAGAAAAAGGTTAGTAAAGACAAACGTAGGTCCCCTGCAGTCAGAATCAGGGGAAGTCATAACGGGGAACAAAGAAATGGCAGACCAATTGAACAAGTACTTTGGTTCGGTATTCATTAAGGAGGATACAATCAACCTTCCGGATATAAAAGGGGTCAGAGGGTCTAGTAAGGAGGGGGAACTGAGGGAAATCTTTATTAGTCGGGAAATTGTGTTGGGGAAATTGATGGGATTGAAGGCCGATAAATCCCCAGGGCCTGATGGACTGCATCCCAGAGTACTTAAGGAGGTGGCCTTGGAAATAGTGGATGCATTGACAGTCATTTTCCAACATTCCATTGACTCTGGATCAGTTCCTATGGAGTGGGGGGTAGCCAATGTAACCCCACTTTTTAAAAAAGGAGGGAGAGAGAAAACAGGGAATTATAGACCGGTCAGCCTGACCTCAGTAGTGGGTAAAATGATGGAATCAATTATTAAGGATGTCATAGCAGTGCATCTGGAAAATGGTGACATGATAGGTCCAAGTCAGCATGGATTTGTGAAAGGGAAATCATGCTTGACAAATCTTCTAGAATTTTTTGAGGATGTTTCCAGTAAAGTGGACAAAGGAGAACCAGTTGATGTGGTATATTTGGACTTTCAGAAGGCTTTCGACAAGGTCCCACACAAGAGATTAATGTGCAAAGTTAAAGCACATGGGATTGGGGGTAGTGTGCTGACGTGGATTGAGAACTGGTTGTCAGACAGGAAGCAAAGAGTAGGAGTAAACGGGTACTTTTCAGAATGGCAGGCAGTAACTAGTGGGGTGCCGCAAGGTTCTGTGCTGGGACCCCAGCTGTTTACATTGTACATTAATGATTTAGACGAGGGGATTAAATGCAGTATCTCCAAATTTGCAGATGACACTAAGTTGGGTGGCAGTGTGAGCTGCGAGGAGGATGCTATTAGGCTGCAGAGTGACTTGGATAGTTTAGGTGAGTGGGCAAATGCATGGCAGATGAAGTATAATGTGGATAAATGTGAGGTTATCCACTTTGGTGGTAAAAACAGAGAGACAGACTATTATCTGAATGGTGACAGATTAGGAAAAGGGAAGGTGCAACGAGACCTGGGTGTCATGGTACATCAGTCATTGAAGGTTAGCATGCAGGTACAGCAGGCGGTCAAGAAAGCAAATGGCATGTTGGCCTTCATAGCGAGGGGATTTGAGTACAGGGGCAGGGAGGTGTTGCTACAGTTGTACAGGGCCTTGGTGAGGCCACACCTGGAGTATTGTGTACAGTTTTGGTCTCCTAACTTGAGGAAGGACATTCTTGCTATTGAGGGAGTGCAGCGAAGATTCACCAGACTGATTCCCGGGATGGCGGGACTGACCTATCAAGAAAGACTGGATCAACTGGGCTTGTATTCACTGGAGTTCAGAAGAATGAGAGGGGACCTCATAGAAACGTTTAAGATTCTGACGGGTTTAGACAGGTTAGATGCAGGAAGAATGTTCCCAATGTTGGGGAAGTCCAGAACCAGGGGTCACAGTCTAAGGATAAGGGGTAAGCCATTTAGGACCGAGATGAGGAGAAACTTCTTCACCCAGAGAGTGGTGAACCTGTGGCATTCTCTACCACAGAAAGTAGTTGAGGCCAATTCACTAAATATATTCAAAAGGGAGTTAGATGAAGTCCTTACTACTAGGGGGATCAAGGGTTATGGCGAGAAAGCAGGAAGGGGGTACTGAAGTTTCATGTTCAGCCATGAACTCATTGAATGGCGGTGCAGGCTAGAAGGGCTGAATGACCTGCTCCTGCACCTATTTTCTATGTTTCTATGTTTCTAACCCTTTATTCCCTTATCGCTCAAAAATCAGTCTATCTCCGCCTTAAATATATTCAATGTCCCAGCCTCCACAGCTCTCTGCGGCAGAGAATTCCACAGATTTATAACCCTCTGAGAGAATAAATTTCTCCTCATCTCAGTTTTAAATGGGCGGCCCCTTATTCTGAGACTATGCCCCCTAGTTCTAGTCTCCCCCATCAGTGGAAACATCCTCTCTACATCCACCTTGTCAAGCCCCCTCATAATTGTATAAGTTTTGATAAGATCGCCTCTCATTCTTCTGAACTCCAATGAGTAGAGGCCCAACCTACTCAACCTTTCCTCATAAGTCAACCCCCTCATCTCCAGAATCAACCGAGTGAGCCTCTCTGAACTGCCTCCAATGCAAGTACATACTTCCTTGCATTCAGGTAGGGAAGTTTAATTCACTCAACAGCCAACAGCTATAGCCTCTGGATTTAGAAAAATAGAAACATAGAAATTTACAGGGCAGAAGGAGGCCGTTCCATCGTGTCTGTGCCGGCCGACAAAGAGCTGCACGGCCCTTGGTCAGCAGCCCTAAAGGTTACATATATCATCATCATCATCATAGGCAGTCCCTCGGAATCGAGGAAGACTTGCTTCCACTCCTAAAGTGAGTTCTTTGGTGGCTGAACAGCCCAATACGAGAGCCACAGACCCTGTTACAGGTGGGACAGACATTCGTCGAGGGAAGGGTGGGTGGGGCTGGTTTGCCGCGCGCTCATTCCTCTGCCTGCGCTTGACCTCTTCACGCTCTTTGCGTTGAGACTCAAAAAGCTCAACGCCCTCCCAGATGCACTTTCTCCACCTCGGGCGGTCTTCGGCCAGGGTCTCCCAGGTGTCAGTGGTGATGTCGCACTTTACCAGGGAGGCTTTGAGGGTGTCCTTGTAACGTTTCCGCTGCCCACTTTTGGCTTGTTTACCATGAAGGAGCTCCGCGTAGAGCACTTGCTTAGGGAGTTTCGTGTCTGGCATGCGAACTAAGTGGCCTGTCCAGCGAAGCTGATCGAGTGTGGTCAGTGCTTCAATACTGGGGATGTCAGCCTGGATGAGGACACCAATATTGGTGCGCCTGTCCTCCCAGAGAATTTGCAGCAGCTTGTGGAGACATCGTTGGTGATATATCTCCAGCGACTTGATGTGTTTTCTGTAAGTTGTCCATGCCTCTGATCCATACAGGAGGGCAGATATTACTACAGCCCTGTAGACCATGAGCTTGGTGGTATAAACCTATGAACAATGACAGAAAAGCAAAGAGCACCCAGCCCAACCAGTCCACCCCACACAACTGCGACACCCCTTACACCGAAACATTCCATACCCCACCCCAACCGGAGCCAGGTTTGGGGTACATCAGTCATTGAAGGTTGGCATGCAGGTACAGCAGGTGGTTAAGAAAGCAAATGGCATGCTGGCCTTCATAGCGAGGGGATTTGAGTACAGGGGCAGGGAGGTGTTACTAAGCTGTACAGGGCCTTGGTGAGGCCACACCTGGAGTATTGTGTACAGTTTTGGTCTCCTAACTTGAAGAAGGACATTCTTGCTATTGAGGGAGTGCAGCGAAGGTTCACCAGACTGATTCCCGGGATGGCGGGACTGACATATCAAGAAAGACTGGATCAACTGGGCTTGTATTCACTGGAGTTCAGAAGAATGAGAGGGGATCTCATAGAAACGTTTAAAATTCTGACGGGTTTAGACAGGTTAGATGCAGGAAGAATGTTCCCAATGTTGGGGAAGTCCAGAACCAGGGATCACAGTCTAAGGATAAGGGGTAAGCCATTTAGGACCGAGATGAGGAGAAACTTCTTCACCCAGAGAGTGGTGAACCTGTGGAATTCTCTACCACAGAAGTTGTTGAGGCCAATTCACTAAATATATTCAAAAAGAAGTTAGATGTAGTCCTTACTACTATCGGGACCAAGGGGTATGGCGAGAAAGCAGGAATGGGGTACTGAAGTTGCATGTTCAGCCATGAACTCATTGAATGGCGGTGCAGGCTAGAAGGGCCGAATGGCCTACTCCTGCACCTATTTTCTATGTTTCTATGAAGTAATGGAAGGTCCCATTCTGCAGCTCGATACTGTTCCTATCAATCAGGTTAATGAAGCGTTATCGTAGCCAGCATCTTGTGTGGTTCAGGGTCAGCGTCAAGCACCCATGGGTATAGCGTGGGTAAGAACCAAAGTACACTTCCAGCTACTAATGCTTTCGCGTTGACCCCAAACCGAGAGGGCACTTACTTCTGTATCGGTTTCCAAAATTCCCTTTCACACTTCATCCAATTCCATAAAAAGGTAGTGAGCTTTATTGTCTGTTTTGCTTGTTATATGCATTTAATCTGAGAATGTGGACAACACTGACAAGCCTAGATTCATTGAAAGAAAAAAAAGAAAGACTTGCATTTATATAGCACCTTTCACAACCCTCAGGCAGCCAAATTGCGCACAGCAAGCTCACACAAACAGCAACATGATAATGACCCAGATAATCTGTTTTAGTGAGGTTGATTGAGGGATAAATATCGTCCCCAGGACACTGGGGATAACGTCTCTGCTCCTCATCGAATATGAGTGCAGTGGGTTCTTTTAAATCCACCTGAGAGAGCAGACGGGGCCTCGGTTTAACGTCTCATCCAAAAAACGGCACCTCCGACAGTACAGCACTACCTCATTGCTGCCCCTCCGACAGTGCGGTATTCCCTTAGTACTGCCCCTCCGACAGTGCAGCGCTCCCTCAATAGTGACCCCCCGATAGTGCGGCGCTCCCTCAGTACTGCCCCTCTGACAGTGCAGTGTTCCCTCAGTACTGTTCCTCCGACAGTGCAGCGATCCCTCAGTACTTCCCCTCCGACAGTGCGGCATTCCCTCAGTACTGCCCCTCGGATAGAAACATAGAAACATAGAAAATAGGTGCAGGAACAGGCCATTCAGCCCTTCTAGCCTGCACCGCCATTCAATGAGTTCATGGCTGAACATGAAACTTCAGTACCCCCTTCCTGCTTTCTCGCCATACCCCTTGATCCCCCGAGTAGTAAGGACTTCATCTAACTCCCTTTTGAATATATTTAGTGAATTGGTCTCAACTACTTTCTGTGGTAGAGAATTCCACAGGTTCACCACTCTCTGGGTGAAGAAGTTTCTCCTCATCTCGGTCCTAAATGGCTTACCCCTTATCCTTAGACTGTGACCCCTGGTTCTGGACTTCCCCAACATTGGGAACATTCTTCCTGCATCTAACCTGTCTAAACCCGTCAGAATTTTAAACGTTTCTATGAGGTCCCTCTCATTCTTCTGAACTCCAGTGAATACAAGCCCAGTTGATCCAGTCTTTCTTGATAGGTCAGTCCCACCATCCCGGGGATCAGTCTGGTGAATCTTTGCTGCACTCCCTCAATAGCAAGAATGTCCTTCCTCAAGTTAGGAGACCAAAACTGTACACAATACTCCAGGTGTGGCCTCACCAATGCCCTGTACAACTGTAGCAACACCTCCCTGCCGCTGTATTCAAATCCCTTCGCTATGAAGGCCAACATGCCATTTGCTTTCTTAACCGCCTGCTGAACCTGCATGCCAACCTTCAATGACTGATGTACCACGACACCCAGGTCTCGTTGCACCTTCCCTTTTCCTAATCTGTCACCATTCAGATAATAGTCTGTCTCTCTGTTTTTACCACCAAAGTGGATAACCTCACATTTATCCACATTATACTTCATCTGCCATTCATTTGCCCACTCACCTAACCTATCCAAGTCACTCTGCAGCCTCATAGCATCCTCCTCGCAGCTCACACTGCCACCCAACTTAGTGTCATCCGCAAATTTGGAGATACTACATTTAATCCCCTCGTCTAAATCATTAATTTACAAGGTAAACAGCTGGGGCCCCAGCACAGAACCTTGCGGTACCCCACTAGTCACTGCCTGCCATTCTGAAAAGTACCCATTTACTCCTACTCTTTGCTTCCTGTCTGACAACCAGTTCTCAATCCACATCAGCACACTACCCCCAATCCCATGTGCTTTAACATTGCACATTAATCTCTTATGTGGGACCTTGTCGAAAGCCTTCTGAAAGTCCAAATATACCACATCAACTGAATCTCCTTTGACAATTTTACTGGAAACATCCTCAAAAAATTCCAGAAGATTTGTCAAGCATGATTTCCCTTACACAAATCCATGCTGACTTGGACCTATCATGTCACCATTTTCCAAATGCGCTGCTATGACATCCTTAATAATTGATTCCATCATTTTACCCACTACTGAGGTCAGGCTGACCGGTCTATAATTCCCTGTTTTCTCTCTCCCTCCTTTTTTAAAAAGTGGGGTTACATTGGCTACCCTCCACTCGATAGGAACTGATCCAGAGTCAATGGAATGTTGGAAAATACTGTCAATGCATCCGCTATTTCCAAGGCCACCTCCTTAAGTACTCTGGGATGCAGTCCATCAGGCCCTGGGGATTTATCGGCCTTCAATCCCATCAATTTCCCCAACACAATTTCCCGACTAATAAAGATTTCCCTCAGTTCCTCCTCCTTACTAGACCCTCTGACCCCTTTTATATCCGGAAGGTTGTTTGTGTCCTCCTTAGTGAATACCGAACCAAAGTACTTGTTCAATTGATATGCCATTTCTTTGTTCCCCGTTATGACTTCCCCTGATTCTGGATAGTGCAGCGCTCCCTCGGTACTGCCACTCCGACAGTGCGGCGCTCCCTCAGTACTTCCCCTACAACAGTGCAGTGATCCCTCAGTACTGCCCCTCCGACAGTGCGGCGCTCCCTCAGTACTGCTCCTCCGACAGTGCGGCGCTACCTCAGTACTGCCCCTTCGACAGTGCGGCGCTACCTCAGTACTGCCCCTCCAACAGTGCGCCGCTCCTTCAGCACTGCCTCTCCAACAGTACGCCGCTCCTTCAGTACTGCCGATCCGACATGCAATGCTCCCTCAGTACTGGCCCTCCGACAGTGCGGCGCTCCCTCAGTACTGCCTCTCCGACATTACGGCACTCCCTCGGTACTGCCCCTCCGACAGTGCGGCGCTCCCTCAGTACTGCTCCTCCGACAGTGCAGTGCTCCCTCAGTACTGCCCCTCCGACAGTGCGGCGCTCCCTCAGTACTGCCCCTCCGACAGTGCGGTGCTCCCTCAACACTGCCCCTCCGACAGTGCGGCTCTCCCTTAGTACTACCCCTCCGACAGTGCGGCGCTCCCTCAGTACTGCCCCTCCGCCAGTGCGGCGCTCCCTCAATACTGCCCCTCCGACAATGCGGCGCTCCCTCAGCACTGCCCCTCCGACAGTGCGGCTCTCCCTCAGTACTGCCCTTCCGACAGTGCAGCACTCCCTCAGTACTGCCCCTCCAACAGTGCAGCACTCCCTCAGTACTGCCCCTCCAACAGTGCAGCTCTCCCTCAGTACTGCCCCTCCAACAGTGCAGCACTCCCTCAGTACTGCCCCTCCAACAGTGCAGCACTCCCTCAGTACTGCCCCTCCAACAGTGCAGCACTCCCTCAGTACTGCCCCTCCGACAGTGCAACACGCCCTCAGTACTGCCCCTCCGACAGTGCAACACGCCCTCAGTACTGCACCTCCGACAGTGCAGCACTCCCTCAGTACTGCCCCTCCGACAGTGCGGCGCTCCCTCAGTACTGCTCCTCCGACAGTGCGGCGCTCCCTTAGTACTGCCCCTTCGACAGTGCGGCACTCCCTCAGTACTGCCCCTCCGACAGTGCGGCACTCCCTCAGTACTGCCCCTCCGACAGTGCGGCACTCCCTCAGTACTGCCCCTCCGACAGTGCGGCACTCCCTCAGTACTGCCCCTCCGACAGTGCGGCGCTCCTTCAGTACTGCCCCTCCGACAGTGCAGCACTCCCTCAGTACTGCCCCTCCGACAGTGCAACACGCCCTCAGTACTGCACTAGGAGTATCAGCCTGTTTTTTGTCTTCAAGTCTCTGGAGTGGGATTTGAATCCACAACCCTTTGATGCAGAGATCAGAGAGCTGCCCACTAAGCCATGGCTGACATGACAGAACCTTGGAACTTCATGAATTGCAGCAGGCATGATCGCAGCGAGTGAGTTTACCACTGTTGGATGTTGAAATTCATTCGGCATTTTGCATGCCCCTTCTGCAAGTTTATTAACAGAAGAACAGAAGAATTAGAAGCAGGAGTAGGTCATATGGCCCCTGGAGCCTGCTCCGTCATTCAATAAGATCATGGCTGATCATCGACCTCAACTCAACCACTTTCCCGCCCGATCCCCATATCCCTTGATATCCCTAGAGTCCAAAAATATCTGTCTCAGCCTTAAATATACTCAATCAATGAGCATCTATATCTTCTATAATGTGCCACATAAAAGGTTACTGCACAAGATAAAAGTTCACGGGGTTGGGGGTAATTTATTAGCATGGATAGAGGATCAGTTGACTGACAGAGGACAGAGAGTCGGGATAAATGGGTCATTTTGCGGTTGGCAAACGGTGACTAGTTGGGTGCGGCAGGGATCAGTGCTGGGGCCTCAACTATTTACAATCTATATTAATGACTTGGATGAAGGGACTGAGTGTAATGTAGCCAAGTTTGCTGATGATACAAAGATGGGTGGGAAAGCAAATTGTGAGGAGGACATAAGAAATCTGCAAAAGGACATAGACAGGCTAAGTGAGTGGGCAACAATTTGGCAGATGGAGTATAATGTAAGAAAATTTGTGGTTATCGACTTTGGTATGAAGAATAAAAAATCTAATTATTATTTAAATGGAGAGAGACTACAAAATACTGCGGTACAGAGCGACCTGGGGATCCTTGTGCATGAAACACAAAAAGTCAGTATGCAGGTACAGCAAGTGATCAGGAAGGCAAATGGAATGTTGGCCTTTATTGCAAGGGGGATAGAGTATAAAAGCAGAGCAGTCCTGCTACAACTGTGCAGGGTATTGGTGAGGCCACACTTGGAGTACTGCGTACAGTTTTGGTCTCCGTATTTAAGGAAGGATATACTTGCATTGGAGGCAGTTCAGAGAAGGTTCACTAGGTTGATTCCTGAGATGAAGGGGTTGTCTTATGAGAAAGGTTGAGCAGGTTGGGCCTATACTCATTGGAGTTTAGAAGAATGAGAGGTGATCTTATTGAAATGAATAAGATTCTGAATGGGCTCGACAAGGTAGATGCAGAGAGGATTTCCCCTCGTGGGGGAATCTAGAACTTAGGGGGCATAGTTTCAGAATAAAGCGGCCACCCATTTAAAACTGAGATGAGGAGGAATTTCTTCTATCAGAGGGTTATAAACCTGTGGAATTCTCTGCCACAGAGAGCTGTGGAGGCTGGGTCATTGAATATATTTAAGGCGGAGATAGACAGATTTTTGAGCGGTAAGGGAGTAAAGGGTTATGGGGAATGGGCAGGGAAGTGGAGCTGAGTCCATGATCAGATCAGCCATGATCTTATTGAATGGCGGAGCAGGCTCGAGGGGCCAGGTGGCTGACTCCTGCTACTTCTTATGTTCTTACGTACGTCCCTCTGGGGCAGAGAATTCCAAAGATTCACCACCCTCTGAGTGAAGAAATTCCTCCTCATCTCAGTCCTAAATGGCCGACCCCTTATCCTGAGACTGTGACACCTGGTTATAGACACTCCATTCAGAGGAGGCATCCTCCCTGCATCTATCCTGTCAAACCCTCTCAGAATATTATGTATTTCAACAAGATCACCTCTCATTCATCTGAACTCCAGGGAGTATAGGCCTAGTCTCCTCAATCTCTCCTCATTGGACAATCCCCCCATGCCGGAATCAGTTTGGTGAACCTTCGTTGCACTCTCTCCAAGGCAAGTATATACTTTCATGCACTTTGGGGATGTGTAAAGAGAAAACGTGCACGGGTTGTTTAAGTGCACAAAGCGGTCAGCTACACTGACAAATCTACCCATCGCCCCGAACTCACACGCAATTAACTGCGTCTGTTTATACAAGCAATCCGGGAATACAGAAAGCAGAATTCAGTGGCGTCAGCAAGCTATTTCCTAGAATTGGATTTCCCCACTTCCAACTGGACTGGATAATTCCGTCACTCGTTGACAATTGTTTATTTGGCAGGACCAACAGCAAGACCTTTAAAGAGGAAGTTTGGTAATAACACGGTGCAGATGGCCCACAACCTGTACAGCAGCAGAACCGGGCACATAAGGGAGGGGGATGTTTCCACTGATGGGGGAGACTAGAACTAGGGGGGCATATATCTTAGAATAAGGGGCCGCCCATTTAAAACTGAGATGGAGGAGGAATTTCTTCTCTCAGAGGGTTGTAAATCTGTGGAATTCGCTGCCTCAGAGAGCTGTGGAAGCCGGGACATTGAATAAATTTAAGACAGAGATAGACAGTTTCTTAACCAATAAGGGAATAAGGGGATGGGCAGGGAAGTGGAGCTGAGTCCATGATCGGATCAGCCATGATCTTATTAAATGGCGGAGCAGGCTCGAGGGGCTGAATGGCCGACTCCTGCTCCTACTTCTTATGCTGTAAGAACATAAGAACATAAGAAATAGGAGCAGGAGTAGGCCTGCTTTCTGTATTCCTATGTTCTTATGTTCTTATGGGAGTTGCTTAGACCTTTAAATAAAACACAACACACGAATGCTTCTTGCCTTGTTTTTAAAATAGCTTTAGCTGCTGCGGGAGCCAGACGAGAATGAAGCTGAACAGAGTCGGGTGGCCCTGGGGAAGGAATGAAGAAGGTTAAGTGTAAGCCAGTGATTGGCTCAGTGAGACCCTAGAAATTGGTTCCCTTAGCACCTCCGGTGGGGGCGATACCGTGGGGCTCGGCACTTACCGAGCGGGCATGGCAAGAACATCGACTTCCTTCCAGGGTACTACCCAACTGAGGGTCGACACTTAGAGGACAGAGTAGCGATCCCAGGGGACCATGCCAGAAGGTGTGGGACAACTCCTGTGACTTTTACCCAAGTTATAATGAGATAGCACGACAATGCTTTGTAACTGCCGTTTCAGACACCGTAAGGGAAGCCGATCCTTGCTGGTACCGTATAAAATCAAGAAATACATTTTTAATCTCTGCTTCCAATTTGGGTCGAAATCAAATCTTTTGCAATCAAAGATCTCACAAAGAGAACTTTCCAGTGCCTCACCCAAGCGGCTATAATTCACCCGCGTATCGTGACAGCGAGTTGTCAACTGTGGAGCGTGTCTGATCTTGTCCTCATTGGACAACCAGAGACAAGCCACAACTACAACTTGCATTTATATAGCGCCTTTAACATAATGAAACGTCCCAAGGCGCTTCACAGGAGTGTTTTAAGACAAGACAAATACATTTGACACCGAGCCACATAAGAAGACATTATGGCAGGTGGCCAAAAGCTTGGTCAAAGAGGGATGTTTTAAGGAGCGTCTTAAAGTTGGAAAGAGAGGTAGAGAGGTTTAGGGAGGGAGTTCCAGAGCTTGGGGCCCAGGCAACAGAAGGCACGGCCACCGATGGTGGAGCGATTATAATCAGGGATGCTCAGGAGGGCAGAATGAGAGGAACGAAGACATCTCGGGGGGTTGTGGGGCTGGAGGAGATTACCGAGATAGGGAGGGGCGAGGGCACGGAGGGATTTATAAGCAAGGATGAGAATTTTTAAATTGAGGCATTGCTTAATCGAGAGCCAGTGTAGGTCAGCGATCGCAGGGGGTGATGGGTGAGCGGGACTTGGTGCGAGTTAGGACACGGGTCAGCGAGCACAGGGGGTGATGGGTGTGCGGGACTTGGTGCGAGTTAGGACACAGGGCAGCGAGCACAGGGGTGGATGGGTGAGCGGGACTTGGTGCGAGTTAGGACACGGGGCAGTGAGCACAGGGGGTGATGGGTGAGCGGGACTTGGTGCAAATTAGGACACTGGGCAGCGAGTACAGAGGGTGATGGGTGAGCGGGACTTGGTGCGAGTTAGGACACGGGGCAGTGAGCACAGGGGGTGATGGGTGAGCGGGACTTGGTGCAAATTAGGACACTGGGCAGCGAGTACAGTGGGTGATGGGTGAGCGGGACTTGGTGCGAGTTACGACACGGGGCAGCGAGCACAGGGGGTGATGGGTGAGCGGGACTTGGTGCGAGTTAGGATACGGGGCAGCGAGCACAGGGGGTGATGGGTGAGCGGGACTTGGTGCGAGTTAGGATACGGGGCAGCGAGCACAGGGGGTGATGGGTGAGCGGGACTTGGTGCGAGTTAGGACACAGGGCAGCGAGCACAGTGGGTGATGGGTGAACGGGACTTGCTGCAAGTTAGGACACGGGGCAGCCAAGTTTTGGATCACCTCTAGTTTACATAGGCTAGAATGTTACAGGCCGGCCAGGAGTTCGTTGGACTGGTCAAGTCTAGAGGTAACAACAACATGGACGAGGGTTTCAGCAGCGGATGCACTGAGGCAGGGGTGGAGACGGGCAATATTACGAGGGGAAGAATTAAGCGGTTTTAGTTATGTTGTCAATGGATGGCAATAGGGAAGCAGGAGCCCACCTTGATGTTTCCCCACCCCATTGACCAGGGCCCACCACAGGGAGTTGTACCCCCCAGGCCCATGCAAGCTCGGTTGGCTGAGCAAAGCCCCCAGTCTGCATCCTTCCTGGATTGTGTGGTCCAGGCACTACTCTAGGGTGTCTGTTGTTCACTCTACACTAATTCTTGGACCTATGAACTTATAGTGGGGAAAGGACAACACGTGGCACAAAATTTAGGCTTAACCCAGTTTATTTTGCAAAAACTGACTAAAACTACAGCACTAGACTTCTGAGAGAAAGCGACTGAAGACATACAATCGCCCTTCCTGGCTGTAGCTATTGTAGGTCCGTGGTCGTTGGTTCCGTGACCGGTTGGTTCTTCTTCTGGCTGTTCTCTGCAGTGCCCGTTCCTTCCGTGTACGTTCCGTACCTCGCTTCGCTTCAGTACCCCTCTTCCGTTTCCCCGCCGAACGATGCTGGACGATTGGTGGAGTAACGTCTGAGCTATTTATGGCTCGACTGATGGAACTGTTCGCTCTGGGCTGATTCTCGCTCGCATATTTATGTCCAGGTTTTGACTGATCTCTCGCCACTGCGGTTTTGATAATGTGTTTGCGTCGATGCATTGTTTTGTGGTCCCCTTGGTTGATTGACTGCAATAATGGACTCGTGTGTTTTCCCATTTGCTCACTGAGTCTGCAAGGTTCAAGTTGATTTCTCATCTTAATACCTTGTTCCTCACAAATGTGCCCCTGATGTAGTTCCTTTGTTGTCCGGTCTTTCTACAAAGCTTGTTTCCCCCGCTCTGGCCAATCAAGTTCAGGGCCTCATCAGTTACCTTAGAAGAATGTAACATCATCATAGGTAGTCCCTCAAATCGAGGATGACTTGCTTCCACGCCAAAAAGTACACAGGTGTTTCAATGTAGGACCCAATATTCCAGATCCCGAACTACATCCTGAAGGGTGGAAGGTGCCTGTGCGTGGATTTTTTAAACGTGGGGTGACCGTTGCACACCAGCCACCACACGGGCTTGACAGAGCGAGGTCTTGGTCCAGTGGCAAGGGTTAACCAGGACGACTGGAGACCAGCTCTGCTGCACGGACCTAGTGCACACACATATCGCAGTGTAGGCTGGGCCCGTGCTGCCCCTGGGCCCTCGCCTCTTCTGGGCCCCGAACTCACGCCTCTCCCGGGCCCCAATCACATCCCTCTACAATCTCTCGCCGCTCCTTCGCCCCGACCTTGCCGCTCCTGCTGTATCTGCCCACGCTCCAATCACCGATAAGAATGTAAGAACTCCATTGTTGTTATATATAAAATCAGTCTGGTCCCTGACCACAGAGTGTGTCCTTAATTGGGCTGAGTGACCATTCGCCCTTAGGCTGGCACCCTTTTTTGCTCTCTTTGTTCAGTTTACTCCAAAGCTTGTATCAAAATCAGTTTAATCAGCTTTTTAGTCCATGGTCCCGTTCTATGTATTTATGAAGATTTATAACCTTCATCATCATCAGAGGCAGTCCCTCAGAATCGAGGAGAACTTGCTTCCACTCTTAAAATGAGTCTTTAGGTGACTGAACAGTCCAATATGGGAATAACAGTCTCTGTCACAGGTGGGACAGACAGTGGTTGGAGGAAAGGGTGGGTGGGGAGTCTGGTTTGCCGCACGCTCCTTCCGCTGCCTGCGCTTGGTTTCTACATGCTCTCGGCGACGAGACCCGAGGTACTCAGCGCCCTCCCGGATGCTCTTCCTCCACTTAGGGCGGTCTTTGGGCCAGGGACTCCCAGGTGTCGGTGGGGATGTTGCACTTTATCAGGGAGACTTTGAGGGTGTCCTTGTAACGTTTCTTCTGCCCACCTGGGGCTCGCTTGCCGTGTAGGAGTTCTGAGTAGAGCACTTGCTTTGGGAGTCTCGTGTCTGGCATGCGGACAATGTGGCCCGCCCAGCGGAGCTGGTCGAGTGTGGTCAGTGCTTCGATGCACAATGAAATAGATTATCTGGTCAATATCACATTGCTGGTTCTGGGAGCTTGCTGGTGCACAAATTGGCTGCCATGTTTCCTACATTCCAACAGTGACTACACTTGAAAAAGTACTTCATAGGCTGTAAAGCGCTTTGGGACGTCCTGAGGCCATAAGAATATAAGAAATAGGAGCAGGAGTCGGCCATTTGGCCCCTCAAGCCTGCTCCGCCATTCAGTAAGATCATGGCTGATCTGATCATGGACACAGCTCCACTTCCCTGCCCGCTCCCCAAAACCCTTGACTCCCTTATCGCTCAGAAAGCTGTCTATCTCCACCTTAAGTATATTCAATGACCCAGCCTCCACAGCTCTCTGGGGCAGAGAATTCCACAGATTTACAACCCTCTGAGAGAAGAAATTTCTCCTCATTTCCGTTTTAAATGGGCGACCCCTTATACTGAGACTATGCCCCCTAGTTCTAGATTTCCCCCACGAGGGGAAACATCCTCTCTGCATTTACCCTGTCAAGCCCCCTCAGAATCTTATTTGTATCAATGAGGTTATGAAAGGTGCCGTAAAATTCTCATCCTTATTTTCAAATCCCTCCATGGCCCTCTCCCCCCCCCCCCCCCTTCCCTATCTCTGTAATCTCCTCCAGCCCCACAACCCCCCGAGATATCTGCGCTCCTCTAACTCTGCCCTCCTGAACATCCCTGATTATAATCGCTCCACCATCGGCGGCCGTGCCTTCAGCTGCCTGGGCCCCAAGCTCTGGAACTCCCTCCCTAAACCTCTCCGCCTCTCTCTCCTCCTCTTTGGCCAAGCTTTTGGTCACCTGTCCTAATGTCTCCTTCTGTGGCTTGGTATCAATTATTTGATAATCGCTCCTGTGAAGCTTCGTGGGACATTTTATTGCGTTAAAGGCACTATATAAAAACAAATTGTTGTTAATATTTTTTTGCTCAATGTTTTTTTTAAGCAGATAACACGTGCTTTGATTCCTACAAGAATTTTGGGACTGTTTTTTTAAAAATTCAATCTTGGGAACACTGGCAAGGCCGGCATTTGTTGCCCATCCCTAATTGCTCCTTGTGAAGGTGGTGGTGAGCCGCCATTTCAGAGGGCAGTTAAGAGACAACCACATTGCTGTGGGTCTGGAGTCACATATCGGCCAGACCGGGTAAGGACGGCAGATCTCCTCCCCTAAAGGACATTAGTGAACCAGTTGGGTTTTTCCCCGACAGTCTGGTAGTTTCATGGTCACCATGAGAATGTAATGAAGAGGGTTGATAAAGGGGAACCAGTGGATGTGGTGTATTTGGACTTCCAGAAGCCATTTGACAAGGTGCCACATAAAAGGATATTGCACAAGATAAAAGTTCATGGGGTTACATGGATAGAGGATTGGCTAACGAACAGAAAACAGAGAGTCGGGATAAATGGGTCATTCTCGGGTTGGCAACCAGTAACTAGTGGGATCTGTGCTGGGACCCCAATTATTTACAATCTATATTAACGACTTGGAAGAAGGGACTGAGTGTAACGTAGCCAAGTTTTCTGACGATACAAAGATGGGAGGAAAAGCAATGTGTGAGGAGGACACAAAAAATCTACAAAAGGACATAGACAGGCTAAGTGAGTGGGCAAAAATTTGGCAGATGAAGTATAATGTTGTAAAGTGTGAGGTCATGCACTTTGGCAGAAAAAATCAAAGAGCAAGTTATTATTTAAATGGAGAAAGATTGCAAAGTGCTGCAGTACAGCGGGACCTGGGGGTACTTGTGCATGAAACACAAAAGGATAGTATGCAGGTACAGCAAGTGATTAGGAAGGCCAATGGAATCTTGGCCTTTATTGCAAAGGGGATGGAGTATAAAAGCAGGGAAGTCTTGTTACAGTTATACAGGGTATTGGTGAGGCCACACCTGGAATACTGCATGCAATTTTTTTTCCATATTTACGAAAGGATATACTTGCTTTGAAGGCAGTTCAGAGAAGGTTCACTCAGTTGATTCCGGGAATGAGCGGGTTGACTTATGAGGAAAGGTTGAGTAGGTTGGGCCTCTACTCATTGGAATTCAGAAGATTGAGAGGTGATCTTATCGAAATGTATAAGATTATGAGGGGGGCTTGACAAGGTGGATGCAGAAAGGATGTTTCCGCTGATGGGGGAGACTAGAACTAGGGGGCATAATCTTAGAATAAGGGGCCGCCCATTTAAAACTGAGATGAGGAGGAATTTCTTCTCTCAGAGGGTTGTAAATCTGTGGAATTCACTGCCTCAGAGAGCTGTGGAAGCCGGGACATTGAATAAATTTAAAACAGAAATAGACAGTTTCTTAACCGATAAGGGAATAAGGGGTTATGGGGAGCAGGCGGGGAAGTGGACCTGAGTCCATGATCGGATCAACCATGATCGTATTAAATGGCGGAGCAGGCTCGAGGGGCCAAATGGGCGACTCCTGCTCTTATTTCTTATGTTCTTATTACTAACACTAGCTTTTTGTTCCACATTAATTTAATTAACTGAATTTAAATTCCCCAGCAGCCGTGGTGGGATTTGAACTCGGGTCTCGGGATCATTAGTCCAGGCCTCTGGTCCCGTAACATAACCATTATGCTACTTCATCATCATAGGCAGTCCCTCGGAATCGAGGGAGACTTGCTTCCACTCTAAAAGTGAGTTCTCAGGTGACTGAACAGTCCAATACGGGAATTACAGTCTCTGTCACAGGTGGGACAGACAGTGGTTGGAGGAAAGGGTGGGTGGGGAGTCTGGTTTGCCGCACGCTCCTTCCACTGCCTGCGCTTGGTGTCTGCATGCTCTCAGTGACGAGACTCGAGGTGCTCAGTGCCCTCCCGAATGGACTTCCTCCACTTAGGGCGATCTTTGGCCAGGGACTCCCAGGTGTCGGTGGGGATGTTGCATTTTATCAGGGAGGCTTTGAATATGCTACTGCACCCTATATATACACCTGCTGCCCATCCAACGCAGGAGGCCTGGGACTAATTGGTTGATCCAGACCTGTGTGTCTGTCGAAACAACCTCTAAAGAAGCCTTTGTTCGACAGAAAATGAGGAAATGGACTTCAACCTACAAAGGGCAGGACCAGCGCTTGGGAACGAGATTGAAATCGTTTGGTGTTGACTGAATGGTAGACAGTTGCCAATTGGCCTTTAGCAGTACACCTCATTTTTAAAAATTAATTCCTGCAATGTGGGCGTCGCTGGCAAGGCCAGCATTTATTGCCCATCCCTAATTGCCCCTTGAGAAACATAGAAACACAGAAATTTACAGCGCAGAAGGAAACCATTCCAGCCCATCGTGTCCGCGCCGGCCGACAAAGAGCCGCACGCCCCTCGGTCAGCTACCCTGAAGGTTACATATAAACCTATGAACAATGAACAATGACGGACAGGTATAGAGCACCCGGCCCAACCAGTCCGCCCCACACAACTGCGACACCCCTTGCACCGAAGCATTCTACACTCCACCCCAACTGGAGCCATGTGATCTCCTGGGAGAAGCAAAAATCAGATAAAAACCCAGGCCAATTAAGGGGGAAAAAATCTGGGAAAATTCCTCTCCGACCCATCCAGACGATCGAAACTAGTCCAGGAGATCGCCCTGGCCTTATTCAATGCCCTGCAGTACTTACCATTATACCTGCGCCGGCCAACCAAAGGTCATCCAGTCTAATCCCAATTACCAGCTCTAGGTCCGTAGCCGTGCAGGTTACGGCACTTTAAGGTGGTGGTGAGCCGCCTTCTTGAACCGCTGCAGTCCGTGTGGTGAAGGTGCTCCCACAGTGCTGTTAGGGAGGGAGTTCCAGGATTGTGACCCAGCGACGATGAAGGAACGGCCGATATATTTCCAAGTCAGGATGGTGTGTGACTGGGAGGGGAATGTGGAGGTGGTGGTGTTCCCATGCGCCTGCTGCCCTTGTCCTTCTAGGCGGTAGAGGTCGTGGGTTTGGGAGGTGCTGCCGAAGAAGCCTTGGCGAGTTGCTGCAGTGCATCTTGTAGATGGTACACACTGCAGCCACGGTGCGCCGGTGGTGGAGGGAGTGAGTGTTGAAAGTGGTGGATGGGGGGCTGATCGAGCGGGCTGCTTTGTCCTGGATGGTGTCGAGCTTCTCGAGTGTTGTTGGAGCTGCACTCATCCAGGCAAGTGGAGAGTATTCCATCACACTCCTGACTTGTGCCTTGTAGATGGTTGGAAGGCTTTGGGGAGTCAGGAGGTGAGACACTGGCCACAGAATACTCACCCTCTGACCCGCTCTTGTTGCCACAGTATTTATGTGGCTGGTCCGATTAAGTTTCTGGTCAATGGTGACCCCCAGGATGTTGATGGTGGTGGATTCGGCGATGGTAATGCTGTTGAATGTCAAGGGGCGGTGGTTAGACTCTCGCTTGTTGGAGATAGTCATTGCCTGGCACTTGTGTGGGGTGAATGTTACTTGCCACTTATCAGCCCAAGCCTGAATGTTGTCCAGGACTTGCTGCATTGTCGTATGTTCACTCAAGCGGTGTCCTGGGGCTAATATTTATTCCTCAATCAACATCACGAAAAACAGATGCTGTTTGTGGGAGCTTGCTGTGCGCAGGTTGACTGCCAAGCTACAACAGTGACCACACTTCGAAAAAAAATTGTTGTCTGTAAAGCGCTTTGGGACATCCTGAGGTCGTGAAAGGCGCTATAGAAATGCAACTCTTTTTTCATACCACTCCCACGTTACTTTCATTTCGTTGTTCAACCTTATCACAGTTGGATCGATTTCAACTTGCGAGATATCTCCTTGTACAGAGTGTCTGGATCTCGCCCCAAACATTCACCTGCAGCATTTCACAACACCGATTATCAATGATTCATCGACTAAGCCTTTCTTCAGGTATTCTGCTGTCCTGCCTCATGCTGGGGAACTGTTCCACCATGTTCCCCCCACCCCCCCATCCCCGCCACTCCCCCCGCAAACTCAACTGGTTTGAGCCTGGGCGGTGAATATTATCACCGGTCTGTATCTCAGCCTTGCCTGCTCAAGACCACACACAATGTCTTTGTGTACATACCCGAACTGGAGTCACTGGACCTGAAAGAATGAGAGATTTGAATTTGCCAGAAGGCTCTGTGTCTCAATGCGAGGAGCATTCGTAATAAGATGGATGAATTAACTGTGCAGACAGCTGTTAATGATAATGATAGAATTGGAATTATGGAGACATGGTTCCAGGGTGACCAAGGCTGGGAACTCAACATCCAGGATATTCAACATTCAGGAAGGATAGACAGAAAGGAAAAGGAGGTGGGGTAGCGTTGCTGGTTAAAGAGGAGATTAACGCAATAGTAAGGAAGGACATTAGCGTGGATGGTGTGGAATCTGTATGGGTGGAGCTGCGGAACACCAAAGGGCAGAAAACGCAAATGGGAATTGTGTACAGACCACCAAACAGTGGTAGTGAGGTTGGGGATGGCATAAAACAGGAAATTAGGGACTCGTGCAATAAAGGTACAGCAGTTATCATGGGTGACTTTAATCTACATGTAGATTGGGTTAACCAAACTGGTGGCAATACGGTGGAGGAGGATTTCCTGGAGTGTAAAAGGGGTGGTGTTCTGGACCAATATGTTGAGGAACCAACTAGAGAGCAGGCCATCTTGTGTAACGAGAGAGGATTAATGAGCAATCTGGTCATGCGAGGCCTCTTGGGAAAGAGTGACCATAATATGGCAGAATTCTTCATTAAGATGGAGAGTGACACAGTTAATTCAGAGTCGAGGGTCCTCAAATTAAAGAAAGGTAACTTCGATGGTATGAGATGTGAATTGGCTAGGGTGGCGGTGTGAGCTGTGAGGAGGATGCTAAGAGGCTGCAGGGTGACTTGGACAGGTTAGGTGAGTGGGCAAATGCATGGCAGATGCAGTATAATGTGGATAAATGTGAGGTTATCCACTTTGGTGCTAAAAACAGGAAGGCAGAATATTATCTGAATGGTGACAGATTAGGAAAAGGGGAGGTGCAATGAGACCTGGGTGTCATGGTACATCAGTCATTGAAAGTTGACATGCAGGTAAAGAAGACAAATGGTATGTTGGTCTTCATCGCAAGAGGATTTGAGTATAGAAGCAGGGAGGTGTTACTGCAGTTGTACAGGGCCTTGGTGAGGCCTCACCTTGAATATTGTGTACAGTTTTGGTCTCCTAATCTGAGGAAGGACATTCTTGCTATTGAGGGAGTGCAGCGAAGGTTCACCAGACTGATTCCCGGGATGGCAGGACTGACATATGAAGAAAGATTGGATTGACTAGGCTTATATTCACTGGAATTTCGAAGAATGAGAGGGGATCTCATAGAAGCATATAAAATTCTGACGGGATTGGACAGGTTAGATGTAGGAAGAATGTTCCCGATGTTGGGGAAATCCAGAATCAGGGGTCACAGTCCAAGGATCAGGGGTATGCCATTTAGGACTGAGATGAGGAGAAACTTCTTCACTCAGAGAATTGTGAACCTGTGGAATTTTCTACCACAGAAAGTTGTTGAGGCCAGTTCGTTAGGTTTTTTCAAAAGGGAGTTAGATGTGGTCCTCACATCTAAAGGGATCAAGGGGTATGGAGAGAAAGCAGGAAAGGGGTACTGAGGTGAATGATCAGCCATGATCATATTGAATGGTGGTGCAGGCTCGAAGGGCCAAATGGACTACTCCTGCACCTATTTTCTATGTTTCTATGTTTCTATAGCGCATTTCATGACCTCAGGATGTCCCAAAGCGCTTTACAGCCAATGAAGTGCAGTCACTGTTGTCATGTTGGAAATGTGGCAGGCAAATTGCGCACAGCAAGCTCCCACAAACAGCAATTTGATCATGACCAAATAATCTGTTTTTTAACGGTTGAGGGATAAATATTGGCCCCAGGACACCAGGGAGAACTAGTGCCGTGAGATCTTTTGCGTTCACCTGAGAGAGCAGATGGTGCCTCGGTTTAACGTCTCATCCAAAAGATGGTACCTCCGACAGTGCTGTGCTCCTTCAGTAATGTCCCTCCGGCAGTGCGGCGCTCCCTCAGTACTGCCCCACCGACAGTTCCGCGATCCCTCAGTACTGCCCCTCTAACAGTGCGGTGTTCCTGTTATATATGTAAACCTATATATACCTTGTGTAGCCACCAGAGGGCTCATCCGCTGGAGTCCCACAGGATCCCACAATCCCTTGGGAGCACAGGTACTTACGGAGGCCTCACAGGTTGGAGAGGCACTCTAGAGACCTGAAATAAAAGACTAAGGTCACACTTTACTTTGAGCTCAGAGTATCCAGTCAGACTCTTTATTCATACATAACAAATGGGGACGAGATGCAGATGACTAACCCAATGACACAGAGAACAGTGGGCATCCTGGAGAAATTCTCGGAGGGAGATGATTGGGATATCTTCGTGGAGCGACTCTGTTGTGTATCTGTAAAGCATGCACTCCCATGTTCCGCCACCAGGGAGCACATCCCCTGAAGTCTCAAGGGATCCCAGCATCCCTTGGGAGCACTGTATATAAGCCCTGTTCCTCACTCTGGAGTGTCTTATTAAAGACTGAGGTCACTGTTAGTTTAACCTCCCTGTGTGCAGTCTCATCTGTGTTAGGAACAAAATAACTGGCGACGAGAATACGAATCCAACGCAAAGATGCAGCAAACTGTGGCCATCCTGGAGAAGTTCTCGGAGGGTGAGGACTGGGAAGCCTATGTCGAATGGCTAGACCAGTACTTTGTAGCCAACGAGCTGGACGGAGAAGGAAGCGCTGCAAAAAGGAGAGCGGTCCTCCTCACAGTCATTGAAGGTTGGCATGCAGGTGCAGCAGGCAGTTAAGAAAGCAAACGGCATGTTGGCCTTCATAGCGAGGGATTTGAGTACAGGGGCAGGGAGGTGTTGCTACAGTTGTACAGGGCCTTGGTGAGGCCACACCTGGAGTATTGTGTACAGTTTTGGTCTCCTAACTTGAGGAAGGACATTCTTGCTATTGAGGGAGTGCAGCGAAGGTTCACCAGACTGATTCTCGGGATGGCGGGACTGACATATCAAGAAAGACTGGATCAACTGGGCTTGTATTCACTGGAGTTCAGAAGAATAAGAGGGGATCTCATAGAAACGTTTAAAATTCTGACGCGTTTAGACAGGTTAGATGCAGGAAGAATGTTGCCAATGTTGGGGAAGTCCAGAACCAGGGGTCACAGTCTAAGGATAAGGGGTAAGCCATTTAGGACCAAGATGAGGAGAAACTTCTTCACCCAGAGAGTGGTGAACCTGTGGAATTCTCTTCCACAGAAAGTTGTTGAGGCCAATTCACTAAATATATTCAAAAAGAGTTAGATGTAGTCCTTACTACTCGGGGGATCAAGGGGTATGGCGAGAAAGCAGGAATGGGGTACTGAAGTTGCATGTTCAGCCATGAACTAATTGAATGGCGGTGCAGGCTCGAAGGGCCGAATGGCCTACTCCTGCACCTATTTTCTATGTTTCTATGTTTCTAAGACGTTCACCAAGCTCGACCTGACTTTGGCCTATATGACGCAGGAACTGGAGGAGTCTTCGAAGGGCCTCACCTGCATCAACACGCACAAGGGACTATTCATCTACAACAGATGTCCGTTTGGAATTCGGTCGGCTGCAGCGATCTTCCAGAGAAACATGGAAAGCCTACTGAAGTCGGTACCACGCGCGGAGTTTTTTCAGGACGACATATTGGTCACGGGTCGGGACACCGTCGAGCACCTACAAAACCTGGAGGAGGTCCTCCAGCGAGTGGCTCACGTAGGGCTGCGGCTGAAGTGGTTGAAATGAGTCTTCATGGCAACAGAAGTGGAGTTTTTGGAGAGAAAGATCGCGGGGGACGGCATTCGGCCCACAGACGCCAAGACAGAGGCTATCAGGAACGCGCCCAGGCCACAGAACGTCACGGAGCTGCGGTCGTTCCTGGGACTCCTCAACTATTTTGGTAACTTCCTATTGGGATTAAGCACCCTGTTAGAGCCCCTACATGTGTTATTGCGTAAAGGTGAGAACTGGGTATGGGGAAAAAAAACAAGTAATGGCTTTTGAGAAAACCAGAAACATTTTATGCTCCAACAAGCTGCTTGTATTGTATAACCCGTGTAAAAGACTTGTGCTAGCATGTGATGCGTCGTCATACGGAGTCGGTTGTGTATTACAACAAGCTAACGTTGTGGGGAAGTTGCAACCTGTCGCCTATGCCTCCAGGAGCTTGTCTAAGGCCGAGAGGCCCTACAGCATAATTGAGAAAGAGGCATTAGCGTGTGTGTTCGGGGTAAAGAAAATGCATCAGTACCTGCTTGGCCTTAAATTTGAGCTGGAAACCGATCACAAGCCCCTCATATCCCTGTTCGTTGAAATCAAGGGGATAAATACTATTGCCTCAGCCCACATACAAAGGTGGGCACTCGCACTATCAGCGTATAACGATACCATCCGCCACAGGCCAGGCACCGAGAACTGTGCGGATGCTCTCAGGGGGTTGAAATGGTGCAGCCCACAGACTTGTTGATGGTCATGGAAGCGTTTGAAAATGATAAATCACCTGTCACGGCCCGCCAGATTCGGACTTGGATCAGCCAGGATCCTCTGCTGTCCCTAGTAAAAAACTGTGTACTGCATGGGAGCTGGGCCAGCATCCCCATTGAAATGCAAGAGCCAATCAAGCCGTTCCAGCGGCGAAAGGACGAGCTGTCCATTCAGGCAGACTGCCTGTTGTGGGGTAACCGCGTAGTGCTACCCAAAAATGGCAGGGAGACGTTCATCTCGGATCTCCACAGCACACACCCGGGTATAGTAATGATGAAAGCGATAGCCAGATCCCACGTGTGGTGGCCCAGTATCGACTCTGACTTAGAGTCCTGTGTACGGCAATGCAGTGTGTGTGCTCAGTTGAGCAACGCACCCAGAGAGGCACCACTAAGTTTGTGGTCCTGGCCCTCCAGACCATGGTCGAGGATCCATGTCGACTATGTGGGCCCGTTTCTCGGTAAAATGTTCCTGGTGGTGGTGGATGTTTTTTCAAAATGGATTGAATGTGAAATAATGTCAGGAAGCACCGCCACCGCCACCATTGAAAGCCTGAGGGCCATGTTTGCCACCCACGGCCTGCCTGACATACTGGTCAGTGACAACGGGCCATGTTTCACCAGTGCCGAATTTAAAGAATTCATGACCCGCAATGGGATCAAACATGTCACCTCGGCCCCGTTTAAACCAGCCTCCAATGGGCAGGCAGAGCGGGCAGTACAAACAATCAAACCGAGCCTTAAACGAGTCACAGAAGGCTCACTCCAAACCCACCAGTCCCCAGTACTGCTCAGCTATCGCACGAGACCCCACTCGCTCACAGGGGTGCCCCCGGCTGAGCTACTCATGAAAAGGACACTTAAAACCAGACTCTCGCTGGTTCACCCCAACCTGCATGATCAGGTAGAGAGCAGGTGGCAGCAACAAAATGTAAACAATGGTCGCGCCACTGTGTCACGGGAAATTGATCTGAATGACCCAGTGTATGTGCTAAACTATGGACATGGTCCCAAGTGGATCGCGGGCACGGTGATAGGTAAAGAAGGGACTAGGGTGTTTGTAGTCAAACAAGACAACGGACAACTTTGCAGAAAGCACCTGGACCAAACGAGGCTGCGGTTCACAGACTGCCCTGAAAAACCCACAGCAGACACCACCTTTTTCGAGCCCACAACACACACCCAAAGGATCAACGACACCATCCCAGGCCAGGAAATTGAACCCATCACGCCCAAGAGCCCAGCAAGGCCAGGCTCACCTAGCAGCCCTGCAGGGCCAACAACACGCCAGCCCAGCAAGGGCACAGCCAACACACCAGAACAGACATTTGTCCCGAGCCGGTCCACCAGGGAAAGAAAGGCTCCCGACCACCTCACCTTGTAAATAGTTTTCACTTTGACTTTGGTGAGGAATGATGTTGTGTATCTGTAAAGCATGCACTCCCATGTTCCGCCACCAGGGAGCGCATCCCCTGAAGTTCCAAGGGATCCCAGCATCCCTTGGGAGCACTGGCCCCTAAGGCCTGTTCCTCACTCTGGAGTGTCTTAATAAAGATTGAGGTCACTGTTACGTTAACCTCCCTGTGTGCAGTCTCATCTGTGTTAGGAACACAATAGACTCAACCATTACTTCATGGCCAACGAGCTGGAATGAGAAGCGAATGCTGCGAAACGAAGGGCGATTCTCCTCACCATCAGCAGGCTGTGCAGATCCACCTAATTCTGGGGACATGACCCATCCATCACACGGCGAGAGCAGTACCATACATGATGAGAGAAAGTGTAGAGATGAAGCTAGATCGGCTGCAACGGGAGGGTATCATTTCGCCGGTCGAATTCAACGAGTGGGCCAGTCCAATTATTCTAGTCCTCAAGGGAGATGGCACCGTCAGAATCTGTGGTGATTACAAAATAACTATCAATCGTTTCTCCCTGCAGGATCAATACCCACTACCAAAGACTGACGACCTTTTTGCTACCCTGGCGGGAGGAAAGACGTTCATGAAGTTGGAGTTGAACTCGGCCTACATGATGCAGGAACTGGAGGTATCATCAAAGGGCTTTACCTGCATCAACACGCACAAAGGTCTCTTCATCTACAACAGATGCCCATTTGGAATTCGATCAGCCGTGGCGATATTCCAGAGAAACATGGAAAGCTTACTGAAGTCAGTCCCGTGCATGGTGGTCTTCCAGGACGACATCTTGGTTAAAGGTCGGGAAACAGTCGAGCATCTGCAGAACCTGGAGGAGGTTCTTTGTCGACTCAACCACGTGGGGCTCAGGTTAAAACGCGCGACGTACATGTTCCTGGCACCTGAAGTGGAGTTCCTGGGGAGAAGAATCGCGGCAGACAGCATCAGGCCCACTGATTCGAAGATGGAGGCAATCGAGAACGCACCAGGGCCACAGAACACGACGGAGCTGCGGTCGTTTCTAGGACTCCTGAACTATTTTGGTAACTTCTTACCGGGTCTCAGCACACTGCTAGAACGACTACATGTCTTACTGTGTAAAGGAGATGAATGGGTATGGGGCAAAAGACAAGAAAATGCCTTTGTAAAAGCTAGAAAATTGTTATGCTCAAATAAATTGCTTATGTTGTTTGATCCATGTAAGCGTTTGGTACTAGCAGGTGATAGAAACATAGAAAATAGGTTCAGGAGTAGGCCATTCGGCCCTTCGAGCCTGCACCACCATTCAATAAGATCATGGCTGATCATTCACCTCAGTACCCCTTTCCTGCTTTCTCTCCATACCCCTTGATCCCTTTAGCCGTAAGGGCCATATCTCACTCCCCCTTGAATATATCCAATGAACTGGCATCAACAACTCTCTGCAGTAGGGAATTCCACAGGTTCACAACTCTCTGAGTGAAGAAGTTTCTCCTCATCTCAGTCCTAAATGGCTTAGCCCTTATCCTTGGACTATATCCCCTGGTTCTGGACTTCCCCAACATCTAACCTGTCCAGTCCCGTCAGAATTTTATATGTTTCTATGAGATTCCCTCTCATCCTTCTAAACTCCAGTGAATACAGGCCCAGTTGATCCAGTCTCTCCTCATATGTCTGTCCTGCCATCCCGGGAATCAGTCTGGTGATCCTTCGCTGCACTCCCTCAATATCAAGAACGTCCTTCCTCAGATTAGGAGACCAAAACTGAACACAATATTCCAGATATGCCTCACTAGGGCCCTGTAGAACTGCAGTAAGACCTCCCTGCTCCTATACTCAAATACCATTTGCCGTCATCACCGCCTGCTGAACCTGCATGCGAACTTTCAATGACTGATGAACCATGACACCCAGGTCTTGCTGCACCTCCCTTTTTCCTAATCTGCCGTCTTTCAGATAATATTCTGCCTTCGTGTTTTTGCCACCAAAGTGGATAACCTCACATTTATCCACATTATACTACATCTGCCAGGCGTTTGCCAACTCACCTAACCTGTCCAAGTCACCCTGCAGCATTTTAGCATCCTCCTCACAGCTCACACTGCCACCCAGCTTAGTGTCATTTGCAAACTTGGAGATATTACATTCAATTACCTCATCCAAATCATTAATGTATATTGTAAATAGCTGGGGTCCCAGCACTGAGCCCTGCAGCACCCCACTAGTCACTGCCTGCAATTCTGAAAAGGACCCGTTTATCCCGACTCTCTGCTTCCTGTCTGCCAACCAGTTCTCTATCCACGTCAGTACATTACCCCCAATACCATGCGCTTTAATTTTGCACTCTAATCTCTTGTGTGGGACCTTGTCAAAGGCCTTTTGAAAGTCCAAATACACCACATCCATTGGTTCTCCCTTGTCCACTCTACTAGTTACATCCTCAAAAAATTCTAGAAGATTTGTCAAGCAGGAATTCCCTTTCATAAATCCATGCTGACTTGGACCGATCCTGTCACTGCTTTCCAAATGTGCTGCTTTTTCATCTTTAATAATTGATTCCAACATTTTCCCCACTACTGATGTCAGGCTAACCGGTCTATAATTACCCATTTTGTCTCTCCCTCCTTTCTTAAAAAGTTGTGTTACATTAGCTACCCTCCAGTCCATAGGAACTGATCCAGAGTCAATGGACTGTTGGAAAATGATCACCAATGCATCCACTATTTCTAGGGCTACTTCCTTAAGTACTCTGGGATGCAGACTATCAGGTCCTGGGGATTTATCAGCCTTCCTCCCATCAATTTCCCTAACACCATTTCCCGCCTAATAAGGATTTCCTTCATTTCCTCCTTCTCACTAGACCCTCGGTCCCCTAGTATTTCCGGAAGGTTATTTGTGTCTTCCTTCGTGAAGACAGAACCAAAGTATTTGTTTAACTGGTCCGCCATTTCTTTGTTCCCCATTATAAATTCACCTGAACCTGACTGCAAGGGACCTACGTTTGTTTTTACTAATCTTTTTCTTTTCACATATCTATAGAAGCTTTTGCAGTCAGTTTTTATGTTCCCAGCAAGCATCCTGTCATACTCTATTTTCCCCAACCTAATTAAACCCTTTGTCCTCCTTTGCTGTATTACAAAATTCTCCCAGTCCTCAGGTTTGCTGCTTTTTCTGGCCAAGTTATATGCCTCTTCCTTGGATTTAACACTATCCTTAATTTCCCTTGTTAGCCACGGTTGAGCCACCTTCCCCGTTTTATTTTTACTCCAGACAGGGATGTACAATTGTTGAAGTTCATCCATGTGATCTTTAAATGTTTGCCATTGCCTATCCACCGTCAACCCTTTAAGTATCACTCGCCAGTGTCGTACAGCGTCGGGTGTGTGTTGCAACAAGCTAATGAATCTGGGATATTGCAACCGGTTGCTTATGCATCCAGAAGTCTAAGGCTGAGAGGGCCCAAAGCATGATTGAAAAAGAAGCGTTAGCGTGTGTTTATGGGGTAAAGACAATGCATCAATATCTATTTGGGCTCAAATTTGAATGGGAAACTGACCATAAGCCACTGATATCCCTGTTTTCCGAGAGTGAGGGGATAAATACGAATGCATCGGCCCGTATCCAGAGATGGGCGCTCACGTTGTCCGCACACAACTACGCCATCTGCCACAGGCCAGGTACAGGAAACTGTGACGATGCTGTCAGTAGCCTGCCATTGCCCACCACGGACGTGGAAATGGCACAGCCCGCAGATTTAGTCATGGTTATGGAAGCATTCGAGAGTGAGCAATCACCCATCACAGCCCGACAGATTAGAACGTGGATGAGCCAGGACCCCTTACTGTCCCGAGTAAAAAATTGTATGCTTCACGGGAGCTGGTCCACTGTCCCAGTGGAAATGCAGGAAGAGATAAAGCCGTTCCAGTGGCACAAAGATGAAATGTCTACACAGGCAATCGGGTAGTGGTCCCCAAGAAGGGCAGAGACACTTTCATCGGTGACCTCCACAGTACCCACCCAGGCATCGTAATGATGAAAGCGATAGGCAGATTCCACATGTGGTGGCCAGGTATCGATGCAGACTACAAATGTAACACATGCTCGCAGTTAAGCAATGCACCCAGGGAGGCGCCACTAAGTTAATGGCCTTGGCCCTCCAAGCCGTGGTCCAGGGTCCATGTCGACTATGCAGGCCTGTTTTTGGGTAAAATGTTCCTTGTGGTTGTAGATGCATATTCCAAGTGGATTGAATGTGAGATAATATCAGCAAGCACGTCCGCTGCCACCACTGAAATCCTGCGGGCCATGTTTAAAACGCATGGACTGCCTGATGTCCTTGTGAGCGACAACGGGCCATGTTTCACCAGTGCCGAGTTCAAAGAGTTCATGACCTGTAATGGGATCAAACATGTTACATCTGCCCCGTTTAAGCCAGCGTCCAACGGTCAGGCAGAACAAGCAGTTCAAAGAATCAAGCAGGGCTTGAAGAGGGTAACTGAAGGCTCACTGCAGACTCGCCTATCCCAAGTCTGTTTAGCTCCCGCACGAGACCCCACTCACTCACTGGGATCCCACCTGCTGAACTGCTCATGAAAAGGGCACTTAAGACAAGGCTCTCGTTAGTTCATGAACAGATAGAGAGCAGGCGGCTTCAACAAAATGCATACCATGATAGCGCAAATGTGTCACACGAGATTGAAGTCAATGATCCTGTATTTGAATTGAATTATGGACAAGGTCCCAAGTGGCTTCCCGGCACTGTCGTGGCCAAAGACGGGAGCAGGGTGTTTCGGGTCAAACTTTCAAATGGACTCATTCACCGGAAACACTTGGACCAACCCAAACTCAGATTCATGGACTACCCTGAACAATCCACCTTGGACCGTACCTTTTTTGATCCCCAACATACACACCAGTGGCAACCGGCACCACGGTTGGCTACGAAGCAGAACCCATCACCCACAGCAGCCCAGCAGGGCCCAACACACCAGGAAGCCCAGCAAGGCCAGCTGCACAGCAGCCCAGCGAGGGCCCAACAGACAACTCACCGAAACCAGCATTTGCACCGAGACGATCGACCAGGGAAAGAAAGGCCCCAGATCGACTCACCTTGTAAATAGTTACATTGTTGACTTGGGGGGGGCGGGGGGCGGGAGTGTTGTTATATATGTAAACTTGTATATACCTTGTACAGCTACCAGAGGGCTCATCCCCTGGAGTCCCAAGGGATCCCACAATCCTTTGGGAGCACAGGTACTTGAGGAGGCCTCACAGGCTGAAGAGGCACGCTGGAGACCTGCAATAAAAAACGACGGTCCCACTTTACTTTGAGCTCACAGTATCCAGTCAGACTCTTCATTCGTACATAACAGTTCCCTCAGTACTGCCCCTCCAACAGTACGGTGCTCCCTCAGTACTGCCCCTCCGACAGTGCGGCACTCCTTCAGTACCACACTGGGAGTGTCGGCCTTAATTTTGTCCTCAAGTCGCTGGAGTGGGTCTTGAACCCACAACCTTCTGACTCGAGGTGAGAATGCTGCCCAGTGAGCCAGTGACATCTGGTGACCCAGAGTGAGAACCCTACCTATTTTTTTTTGCTTCTCTGGTCCAGCAAGTTAACGGAAGCCTCACAATTGACGCAGCATCTGACAATGGATCTGAGATCAAACAAAGGACACTCTTAATTTTCCTTTGCATTCATTGCCGGGACATGAGTGTCGCTAGCAAGGCTGGCCTTCAATGCCCATCCCTTGTTGCATAAGAATATGGCAGTGAGCCATCTTGTTGAAACACTGCAATTAATGTTTCAATGCAACTGTGTGGCTTGTCTGTTAAGAGTCACCCACACTCTTTACACAGAGGTTCCCATCTTCCATCTTCTGCAAACTTGAGCTCACCTAAAACTCTGATGCCCGTGTCCTAACTCACACCAAGTCCTGCTCACCCATCACCTCTGTTCAAATGGAATGTTGGTCTTTATTGCAAAGGGGATATAGAGTATAAAAGTAAAGAAGTCCTGCTTCAACTGTACAGGGTATTGGTGAGGCCACACCTGGAGTACTGCATACAGTTTTGGTCTCTGTAGAAGCATAGAAACAAAGAAACATAGAAAATAGGTGCAGGAGTAGGCCATTCGGCCCTTCGAGCCTGCACCACCATTCAAGGAGTTCATGGCTGAACATGCAACTTCAGTACCCCATTCCTGCTTTCTCGCCATACCCATACAAACGTAGGTCCCCTGCAGTCAGAATCAGGGGAAGTCATAACGGGGAACAAAGAAATGGCGGACCAATTGAACAAGTACTTTGGTTCGGTATTCACGAAGGAGGACACAAACAACCTTCCGGTTATAAAAGGGGTCGGGGGGTCTAGTAAGGAGGAGGAACTGAGGGAAATCCTTATTAGCCAGGAAATTGTGTTGGGGAAATTGATGGGATTGAAGGCCGATAAATCCCCAGGGCCTATGGACTGCATCCCAGAGTACTTAAGGAGGTGGCCTTGGAAATAGTGGATGCATTGACAGTCATTTTCCAACATTCCATTGACTCTGGATCAGTTCCTATAGAGTGGAGGGTAGCCAATGTAACCCCACTTTTTAAAAAAGGAGGGAGAGAGAAAACAGGGAATTACAGACCGGTCAGCCTGACATCGGTCGTGGGTAAAATGATGGAATCAATTATTAAGGATGTCATAGCAGTGCATTTGGAAAGAGGTGACATGATAGGTCCAAGTCAGCATGGATTTGTGAAAGGGAAATCATGCTTGACAAATCTTCTGGAATTTTTTGAGGATGTTTCCAGTAGAGTGGACAAGGGAGAACCAGTTGATGTGGTATATTTGGACTTTCAGAAGGCTTTCGACAAGGTCCCACACAAGAGATTGATGTGCAAAGTTAGAGCACATGGGATTGGGGGTAGTGTGCTGACATGGATTGAGAACTGGTTGTCAGACAGGAAGCAAAGAGTAGGAGTAAATGGGTACTTTTCAGAATGGCAGGCAGTGACTAGTGGGGTACCGCAAGGTTCTGTGCTGGGGCCCCAGCTGTTTACACTGTACATTAATGATTTATATGAGGGGATTAAATGTAGTATCTCCAAATTTGCGGATGACACTAAGTTGGGCGGCAGTGTGAGCTGCGAGGAGGATGCTGTGAGGCTGCAGAGCGACTTGGATAGGTTAGGTGAGTGGGCAAATGCATGGCAGATGAAGTATAATGTGGATAAATGTGAGGTTATCCACTTTGGTGGTAAAAACAGAGAGACAGACTATTATCTGAATGGTGACAGATTAGGAAAAGGGGAGGTGCAAAGAGACCTGGGTGTCGTGGTACATCAGTCATTGAAGGTTGGCATGCAGGTGCAGCAGGCGGTTAAGAAAGCAAATGGCATGTTGGCCTTCATAGCAAGGGGATTTGAGTACAGGGGCAGGGAGGTGTTGCTACAGTTGTACAGGGCATTGGTGAGGCCACACCTGGAGTATTGTGTACAGTTTTGGTCTCCTAACCTGAGGAAGGACATTCTTGCTATTGAGGGAGTGCAGCGAAGGTTCACCAGACTGATTCCCGGGATGGCGGGACTGACCTATCAAGAAAGACTGGATCAACTGGGCTTGTATTCACTGGAGTTCAGAAGAATGAGAGGGGACCTCATAGAAACATTTAAAATTCTGACGGGGTTAGACAGGTTAGATGCAGGAAGAATGTTCCCAATGTTGGGGAAGTCCAGAACCAGGGGACACAGTCTAAGGATAAGGGGTAAGCCATTTAGGACCGAGATGAGGAGAAACTTCTTCACCCAGAGAGTGGTGAACCTGTGGAATTCTCTACCACAGAATGTTGTTGAGGCCAATTCACTAAATATATTCAAAAAGGAGTTAGATGAAGTCCTTACTACTAGGGGGATCAAGGGGTATGGCGAGAAAGCAGGAATGGGGTACTGAAGTTGCATGTTCAGCCATGAACTCATTGAATGGCGGTGCAGGCTAGAAGGGCCGAATGGCCTACTCCTGCATCTATTTTCTATGTTTCTATGTTTCTACCCCTTGATCCCCCTAGTAGTAAGGACTACATCAAACTCCTTTTTGAATATATTTAGTGAATTGGCCTCAACAACTTTCTGTGGTAGAGAATTCCACAGGTTCACCACTCTCTGGGTGAAGAAGTTTCTCCTCATCTCGGTCCTAAATGGCTTACCCCTTATCCTTAGACTGTGACCCCTGGTTCTGGACTTCCCCAACATTGGCAACATTCTTCCTGCATCTAACCTGTCTAAACCCGTCAGAATTATAAACGTTTCTATGAGATCCCCTCTCATTCTTCTGAACTCCAGTGAATACAAGCCGAGTTGATCCAGTCTTTCTTGATATATCAGTCCCGCCATCCCGGGAATCAGTCTGGTGAACCTTCGCTGCACTCCCTCAATAGCAAGAATGTCCTTCCTCAGATTAGGAGACCAAAACTGTACACAATACTCCAGGTGTGGCCTCACCAAGGCCCTGTACAACTGTAGTAACACCTCCCTGTCCCTGTACTCAAATCCCCTCGCTATGAAGACCAACATGCCATTTGCTTTCTTAACTGCCTGCTGTACCTGCATGCCAACCTTCAATGACTGATGTACCATGACACCCAGGTCTCGTTGCACCTCCCCTTTTCCTAATCTGTCACCATTCAGATAATAGTCTGTCTCTCTGTTTTTACCACCAAAGTGGATAACCTCACATTTATCCACATTATACTTCATCTGCCATGCATTTTCCCACTCGTCTAACCTATCCAAGTCACTCTACAGCCTCATAGCATCCTCCTCGCAGCTCACACTGCCACCCAACTTAGTGTCATCCGCAAATTTGGAGATACTACATTTAATCTCCTCGTCTAAATCATTAATGTACAATATAAACAGCTGGTGCCCCAGCACAGAACCTTGCGGTACCCCACTAGTCACTGCCTGCCATTCTGAAAAGTACCCATTTACTCCTATTCTTTGCTGTATTTAAGGAAGGATATACTTGCATTCGAGGCTGCTCAGAGAAGGTTCACTAGGTTGATTCCTGAGATGAGGGGGTTGTCAATGAAGAAAGGTTGAGCAGGTTGGGCCTATACTCCTTGGAGTTTAGAAGAATGAGAGGTGATCTTATTGAAACATAAGATTCTGAGGGGGCTCAACAGGGTAGATGCAGAGAAGCTGTTTCCCCTCGTGGGGGAATTTAGAACTAGGGGGCATAGATTCAGAAGAAGGGGCCATCCATTTAAAACTGAGATGAGGAGGAATTTCTTCTCTCAGAGGGTTGTAAATCTGTGGAATTCTCTGCCCCAGAGAGCTGTGGAGGCTGGGTCATTGAATATATTTAAGGTGGAGATAGACAGATTTTTGAGCGATAAGGAAGTAAAGGGTTATGGGGAGCGAGCAGGGAAGTGGAGCTGAGTCCATGATCAGATCAGCCATGATCATATTAAATGGCGGAGCAGGCTCGAGGGGCCGAATGGCCGACTCCTGCTCCTATTTCTTATGTTCTTGTGTTCTTATGCCTCACAGTGAAGACTAGTGAATCCTGGTTGCTAAAGTTCCCATGGACAGTTCTAAACCTAATATCGGAACCAAGGTCTTCCTCAATCCTTTCTGAAGAATCAGCGAGGAGTGTTATTAAAAGCACGAATGGTACATTCTAATTGTGCAAGCTAAAAATATGTCAAAGAAGATTTAAGCCTTGGGAGAGGTTGAGGCAAGAGTATGAATATAGTCATGTTTCCTGGTTTTGTGTAAAGAGGACTGTTTAAGGGAGTTTCCTCGGTAAAAGATGCAATTGTGTCCAATTCTGCGTAATTATGGAGAGGAAATTGACATAGACGATACAGAAAAATTATTCATCACCCCACCAGATGAACAGGTTGTCATGAAGAAAGGTTGAGCAGGTTGGGTCTCTACTCATTGGAGTTGAGAAGAATGAGAGGTGATCTTATTGAAACGTATAAGATTCTGAGGGGGCTCGACAAGATGGATGCAGAGAGGATGTTTCCCCTCGTGAGGGACTCTAGAACTAGGGAGCATGGTCTCAAAATAAGGGGCCACCCATTTAAAGCAGAAATGAGGAGGAATTTCTTCTCTCAGAGGGTTGTAAAGCTGTGGAATTCTCTGTCCCAGAGAGCTGTGGAGGCTGGGTCATTGAATATATTTAAAGTGGAGATAGACAGATTTTTGAGTGATAAGGGAGTAAAGGGGTTATTGGGAGCATGCAGGGAAGTGGAGCTGAGCCAAGAATTCTCTGCCCAAGGAAGCAGTTGAGGCTAGCTCATTGAATGTATTCAAGTCACAGATGGATAGATTTTTAACCAATAAGGGAATTAAGGGTTATGGAGAGCGGGCGGGTAAGTGGAGCTGAGTCCACGGCCAGATCAGCCATGATCTTGTTGAATGGCGGAGCAGGCTCGAGGGGCTAGATAGCCTACTCCTGTTCCTAATTCTTATGTTCTTATGTTCTTATGTAGATCAGCCATGATCTTATTGAATGGCGGAACAAGCTCGAGGGGCCAAATGGCCTTCTCCTGTTCCTATTTCTTATGTTCTCATGTATTGGCGGCCGTGCCTTTAGCTGCCTAAACCCTCAGCTCTTGAATTCCCTGCCTAAACCTCTCCACCTCTCTACCTCTCTCTCCTCCTATACTTGCCATAGAGGGAGTGCAATGAAGGTTCACCAGACTGATTCCTGGGATGGGGGCATTGTCCTATGGGGAGAGATTGAGCAGACTAGGCCGATATTCTCTGGAGTCTGAGAGGTGATCTCATTGAAACATAACATTCTGACAGGGCTTGACAGGGTAGATGCAGGGAGGATGTTTCCCCCCCGAGCTGGGGAGTCTAGAACCAGGGGTCACAGTCTCAGGATAAGGGGTCGGCCATTTAGGGCTGAGATGAGGAGAAATTTCTTGACTCAGAGGGTGGTGAATCTTTGGAATTCTCTGCCCCAGAGGGTGGTGGATGGTGAGTCGTTGAGTATATTCAAGGCTGAGATCGATAGATTTTTGGATATTAAGCGAATCGAGGGACTTGGGGATCGGGCAGGAAAGTGGAGTTGAGGGCAGAGCAGGCTGAAAGGCCTACTCCTGCTCTAATTCTTATGTTGTTATATTCTTTAAGACACTCCTTAAAACCTATAACAATGGGGAGCAGGGAAATGGCAGAGACTTTGAACAAATATTTTGTACCGGTCTTTACTGTAGAAGACACTAAAAATATCCCAATAATGGATAATCAAGGGGGCTATAGTGAGGGAGGAATCACTATCACTAAAGAAAAAATAATGGGACTAAAGGTGGACAAGTCCCCTGTACCTGATGGCCTGCATTCCAGGGTCTTAAAAGAAGTGGCTGTAGAGATTGTGGATGCATTGGTTGTAATCTACCAAAATTCCCTGGATTCTGGGAAGTCACAGCAGATTGGAAAACCGCAAATATAACGCCCCTATTTAAAAGGGAGGCAGACAAAAAGCAGGGAACTATAGACCAGTTAGCCTAACATCTGTCACTAGGAAAATGCTGGAGCCCATTATTGAGGAAGTAGTAGCAGGACATTTGGAAAAGCATAATTCAGTCAAGCAGAGTCAGCATGGTTTTCTGAAAGGGAAATCGTGTTGGACAAATTTGCTGGAGTTCTTTGAGGATGTAATGAGCAGGGTGATTAAGGGGGAACCAGTGGATGTGGTGTATTTGGATTTCCAGAAGGCATACAATAAGGTGCCACACAAAAGGTTACTGCACAAGGTAAAAGTTCACGGGGTTGGGGGTAATATATTAGCATGGATAGAGGATTGGCTAACTAACAGAAAACAGAGAGTCGGGATAAATGGGTCATTTTCCGGTTGGCAAACAGTGACTAGTGGGGTGCGGCAGGGATCGGTGCTGGGGCCTCAACTATTTACACTTTATATTAATGACTTGGATGAGGGGACCGAGTGTAATGTAGCCAAGTTTGTTGATGATACAAAGATGGGTGGGAAAGCAAGTTCTGAGGAGGACACAAAAAATCTGTAAAGGGATATAGACAGGCTAAGTGAGTGGGCAAACATTTGGCAGATGGAGTATAATGTGGGAAAATGTGAGGCTATCCAATTTGGCAGAGAAAATAGAAAAGCAAATTATAATTTAAATGGAGAGAAACTACAAAGTGCTGCAGTACAGAGGGACCTGGGGGTCCTTGTGCATGAAACACAAAAAGTTAGTGTGCAGGTACAGCAAGTGATCAGGAAGGCAAATGGAATGTTGGTCTTTATTGCAAGGGGGATAGAGTATAAAAGCAGAAAAGTCCTGCTACAAGGGTATTGGTGAGGCCACACCTGGAGTACTGCATACAGTTCTGGCCTCTGTATTTAAGGAAGGATATACTTGCATTGGAGGCTGTTCAGAGAAGGTTCACTAGGTTGATTTCAGAGATAAGTGGGTTGACTTATGATTGCAGCCCCTGTGTATATTATAGAGAATAGCAGCCTCTGTGTATATTATAGAGAATAGCGCACTGTGTATATTATAGAGAATAGCAGCCCCTGTGTATGTTATAGAGAATAGCAGCCTATGTGTATATTATAGAGAATAGTGCACTGTGTATATTATAGAGATTAGCAGCCCCTGTGAATATTTCAGGTGAGAGTTGGTCCTGTATTTTAAATCTTGCCGTTATGTAAACTGTCACATATGTAGACTCTGTGTACATACTATGCTGATACCACTAGAGGGTGCAACTGTGGGAGGCCCAGGCAGGAGCTATATAAAAGGCTGGTCACCATGCGGTGAGGTCACTCTGCAGTTACAATAATGAGACTAAGGTCACAGCAGTTCAAGCACAGCACTAGGCCTCGTGGAGTTATTCTACAGATAAGCAGAGACATACGAACTGGCGACAAGTACAGATCACCGACTTACACACTGCGGCTGGTAGTTTAGAAAAGTTTGCAGAGGGTGAAGCCTTTACTCGGGTTTCGCTGGCCAGGTATCACTTCTACACACACCGCTGCACCGAGGGCCAGGATTTAGCGGAATGTGTCGCAGACCTACGCAGGCTCGTGGAACCGTGCGAATTTGGCGAACTCCTCAACAATGTGTTGCGGGATGTTTTCGCGACGGGACGGGATGTGAAGCGGACCATCACCTTAAGCCTGGCGTTCACGATCTCAACGTTGAGATTCTCCCAGAATCAAAACTCACTGGCAAACACTGTGCAGAAAATAACTGTTGATCAAAGAATTAGTCTGACTTAGAGTCTGCCAAGGGGTGTAAATGTGAATCGTTTAACATGCTGGCATTGCGGGGGTATCCATCGGGCCCGTCTGTGTCGATTCAGACACTATGTGTGCAAAGGCTGCGGCCAAAAGGGCCACCCACAGTGAATGTGCAGAAGAACTGCGACTCAAAACGTGGCAGAGGAATCGGCAGGAGGTTTCCAATCCAGCAAGGATCATAAAGTACAAGCTGGAGAGGTAACTCAGCCCGAGGAAGCAGTGCACGGGGTACACACCTTCACTACCAAAAGCCCTCCATGATGATGAAAGTCAAGATAAATGGCATTCCTGTTTCCATGGAGTAGGACACGGGGACGAGTCAGTCACTTATGAGAGGCTGTGGGGCAACAAAGAACAAAGACCCAAGCTGAGTCCGATTCAGACAAAGCTGCACACTTACACCAAGGAACTGATCCCAGTTATCGGCAGTGCGAATGTAAAGGTATCCTATGATGGAGAGATACACGAATTGGCACTGTGGGTTGTACCAGGCGACGGACCAACACTACTTGGCAGAAGCTGGATGGGGAAGATTCGGTGGAACTGGGAAGACATCAGAGCACTATCTTCAGTGGACGATGCTTCCTGTGCTCAAGTGCTGAGCAAGTTCCCACACTTATTTGAACCAGGCATCGGCAATTTCACTGCGCCAAAGTGCAGATCCACTTGGTCCCCGAGGCACAGCCCGTCCATCACAAAGCTCAAGCGGTCCCCTACATGATGAGGGAGAAAGTGGAGATCGAATTGGACAGACTTCAATGCGAGGGAATCATATCACCAGTCGAATTCAACGAGTGGCCAGCCCGATTGTTCCGGTACTAAAGAACGATGGCACGGTCAGAATCTGCGGCGATTGCAAGGTGACGATCACCCGAGTCTCGTTACAGGACCAGTACCCGCTACCCAAAGCCGATGATCTCTTTGCGACAACAGCAAGGGGGAAAGGCGTTCACCAAGCTGGATCTAACCTCCGCTTACATGACCCAGGAGCTGGCTGAGTCATCGAAAAAAATTAACGTGCATTAACACACACAAGGGACTGTTTTTGTATCACAGGTGCCCGTTCGGGATCCGCTCAGCTGCAGTCATCTTCCAAAGGAACATGGAGAGTCTGTTGAATTCGGTTCCACGCACCGTTGTATTTCAGGATATCATCCTAATCACTGGTCGCGACATCACCGAGCACCTGGACAACCTGCAAGAGGTTTTAAGTCGACTAAACAGAGTCGGACTCCGGCTGAAATGATCCAAGTGTGTCTTCCTGGCGCCAGAGATAGAATTCCTGGGGAGGAAGATTGTGGCAGACGGCATCAGACCCATGGATTCGAAGACAGAGGCCATCAAGACTGCACCCAGACCACAGAATGTAACGGAGCTGCGCACGTTCCTGGGACTCCTCAACTATTTCGGTAACTTTCTTCCAGGGTTGAGCACCTTGCTCGAACCGTTGCTCAAGTTGCTACGCAAGGGAGACAACTGGGTTTGGGGTCAAAATCAAAGGGCCGCCTTCAAAAAGGCCAGAAACTTGCTGTGTGCTGTGTCGAACAAGTTACTTGTATTGTATGACTCAAGCAAACGTCTACTTTTAGCATGTGACGTGTCGTCGTACAGTGTCGGGTGTGTTTTACAGCAAGCAAATGTAGCGGGCAAACTCCAACCGGTTGCATATGCGTCTAGAAGTCTATCCAAGGCCGAAAGAGCCTACAGTATGGTGGAGAAGAATGCTTTGGCCTGTGTCTATGGGGTAAAAAAAAATGCACCAGTATTTGTTCGGACTCAGGTTCGAGTTAGAAACCGACCACAAGCCCCTAATCTCACTGTTTTCGGAAAGCAAAGGCATAAACACCAATGCTTCGTCGCGAATCCAAAGATGGGCACTAACACCGTCGGCCTACGATTATACGATCCGCCACAGGCCAGGCACTGAGAACTGCGCCGATGCCCACAGCCGGCTACCGTTACCCACCACCGGGGTGGAAATGGCGCAGCCCGCAGACCTGTGCCTGGTCATGGACGTCTTCGAAAGCGAAGGGTCACCCGTAACGGCCCGCCAGATCAGGACCTGGACCAATCAGGACCCTGTGTAATCTCTTGTAAAAAGCTGCGTCCTCAATGGGGGCTGGTCAGCGGTCCCAAGAGAAATGCAAGACGAGATAAAGACGTTTCACCGTCGTAAAGACGAAATGTCCATCCAATCGGATTGCCTCTTATGGGGCAACCGCGTCAGCCTGCCAAAAAAAGGCAGCGCAACCTCCATACACTACCTACACAGTGCCCACCCAGGCATAGTCATGATGAAGGCTATCGCCAGGTCCTACGTCTGGTGGCCTGGCATTGACTCGGACTTGGAGTTGTGCGTGCGCCAGTGTAACACTTGCTCACAATTGAGCAATGCCCCCAGGGAGGCTCCACTTAGTCTGTGGTCCTGGCCCTCAAAACCATGGTCCAGGATCCACATAAATTATGCGGGCCCCTTTCTAGGAAAAATGTTCTTCGTTGTAGTGGACGCCTACTCTAAGTGGATCGAATGTGTAATAATGGCATCCAGCACGTCCACCACCACCATTGAAAGCCTCAGGGCCATGTTCGCCACCCACGGCTTGCCCGACATTCTGGTCAGCGACAATGGTCCGTGTTTCACCAGCTCGGAATTCAATGAATTCATGACCCGCAATGGCACCAAGCAAGTCAGGTCTGCCCCGTTCAAGCCCGCATCCAACGGCCAAGCGGAGCGGACAGTCCAAGCATAAAGCAGAGCTTGAAACGCGTCACGGAAGGCTCCTTACAAACTCGCCTTTCCCCGGTGCTGATCAATTACAGGACACGGCCCCACTCGCTTACCGGGGTCTCCCCTGTGGAGTTACTAATGAAATGTGCACTCAAAACCAGGCTCTCCTTAGTCCAACCGTACCTCAACGATCAGGTGGAAACCAGGTGTTATCGGCAAAACATGTACCATGATCGCGCGGCTGTAAACGACCCCGGTGTTTGTGCTGAATCACGGTCAGGGCACCAAATAGGTCGCTGGCACTGTTTTAGCCAAGGAGGGGAATAGAGTGTTTGTTGTCAAACTGCTTAACGGACAAACGTGCGGAAAGCACTTGGACCAAACCAAATTGCGATTTACAGGTAACCAGAAACTATCGGGAGAGGACCTTACCTTCAGTGACCCACCTGCACACACCCAATCGACAAGAGACCTAGCTGCCAACCACGAGGATGATCCCACCATCTCCGACAGTCCAGTCAGACCAACAGCGCTGCAAGACAGCAGTGGCCTGACCAACTCACCCATGCCAGAAGTGACACTCAGACGATCAACCAGGGAGCACAGAGTTCCAGATCGCCTCAACCTGTAACTAACTCGCATCAAAGACTTTGGGGGGGAATGTTGTCATATATGTAGACTCTGTGTGTATTCTATGCTGGTACCACTAGAGGGTGCAACTGTGGGAGGCCCAGGCAGGAGCTGCATAAAAGGCTGGTCACCATGCGGTGAAGGCACGCTGTAGTTACAATAAAGAGACTATGGTCACAGCTGCTCAAGCACAGCACTCGGCTTCATGGAGTTATTCTTACAGATAAGTAGGGACATATTATAAACTACTTGCGATGACTGGGTTATTAACCTACGTGCACAACAGAGGGAGAGGGCGAAAAGCCTCAGGACCCGCAAAGCTGCCCCACAATCGCTTGGTGTTAATCCATTTCTGTGGACTAGCAGCTCAAGATGGATTGCAGCAACTTCCAGACGGGGCTGATCGGAGAACTTACTGAGGGCTTACTTGGAAACGGTGACAGAGACTTTACAGGAAGGAAGCTGGACGCGGAGGATGTTGGAGGCAGGCATCAGGCTTCCGTGCAGCTGCTTGAAGGCCCTGTCCGGACTCTGTCTGCTCACAATGCTGGCTGGCCCCTTTCAGCTCCTTTGCAGTCGTAAACACTTCTCCGGCCAAAATGTGACATTCAACAAAGAGAGACTTGCATCTCCACAACGCTGTTCACCGCCTCAGAACGTCCCCAAAAGCGCTTCACAGCCGATGAAGTACTTGTTTTTGAAGTGTGGTCACTGTTGCAATGTAGGAAACGCGGCAGCCAATTTTTCGCACAGCAAGCTCCCACAAAACAACATTGGGAAAGGCCCAGTGACTACCACGTACAAGCCGCAGGTTAACATAACAGCTGGGCTGAGATGAAGCTATCCGTGTCCCAACCGCATATTTAATGAGGGACCACGCCGGATTCAGGCTGACGTCCCTGAAGCCTGCTCAGAGGAGCAACAACGACGTACATTTATATAGCACCTTTAACGTAGTAAAACCTCCCACGGCGCTTTACAGGGGCGATTATCAGGCAAAATCTGACCCCGAGCCAGTGCGCCAGCGCAGCCTTCGGCCGCCTGAGGAAGAGAGTGTTTGAAGACCAGGCCCTCAAATCTGGCACCAAGCGCATGGTCTACAGGGCTGTAGTGATACCCGCCCTCCTCTATGGCTCAGAGACGTGGACCATGTACAGTAGACACCTCAAGTCGCAGGAGAAATACCACCAACGATGTCTCCGCAAGATCCTGCAAATCCCCCGGGAGGACAGATGCACCAACGTTAGCGTCCTCGACGAGGCCCAACATCCCCAGCATCGAAGCACTGACCACACTCAATCAGCCCCGCTGGCTGGGCCATATTGTCCGCATGCCAGGCACGAGACCCCCAAAGCAAGCGCTCTACTCGGAACTCCTTCACGGCAAGCGAGCCCCAGGTGGGCAGAGGAAACATTTCAAGGACACCCTCAAAGCCTCCCTGATAAAGTGCGACATCCCCACCGGCACCTGGGAGTCCCTGGCCAAAGACCGCCCAAAGTGGAGGAAGTGCATCCGGGAGGGCGCTGAGCACCTCGAGTCTCGTCGCCGAGAGCATGCAGAAATCAAGCGCAGGCAGCGGAAGGAGCGTGCAGCAAACCAGCCTCACCCTCCCTTTCCTTGAACAACTGTCTGTCCCACCTGTAACAGAGACTGTAATTCCCGTATTGGACTGTTCAGCCACCTGAGAACTCACTTTTAGAGTGGAAGCAAGATTTCGAGGGACTGCACATGATGATAATGATGATATCGGGCAAAATCTGACCCCAAGCCACATAAGTAGATGCGAGGGCAGATGATCAAAAGCTTGGTGCAAGAGAGTATAGGTTTTAAGGAGCGTCTTAAAGGAGGAGAGAGAGACGGAGAGGTTTTAGGGAAGGAATTCCAGAGCTTGGGGCCCAGGCAGTTGAAGGCATGGCCATAAATGGTGGAGCGATTATAATCAGGGATGCTCAAGGGGGCAGAATATGAAGAGCGCAGACATCTCGGGGGGTTGTGGGGCTGGAGGGGATTACAGAGCTAGGGAGGGGCGAGGGCCATGGAGGGATTTGTAAACAGGGATGAGAAAAACAGCGAGAAATGTTTCAGTATTAGGCAAGTGTGAGGTCATCCACTTTGGACCAAGAAAGGATGGACCAGAGTACTTTCTAAATAGGTCCATGTACATAAATCATGGAGAGGTACAGAAAATAAGCTAAAATGGGATGCTGGCCTTTATACCTAGTGGACTAGAATACACGGGGTAGAAGATATACTGCAGCTGTACAAAGCCCTGGTTAGCCCACACCTGGAGCACTGTGAGCTGTTCTGTGCACCACACCTTAGGGAGGGTATATTGGCCTCGGAGAGAGTGGGTTTACCAGAATTATACCCGGACTCCAAGGGTTAAGTTACGAGGAGAGATTACACAAACTGTATTCCTGGGAATTTAGAAGGTTAAGGGGCGATCAGATTGAAGTTTTCAGGATATTAACGGGAACAGAGAGGGTGGATAGAGAGACACTGTTCCCGCTGGTTGGGGAGTCTGGGACTAGGGGCACAGTCTAAACATTAGAGCCAGAACTTTCAGGAGTGAAATTAGGAAACACTTCTACACACAAAGGGCGGTAGGAGTTTGGAACTCTCAACCGCAAACGGCAATTGATGCTGGGCGTCAATTGTTAATTTTAAATCTGAGATTAATAGCTTTCTGTTAACCAAAGGTATTAAGGGATATGGGTCAAAGGCAGGTATATGGAGTTAGGTCACAGATAAGCCATGATATCCGTGAATGGCGGGACAGGCTCGAGGGGTTGAATGACCTGCTCTTGTTCCTAATTTTAAAATTACACGACTTGAACTCTTTGACTTGTTACTGTGGTTTTGCAAACATTAGTCATCGGCTGACTGTGGGACATGGAATTCGAAGTAAATGAGTCGTCAATGAACAAATCGCAATCAGCTGACACCGCTTGATCACGACTCACTGCAACATAAGAAATAGGAGCAGGAGTCGGCCATTCAGCCCCTCGAGCCTGCTCCGCCATTTAATCCGATCATGGCTGATCCGATCATGGACTCAGCTCCACTTCCCCGCCCGCTCCCCATAACCCCTTATTCCCTTATCAGTTAAGAAACTGTCTATTTCTGTCTTAAATATATTCAATGTCCCGGCTTCCACAGCTCTCTGAGGCAGCAAATTCCACAGATTCACAACCCTCTGAGAGAAGAAATTTCTCCTCATCTCAGTTTTAAATGGGCGGCCCCTTATTCTAAGATCATGCCCCCTAGTTCTAGTCTCCCCTATCAGTGGAAACATCCTCTCTGCATCCACCTTGTCAAGCCCCCTCATAATCTTATACGTTTCGATAAGATTACCTCTCATTCTTCTGAATTCCAATGAGTAGAGGCCCAACCTACTCAACCTTTCCTCATAAGTCAACCCCCTCATCTCCGGAATCAACCGAGTGAACCTTCTCTGAACTGCCTCCAAAGTAAGTATATCCTTTCGTAAATACGGAGACCAAAACTGCACGCAGTACTCCAGGTGTGGCCTCACCAACACCAGCAACCACTTGTATTTATATAGCACCTTTAGCATAGTGAGACGTCCCAAGATGCAAATTTTCCCGTTATGCTTACGACGTTACGGAGAAATTCGGTTGTTTAGCAACACTGTTAGCGCCAGACAGGGGGCACTAAACACCTGTCGTTTCATCATCATCATCATCATAGGCGGTACCTCGAAGCGAGGATGACTTGCTTCCACGTCAAAATAGGATGAGTTCACAGGTGTTTCAATGAAGGACCTGATATTCCAGATCCCGAACTACATCCTGAAGGGTGGAAGATGCCTGTGCGTGGATTTTTTTAACGTGGGGTGACCGTTGCACACCAGCCACCACACGGGCTTGACAGAGCGAGGTCTTGGTCCAGTGGCAAGGGTTAACCAGGACGACTGGAGACCTGCTCTGCTGCACGGACCCAGTGCGCACACATATCGCACAATGTGGGCTGGTCCGTGCTGCCCCTGGGCCCTCGCCTCTCCTGGGCCCCGATCACGTCGCTCTACAATCTCTCACCGCTCCATCGCCCCGACCTCGCCGCTCCTGCTGTACCTGCCCCACGCTCCAATCACCGACCTGGACCTTGATGACGTCACTCTTCGCTGCCATCGCCCTCCTGCACCAGCTCACGCTTCTCCCTGAAGTAGTACACCTCCATGCTGCTCCCTGGAGTGGCATCCACGCTGCTCCCAGGAGTAGTACGCCTCCATGCTGCTCCCTGGAGTAGTACGCCTCCACGCTGCTCCCTGGAGTAGTACACCTCCACGCTGCTCCCTGGAGTGGCATCCACGCTGCTCCCAGGAGTAGTACACCTCCATGCTGCTCCCTGGAGTAGTACGCCTCCATGCTGCTCCCTGGAGTAGTACGCCTCCACGCTGCTCCCTGGAGTAGTACACCTCCACGCTGCTCCCTGGAGTAGTACACCTCCACGCTGCTCCCTGGAGTAGTACACCTCCACGCTGCTCCCAGGAGTAGTACACCTCCATGCTGCTCCCTGGAGTAGTACACCTCCACACTGCTCCCTGGAGTAGTACGCCTCCACGCTGCTCCCTGGAGTAGTACGCCTCCACGCTGCTGCCTGGAGTAGTACGCCTCCACGCTGCTCCCAGGAGTGGTACACCTCCACGCTGCTGCCTGGAGTAGTACGCCTCCACGCTGCTCCCTGGAGTAGTACGCCTCCACGCTGCTCCCTGGAGTGGTACGCCTCCACGCTGCTCCCTGGAGTAGTACACCTCCACGCTGCTCCCTGGAGTAGTACACCTCCACGCTGCTCCCTGGAGTAGTACACCTCCACGCTGCTCCCTGGAGTAGTACACCTCCACGCTGCTCCCTGGAGTAGTACGCCTCCACGCTGCTCCCTGGAGTAGTACGCCTCCACGCTGCTCCCTGGAGTAGTACACCTCCCTGCTGCTCCCTGGAGTGGTACACCTCCATGCTGCTCCCTGGAGTAGTACACCTCCACGCTGCTCCCTGGAGTGGTACACCTCCATGCTGCTCCCTGGAGTGGTACACCTCCATGCTGCTCCCTGGAGTAGTACACCTCCACGCTGCTCCCTGGAGTGGTACACATCCACGCTGCTCCCTGGAGTAGTACACCTCCATGCTGCTCCCTGGAGTAGTACGCCTCCACGCTGCTCCCTGGAGTAGTACGCCTCCATGCTGCTCCCTGGAGTGGTACACCTCCACGCTGCTCCCTGGAGTAGTACACCTCCACGCTGCTCCCTGGAGTGGTACACCTCCACGCTGCTCCCTGGAGTGGTACACCTCCACGCTGCTCCCTGGAGTAGTACACCTCCACGCTGCTCCCTGGAGTAGTACACCTCCACGCTGCTCCCTGGAGTAGTACACCTCCACGCTGCTCCCTGGAGTAGTACACCTCCACGCTGCTCCCTGGAGTGGTACACCTCCACGCTGCTCCCGGGGCCGCTGCTCACCGCTCCTTTTATGGCCCCGACCTGCCGCTGGTGTTGTCACGCAGGGCGAGGCCTCCACGCTGCTCCTCATTTAGCGCTGTGCACTCTAGCGCCCCCCCCCCTTGGTGATGCGTTTCCGATCGTGACCTCTCTCTCCTGCCGTTGCGCCTCACGACAGCGGGAAGCAGACAGAGCACGGAGAATCCCGGGGGCGATATCGCAGGGAACGTAGCGGTAAGTGACGAGAGTCACACTTTTAACAATTTACGCACCTCTCTTACCTATGGAGGGCTGCTGGTCGCCTCCCTGTCATTTTTGTTGCTGGTTTAACGTGGTCGACCTCACCCCACCCCCCTCTTCAGGCGCCGATATCCTCGCACCTCAACCGTACAAGCGCCTTTCACCGCCTCAGGACGTCCCAAAGCGTTTGACCGCGATGGGCCACGAGTGTCCCGACAGGACTGCGCAAGGCTTTCCTTCGCCTCACCAAGGCCGGCGATACCAACTCTCGAGTCCGCAATATCATAGCAAACCTGCGCAGGCCCGCTTTCCATCGCTCCACCATCGGTGGCCGTGCCTTCAGCTGCCTGGGCCCCAAGCTCTGGAACTCCCTCCCGAAACCTCTGCGCCTCTCTCTCCTCCTTAAAGCGCTCCACAAAACCTCCATCTTTGACCAAGCCGTCTTGGCATGGCTCAGGTGTCAAAATGCTTGTTTGATAATCGCTCCCGTGAAAAGCCTTGGGATGTCTTACTACGTTAAAGGCGCGATATAAATACAGTTATTGTTGTGGCACCATTCCCTCTGAATAAATCCAACCAGAATGCAAATTCGGCTTAAAAACCAAACCACTTGCTCTGTGGTTAAGAACAGCTTTACGGTCACTTATTGTCACTTGCTGTAACTCATCACACTGCCACAGAAAAGTGATTTTTGTTCAACTTCCAAATAGCGTTAGACAGTGGCTCAGTGGGCTGCACTCTCGCCTTTGAGTCAGAAGGTTGTGGGTTCAAGGCCCACTCCAGGGACTTGAGCACAAAATCTAGGCTGACACTCCCAGTGCAGTGCTGAGGGAGCGCCGCACTGTCAGAAGGGCAGTACTGAGGGAGCACCGCACTGTCGGAGGGGCAGTACTGAGGGAGCGCTGCACTGTCAGAGGGGCAGTACTGAGGGAGCGCCGCACTGTCAGAGGGGCAGTACTGAGGGAGCGCCACACTGTCAGAGGGGCAGTACTGAGGGAGCGCCACACTGTCGGAGGGGCAGTACTGAGGGAGCACCGCACTGTCGGAGGGGCAGTGCTGAGGGAGCGCCACACTGTCAGAGGGGCAGTACTGAGGGAGCACTGCACTGTCGGAGGGGCAGTACTGAGGGAGCGCCACACTGTCAGAGGGGCAGTACTGAGGGAGCACCGCACTGTCGGAGGGGCAGTAATGGGGAAGTGACGCACTGTCAGAGTGGCTGTCTTTTGGCTGAGACATTAAACCGAGGCCCCATTTTCTCTCTTAGGTGGATGCAAAAGATCCCACAGCACTATTTCGAAGAAGAGCAGGGGAATTCTCCCCGGTATCCTAGCCAATATTTACCCCTCAATCAATATCACCAAAGCAGATTATCTGGATCATTATCACGTTGCTGTTTGTGGGAGCTTGCTGTGCACAAATTGGCTGCCGCGTTTCCTACATTACAGCAGTGACTATACTTCAAAAAAATACTTCATTGACTGTAAAGCACTTTGAGACGTCCAGTGACCGTGAATGGCGCTATAGAAATGCAGGTCTTTCTTCCACTACACACACATGTTGGGCACATGTTAAATCTCAGCAGTGGTTTCGAACATAAGAATATAAGGAATAAGAGCAGGAGTCGGCCATTCGGCCCCTCGAGCCTGCTCCGCCATTTAATACGATCATGGCTGATCTGATCATGGACTCAGCTCCACTTCCCCGCCCACTCCCCATAACCCTTTACTCCCTTATCGCTCAAAAATCTGTCTATCTCCGCCTTAAATATATTCAATGACCCAGTCTCCACAGCTCTCTGGGGCAGAGAATTCCACAGATTTATAACCCTCTGAGAGAAGAAATTCCTCCTCATCTCAGTTTTAAATGGGCGGCCCCTTATTCTGAGATTATGTCCCCTAGTTTTAGTTTCCCCCATCAGTGGAAACATCCTCTCTGTATCCACCTTGTCGAGCCCCCTCATAATCTTATACATTTCAATAAGATCACCTCTCATTCTTCTGAACTCCAATGTGTAGAGGCCCAATCTACTCAACATTCCTCATAAGTCAACCCCCTCACCTCCAGAATCAACCTCGTGAACCTTCTCTGAATAGCTTCCAATGCAAGCATATCGTTCCTTAAATACAGAGACCAAAACTGTTATGTATGCAACCCTATGTAACCAGCATTCTACTGCCACCAGAGGGCGTATCTATTGGAATCCCAAGGGATCCCAGCATTCCTTGGGAGCACTGTATATAAGCAGGCCTCCCATGCTGTACCAACATTCTGGAGTTAGAAGAAAGAGACTAAGGTCACACTTACTCACATCTACAGTACTCAATCACGTTACTTTATTCTGGGCATAACAACTGGCGACGAGATAATGAACCATCACGCAAAAATGTAGAGAGCTGTTGGTATCCTGGAGAAATTCTCAGCAGGGGACGATTGGGAGGCCTTCATGGAGCGATTCGACCAATACTTCATGGCCAACGAGCTGGAAGGGAGTGTGAACGCTGCCAAACGAAGGGCGATCCTCCTCACCGTCTGCGGGGCAACAACCTATGGCCTCATGAAGAATCTTCTTGCTTCGGTGAAACCAACAACCAAGTCGTATGAAGAACTGTGTACGCTGGTCCGGGAGCACCTAAATCCGAAGGAGAGCGTTCTGATGGTAAGGTATCGATTTTACACATGTCAACGGTCTGAAGGGTGGGAAGTGGCGAGCTACGTCGCCGAACTAAGGCCTCTTGCAGGACATTGCCAATTTGATGGATTCCTGGAGCAAATGCTAAAAGACTTTTTTGGCTTGGCATTGGCCAAGAGGTTATCCTTCGCAAACTATTGACTGTTGAAACACCGAACCTGAGCAAAACTGTAACGATAGCCCAGGCATTTATGTCCACCAGCGATAACACCAAACAAATTTCACAGCATAAAGATGTTTCAGCAAGAACGTACATGCCTGTAGCTGCACGACCTCAGATGACTCAGAGTCCACCATCAAGCGTTAATGCGAGGCAGTTAACACCTTGTTGGCGCTGTGGAGGTGATCATCGGGCCCATCATTGCCGCTTCAAACACTATGCGTGCAAAGGCTGTGGAACAATGGGACACCTCCAGCGAATGTGCAGACGAGCTGCAAACTCTGCAAACCACCACGTTGCAGAGGAAGACCGATCCATGGCAGATAAACTGAACTAGAGACTCGAACCGAGGAGGCAGAAGTGTACAGGGTACACACCTTCACCACAAAATGTCCACCAATCATGTTAAAAGTTGAACTGAATGTAATTCCAGTATCCATGGAATTGAACACGGGTGCGAGTCAGTCCATCACGAGCAAAAAGGCCTTCGACAGGCTGTGGTGCAACAAGGCACACAGGCCCAAGCTGAGCCCTATTCATACCAAGCTGAGAACTTACACTAAAGAGCTGATCCCTGTAATTGGCAGCGCAGCAGTAAATCTCCTACGATGGAGCAGTGCACAAACTACCACTATGGATAGTAGCAGGAGATGGCCCCACACTGTTTGGCAGAAGCTGGTTGGGAAAAATCCGCTGGAACTGGGACGACATCCGAACGTTTTAGTCCGTCGATGATACCTCATTTGCCCAGATTCTGAGCAAGTTTCCATCGTTGTTTGAGCCAGGAATCGGAAGTTTCTCAGGGGTGAAGGTGCAGATCCACTTGATTTCCGGTACACGACATATCCACCACAAGGCAAGGGCGGTGCCATACATGATGCAAGAGAAAGTGGAGATTGAGCTAGACAGGATGCAATGAGAGTGCATCATTACGCCGGTGGAGTTCAACGAGTGGGCCAGTCCGATTGTTCCGGTTCTCAAGGGCGATGGCATGGTCAGAATTTATGATAAAGTAACGATTAACCATTTTTCGCTGCAGGACCAGTACCCGCTACCCAAGGCAGATGACCTATTTGCGACGCTGGCAGGTGGAAAGACATTCACCAAGCTGGACCTGACCTCAGCCTACATGACACAGGAGCTGGTGGAATCGTCGAAAAGCCTCACCTGCATCAACACGCACAAAGGTCTATTCACCTGCAATAGATGCCCGTTTGGGATTCGATCAGCCGTGGCTATTTTTTCAAAGGAACATGGAGAGTCTGCTAAAGTCGATTCCGTGCGCCGTGGTTTTCCAGGGCGACATATTGATCACAGGTCGGGACACCATCCAACACTTGCAGAACCTGGAAGAGGTTCTAAGTCGGCTAGATCGTGTGGGACTCAGGTTGAAACGCTCGAAGTGTGTTTTCCTGGCGCCAGAAGTCGAGTTCATAGGGAGAAGAATCGCGGCAGACGGCATCAGACCCACCGACGCCAAGACGGAGGCCATCAAGAATACGCCGAGACCCCAGAACGTTACGGAGCTGCGGTTGTTCCTGGGACTCCTCAATTATTTTGGTAATTTCCTACCCGGGTTAAGCACCTTGCTAGAACCTCTACACGTGTTACTACGCAAGGGAGATGACTGGGTAAGGGGCTAATCACAAGAGACAGCTTTTGAGAAAGCCAGAAATCTGTTATGTTCCAACAAACTGCTTGTCCTGTATGATCCTTGTAAATGTTTAGTGCTAGCTTGCGATGCGTCTTCGGGGTCAGGTGTGTGTTACAACAAGCAAACGAATCAGGAACATTGCAACCGGTCGCTTATGCATCCAGGAGCTTGTCCAAGGCCGAAAGGGCCTACAACATGATTGAAAAAGAAGCTCTGGCATGCATTTACTGAGTAAAAAAATTGCATCAGTATCTGTTTGAGCTTAAGTTCGAGTTAGAAACTGACCATAAGCCGCTCATATCACTATTCTCAGAGAGCAAACGTACCAATACCAATGCCTCTGCCCGCATCCAAAGATGGGCGCTCACGCTGTCTGCATATAACTATATAATTTACCACAAGCCAGGCACAGGGAACTGTGCGGATGCTCTCAGTCGGCTACCATTGCCCACCACCGGGGTGGAAATAGCACAGCCTGCAGACTTGCTCTTGGTGATGGATGCATTTGAAAATGAAAAGTCACCCGTTACGGCCCACCAGATCAGGACCTGGACCAGCCAGGATCCTTTACTGTCCCTTGGAAAAAACTGTGTCCTCCATGGGAGCTGGTCCAGCGTCCCAGCGGAGATGCATGAAGAGATCAAGCCGTTCCAGCGGCGTAAAGATGAAATGTCCATACAGGTGGACTGTTTTTTGTGGGGTAATCGCGTGGTTTTGCCCAAGAAAGGCAGGGAAATGTTCATACGTGACCTAGACAGTACCCGCCCAGTCATAGTAATGATGAAAGCTATAGCCAGATCCCATGTGTGGTGGCCCGGCATCGACTCAGATTCGGAGTGCGCCAATGCAACACTTGCTCTCAACTAAGCAATGCACCCAGGGAGGCACCGCTAAGTTTCTGGTCATGGCTCTCCAAACCGTGGTCTAGGATCCATGTTGACTTCACTGGCCGTTTCTAGGCAAAATGTTCTGGGTTCTTGTGGATGCTTATTTTAAGTGGATTGAGTGTGCAATAATGTCTGTAAACACGTCCACTGCCACCATGGAAAACCTACGAGCCATGTTTGCCACGCACGGCCTGCCTGATGTCCTTGTCAGCGACAACGGGCCATGCTTCAAGGAATTCATGACCCGCAATGGGATCAAGCATGTCACATCTTCCCCATTCAAGCCGCATCCAACGGCCAGGCAGAACGGGAAGTCCAAATCATCAAGCAAAGCTTGTAACGTGTGTCGGAAGGCTCCCTGCAGACCCACCTGTCCCGAGTCCTGCTCAGCCACTGCACCAGACCCCACTCATGCACCGGGGTTCCCCCTGCCGAACTGATCATGAAAAGGGCGCTCAAAACAAGGCTCTCTTTTGTTCACCCAGATCTCCATGATCACATCGAGGGCAGGCGGCATCAACAAAGCATGTACCATGATCGCGAAAATTTGTCACGTGATATTGAAGTCAATGACCCTGTATTTACTCAACTATGGACATGGCCTCAAAAGTGTTGCTGGCACTGTCATAGCCAAAGAAGGGAGCAGGGTGTTTCAGGTCAAACTCGCAAATGGACTAACTTGCAGAAAGCATTCGGACCAAACCAAACTGCGATTCACAGACAGCTCCGAGCAACCTGAAGAGGATACCACCAACTTTGACCCCCTGATACACACACAAGTGGCAACCGACATCACGGTTGACCACGAAGCTGAACTCATCATCCCCAGCAGCCCAGCAAGGCCAGCTGCGCAGCAGCCCAGTGAAGAACCAACCAACTTACCTGCACCTGCATTTATACCGAGACGATCGACTAGGGAGCGAAAAAACCCAGATAGCCTCACCCTGTAAATAAGTGTACTATTGACCTTGGGAGGGAGTAATGTTACGTATGCAACCCTGTGTTACCAGCATTCTACCGCCACCAGAGGGCGTATCTGTTGGAGTCCCAAGAGGCAGTGAGCACAGGGGGTGATGGGTGAGTGGGACTTGGTGTGAGTTAGGGCACGGGGCAGTGAGCACAGGGGGTGATGGGTGAGTGGGACTCGGTGCGAGTTAGGACACGGGGCAGTGAGCACAGGGGGCGATGGGTGAGTGGGACTTGGTGCGAGTTAGGACACGGGGCAGCGAGCACAGGGGGTGATGGGTGAGTGGGACTTGGTGCGAGTTAGGACATGGGGCAGTGAGCACAGGGGGTGATGGGTGAGTGGGACTCGGTGCGTGTTAGGACACGGGCAGTCGAGTTTTGGATCACCTCTAGTATCCGTAGGTAGAACATGGGAGGCCGGCCAGGAGTGCATTGGAGTAGTCATGTCTAGAGGTATGGATGAGGGCTTCAGCAGCGGATGAGCTGAGGCAAGGGGTGGAGACGGGCAATGTTACAGAGGTGGAAATAGGCGGTCTTAGTTATGCTGCGGGTATGTGGTCGGAAACTCATCTCGGGGTCAAAAAGTACCTCATTGGCTGTAAAGCACTTTGGGCCATCCTGAGGTTATGTAAGGTGCTATAGAAAGGTTACACACTTTGGAAAAAAAAAATCAAAGAGCAAGTTATTATTTAAATGGAGAAAGATTGCAAAGTGCCGCAGTACAGCGGGACCTGGAGGTCTTTGTGCATGAAACACAAAAGGTTAGTATGCAGGTACAGCAAGTGATCAGGAAGGCCAATGGAATCTTGGCCTTTATTGCAAAGGGGATGGAGTATAAAAGCAGGGAAGTCTTGCTACAGTTATACAGGGTATTGGTGAGGCCACACCTGGAATACTGCGTGAAGTTTTGATTTCCATATTTACGAAAGGATATACTTGCTTTGGAGGCAGTTCAGAGAAGGTTCACTCGGTTGATTCCGGAGATGAGGGGGTTGACTTATGAGGAAAGGTTGAGGAGGTTGGGCCTCTACTCATTGGAATTCAGAAGAATGAGAGGTGATCTTATCGAAACGTATAGGATTATGAGGGGGCTCGACAAGGTGGATGCAGAGAGGATGTTTCCACTGATGGGGGAGACTAGAACTAGGGGGCATGGTCTTAGAATAAGGGGCCGCCCATTTAAAACTGAGATGAGGAGAAATTTCTTCTCTCAGAGGTTTGTAAATCTGTTTAATTCACTGCCTCAGAGAGCTGTGGAAGCCGGGACATTGAATAAATTTAAGACGGAGTTAGACAGTTTCTTAACTGATAAGGGAATAAGGGGTTATGGGGAGCGGGCGGGGAAGTGGAGCTGAGTCCATGATCACATCAGCCATGATCGAGGGGCCGAATGGCGTACTCTTGCTCCTATTTCTTATGTTCTTATGAAATGCAAGTCCTTTCTTTCCTGATATTCAGTCCAGAGGATATTTGACTCCACCATGACCTGTTGTTCGATCGGTAGAGCGACACCATGGAGTTGGTGGTGGAGTTAGGGACAGACTGGGGTCTCGTGGACAGACATGATGTCAGCGGGGTGAAAATTTGACGGGTTCCAGGACACCGGCTAGATGGCAGTGTTGCAAGCGGCCCCAATTAACCCATTCATGGGGAGTTCTTCCGTCTGTCATTTTAGCGCCTGGAATATTTAAATTTAAAGGCCCGAAATGCTCATTCGCTGACATAACCGGCAGTCATTTCTGATCCGTTGCAGGCTAAGTTAACCAGAAACATCGACAACTGCGTTTATATGGTGCCTTTGACGTATAAAAACACCCCAAGTTAGTCTCTGAGGCCCCGGTGACTCTTGTGGGTTGAAGTCCTCTGAAGTTCGGCCGAGATATTTGAACTTAGAACGATATAGCACAGAACGAGGCCATTCAGCCCATCGTGCCTGTGCTGGCTCTTTGAACGAGCGATCCCATTACTCCAACTGCACCCCCCCGCCCCCCATGCCCCGCTCTTTCCCTATTGATCCCTACAAATATCTCCTCCTTCAAGTATCTACCCGATACTTGACCTTACTAGGCTCCTGAGATGCTGATCATTGCACATTCCCTATCTGCCTTCCACATTCAGCAGCGATGGCCAGAATCCAGGGGTTATGTCATCCACAATGTGTGTCAGTGCTAACTTCCACAAATTGGCTTTCACTGTTTCTCAGTAACCGTGCCCGGCATTGAAGTAAAAGCATCAGAAGCTGTTGTCCCACCGGTCTCATTATCACTCACGTTTCCTCATCGGACGGAAGCTGCAAATAATTCTAAAGCACACTTCGCGGAATCTTGTGGTTTGTTGTTGCCTCGAGGTACCAAATGGCCTAATCCTGCTCAGAATTCTTATGTTCTTGATTGTTCTTTTACTGTCCGGTAAAATAGGATTGAGTGTGAGCATCTGTTGGATACGTTACATTTTGCTATTCCCCACCTGCTCTTGAACATTCTATCCTGTTTTTCCTGATATTTTTCGATTTACATCGTATTTAGAAAGAAGAAAGTCTTGCATTTCTATAGCGCCTTTCACGGCCACTGGACGCCTCAAAGCGCTTTATAGCCAATGAAGTACTATTGGAGTGTGGTCACTGTTATAATGTGAGAAATGAAACAGACAATTTGCGCACAGCAAGCTCCCACAAACAGCAACGTGATAATGACCAGATCATCTATTTTTTTGTTATGTTGATTGAGGGATAAATATTGGCCAGGACACCGGGGGAGAACTCCCCTGCTCTTCTTCGAAATAGTGCCATGGGATTTTTAACGTCCACCTGAGAGGGTAGACAGAGCCTTGGTTTAACGTCTCATCCAAAAGACGGCATCTCCAACAGTGCAGCACTCCCTCAGTACTGCCCCTCCGGCAATGCGGCGCTCCCTCAGTACTGCCCCTCCGGCAGTGCGGCGCTCCCTCAGTATTGCCCCTCCGACAGTGCGGCGCTCCCTCAGTACTGCCCCTCCAACAGTGCAGTGCTCCCTCAGTACTGTCCCTCCGACAGTGCAGCACTCCCTCAGCACTGCACTGGGAGTGTCAGTCTGGATTTTGTGCTCAGGTCCCTGGAGTGGGACTTGAACTCACAACCTTCTGACTCAGAGGCGAGAGTGCTGCCCACTGAGCCACAGCTGACACTCTAAGAGGCCATTCGATCCATCGGGTCCGTGACATGCCCAGTTCAGTAGGCATTGAGAGGCCCGGGGTAGGGGCCGTGGGGAGATCTTGACTTTGGTGGGACAGTGCAAAACGGATGATGACGATTTTTACATCTTTCCCCATTTTCTGTTTCCCCTAAGTTCCATGACGGGGGCGGGTAACATCGGGTGTGCAGGCATCAGGAGAAGGGGGAGCTCGCGATCGTGCGAGGGTGTGGGCACGGGGGGTGGGGGGGGGGAGCAGTGAGGGGAGGGGTCCAGATTATCTTTTGGAGACTGCAAGAGAACATCTGCACCCCCCGGGTCCCACAACAATAATTGATCACGTGCCTTTCCCTGGAGATCTCTGTGACTCCAGAGCCAGTAAAGGCAGTTACTCGCTCGGTACAATGCTAATGTTAGTGCGTCTGTCCTCCCAGGGAATTTGTAGGATCTTGCGGAGACATCGATAGTGGTGTTTCTCCAGCGACTTGAGGTGACTACTGTACATGGTCCATGTCTCTGAGCCATACAGGAGGGTGAGTATTACTACAGCCCTGTAGACCATGAGCTTGGTGGTAGATTTGAGGGCCTGATCTTCGAACACACTTTTCCTCAGGCGGCCGAAGGCTGCACTGGCGCACAGGAGGCGGTGTTGGATCTTGTCATCAATGCCTGCTCTCGTTGATAGGAGGCTCCCGAGATATGGGAAGTGGTCCACGTTGTCCAGGGCCTTGGATCTTGATGACTGGGGGGCAGTGCTGTGCGGCGAGGACAGGCTGGTGGAGGACCTTTGTCTTACGGATGTTTAGCGTAAGGCCCATGCTTTCGTACGCCTCAGTAAATACATCGACTATGTCCTGGAGTTCACCCACCGAATGTGCGCAGGCCGCCCTAAGTGGATGAAGTGCATCCGGGAGGGCGCTGAGCACCTCGAGTCTCGTCGCCGAGAGCATGCAGAAACCAAGCGCAGGCAGCGGAAGGAGCGTGCGGCAAATCAGACTCCCCACCCACCCTTTCCCTCAACCATTGTCTGTCCCACCTGTGACAGAGACTGTAATTCTAGTATTGGACTATTCAGTCACCTGAGAACTCACTTTTAGAGTGGAAGCCCTCGATTCCGAGGGACTGCCTATGATGATGATGAAGATGATGATGACAACCAGCGACTGACCGCATTACAAATGGTGGTGGCTGCAGTATTGGCATTAAATTCAACAACCGAGAAGCTATGATCAATTTCTGTAGAACCTTGGCTAGACCACTGTTCTGGTCTCCACACTACTGGAAAGATATCAATGAACTGGTCAGGTGGGCAGAACAGTGGCAAATGGAATTCAATCTGGAGAAGTGTGAGATAATGCATTTGGGGATGGCTAACAAGGAAAGGGAGCACACATTAAATGGTCGGACACTGAGAAGCATAGAAGAACAAATCTATGGAATTCTCTGCCCCAGAGAGCTGTGGAGGCTGGGTCTTTGAAAATATTTAAGGCGAAGATAGACAGATTTTTGAGCGATAAGGGAGTGAAGGGTTATGGGGAGCGGGTAGGGAAGTGGAGCTGAGTCCATGATCAGATCAGCCATGATCTTATTGAATGGCGGAGCAGGCTCGAGGGGCCGAATGGCCTAATCCGGCTGATATTTCTTATGTTCTAACAAAGGGACCTTGGCGTGCAGGTCCACAGATCCCTGAAGGTAGCAGGCCAGGTGGATAAGGTGGTTACGAAGGCATACGGATACTTGCCTTTCTTAGCTGAGGTATGGAATACAAGAGCAGGGAGGGTTTGCTTGAACTGTATAAAACACTGGTTAGGCCACAGCTGGAGTACTGCGTGCAGTTCTGGTCACCACATTACAGGCAGGACATGATTGCACTAGAGAGGGTACAGAGGAGATTTACGAGGATGTTGCCTGGACTGGAGAATTTTAGCTATGAGGAAAGATTGGATAGGCTGGGGTTGTTTTCTTTGGAACAGAGGAGGCTGAGGGGAGACATTATTGAGGTGTATAAAATTATGAGGGGCCTGATATAGTGGATAGGAAGGGCTATTTCCCTTAGCAGAGGGGTCAACAACCAGGGGGCATAGATTTAAAGTAATTGGTAGAAGGTTTAGAGAGGATTTAAGAGGAAATGTCTTCACCCTGGGGGTCTGGAACTCACTGCTGAAAGAGTGGGAGAGGCAGAAACCCTCACCACATTTAAGAAGTACTTGGATGTGCACTTGAAGTGCCGTAACCTACAGGGCTACGGACCGAGAGCTGGAAAGTGGGATTAGGCTGGGTAGCTCTTGGTCGGCCGGCACGGACATGATGCGCCAAAATGGTTTCCTTTCGAGCTGTAAACGTCTGTGATTCTATGATTACAAAAAGGATATGGGGGCATTGAGAAGACCGAAGCCACTGTTTTCAGTTCCCGCCACAAATTCCATCCCCTAGCCACTGACTCCATCCCCCTCCCTCGTCATTGTCTGAGGCGGAACCAGGCTATTCGGAACCTTGGCCCCCTATTTGTCCCCGAGATGGGTTTCCGACCACGCATCCGCTTGATCACCACGATCGCCTACTTGCAGCTCCGTAACATCGTCCGTCTCCGCCTCTGCCTCAGCTCATTCTCTGCCTTTGTTACCTCTAGACTCGAAAGCACTCCTGGCTGGCCTCCCCTCTTCCACCCTCCATAAACTTCAGGTCATCCAGTGCCCCATGTCCGGACTCGCACCAAGTCCCGCTCACCCATCACCCCCTGTGCTCGCTGACCTACATCGGCTCCCGGTTAAGCAACTTTAAAATTCTCATCCTGGTTTTCAAAACCCTCCATGGCCTCGCCCCTCCCTATCTCTGTAATCTCCTCCAGCCCCACAACCCTCCGAGATCTCTGCACTCCTCTAATTCTGCCCTCCTGAGCATCCCTGATAATAATCGCTCCACCATCGGTGGCCATGCTTTCTGTTGCCTGGGCCCCAAGCTCTGGAATTCCCTCCCTAAACATCTCCACCTTTCTGTCCTTCAAGACGTTCCTTAAAACCTACCTCTGTGACCAAGTCCAGTCCTAATATCTCCTTAAGTGACTCAGTGTCAGAATTTGCTTGATAATGTTCCTATGAAACATAGAAACATAGAAAATAGGTGCAGGAGAAGGTCATTCAGCCCTTCGAGCCTGCACCGCCATTCAATATGATCATAGCTGATCATTTCCTCAGTACCCCTTTCCTGCTTTCTCTCCATACCCCTTGATCCCTTTAGCTGTAAGAGCCATATTTAACTCCCTCTTGAACGAATTGGCATCAACAACTTTCTGTGGTAGAGAATTCCACAGGTTCACAATTCTCTGAGTTGACATGTATCTTACATTATTATATATAACTGTATCCTAACATGCTGTACATGACTGTAATAAGATATGACCTGTAACCACCAGCATACCTTACCACCGGGGGTGCACTTGCAAGAGACAGGTATATAAGCACAGGTCTCAGGCAAGTGCAGCATTCCAGAGCTGTGAAATAAAGGTGCAGGTCCAGAGTGACCTTGACTTCACGACATGCCTCGTGTGAATCTGTACTGAGGGGACAGGACTTTACAGTGTCGACGGGTTACGGGATTACAGAATCCACAGAATGGCGAACAACGGATCAGATGAAAAGTACAATGTGGGAGACAATTGGGAGGACTTTATAGAAAGGCTCCAGCAAAGCTTTTTAACCGAAGACTGGTTAGGCGACGATAAGGCAGACAAGAGAAGAGCCCGTCTCTTGACCAGCTGTGGCTCGAAAACTTACGCTTTAATGAAGGACCTGTTGGCACCCGAGAAACCAGCAAGCAAGTCGTTTGAAGAGTTGAGCATACTGGTAAGAGACTACCTGAAGCCAGTGAGCAGCCTACACATGGCCAGACACAGGTTCTACAACTACAGACGCTGTGTGGGCCAGAGCATACCCGACTTCGTGGCGGAACTTCGGAGGTTGGCTAGTTTATGTGAGTTTTCCGATGAACTGAGGAGAGAAATGCTGAGAGACTTTTTCATTGAAGCAATAGGCCACGCAGGCATATTCCGAAAGCTCATACAGACCTAGAACCTGACCTTAGAGGCAGCAGCACTGGTTGCACAGACATTCTTGGTAGGGGAAGAAGAAACGAGGTTGATTTACAATGCAGGTACGACAACTAACGAAATATTGGAACAAGAAGTTCACAGCACTAAACAAGCTGCTACCCCCACACACAGACAAAACCGGGAGAACAGGCTCTCGACAGCAGGCAGAAGCCATCAAGCTGCTACCCCACACAGAGACAAAACCGGGAGAACAGGCTCTCGACAGCAGGCAGAAGCCATCAAGGGCCACAGGAACGGCCGTTCACACCTCATCAACTCACAATGCGAGCAATCAACTACAAACTGTGAGAAGCTCAAGAGAGATCAGCCAGACGCAGCTTATTCATTGGGAACTCTTTGAACAATGGAACAGGTCTGTGCTGGAGGTGTGGGGGTGGGCACTCGTCAAGGGGATGTCGATTTCAGCAGGCTGTTTGCAGAAATTGTGAATATACAGGGCATTTGGCCCGCATGTGCAAAAAAATGGCAGCTCGGCTGGTATACGAATCGGATGGGTCGGAAAGCGGACCAGAAGATGGTGGGGACAGTACCCGGGACACCGATGTACAGCGGGTCAACACGATCAATGGCCGCTGCTCCTACAACAGGACGCCTCCTATAATGATGAGGGTCCTACTCAACGGGATATCTGTCAACATGGAGCTGGATACGGGAGCGAGTCAATCTCTCATGGGCGCTCAACAATTTGAACAACTGTTACCGCATAAAAGAGATAGATCAAAACTCACAAGGGTCGACACCAAACTAAGGACCGATACCAAAGAAATTGTACCAGTCCTCGGCAGCGCCATGCTCTCTGTCACACACAAAGGGACAGTGAACCGACTTCCCCTGTGGATTGTCCCCGGAGACCCCCCAGCACTGCTGGGGGGAAGCTGGCTGGCAAAACTAAACTGGAAATGGGATGATGTCCATGCCATGTCATTAGAGGAACGGACCTCCTGCTCAACAGTTATAAAGTGATTTGAACATCTCTTTCAGCCAGGTGTGGGCACTTTCAAAGGGGCCAAAGTCAAAATCTACATCACACAGGATGCTAGACCGGTCCATCACAAGGCCAGAGCTGTACCCTATGTGATGAGGGAAAAGATTGAACACGAACGAGACAGGCTTCTGCGGGAAGGCATTATATCACCCGTGGAATTTAGCGACTGGGCAAGTCCCATCGTCCCAGTCATGAAGCCTGATGGATCCGTACGAATCTGTGGGGACTACAAATCTACCATAAACAGAGTCTCCCTATAGGACCAGTACCCGCTGCCCAGAGTGGAGGACTTATTTGCCACATTTGCTGGAGGTAAACTTTTCTCAAAATTAGACCTCACATCTGCGTATATGACGCAAGAATTGACCGACGAGTCGAAGTTACTCACCACCATCAACACACATCGAGGCCTTTTCATGTACAATAGATGCCCATTCGGCATCAGGTCAGCAGCTGCCATATTCCAGTGCAACATGGAGAGTCTGCTCAAGTCCATCCCGGGAACGGTTGTATTTCAAGACAACATATTTATCACGGGCAGGGACACCGACTCCCATCTCCGTAATTTGGAGGAAGTACTAAAGTGGTTGGATTGGGTAGGCCTACGAGTCAAGAAATTCAAGTGCCTGTTTCTCGCACCCGAGGTTGAATTTTTGGGCAGAAGGATTGCCGCTGATGGAATCCGCCCAACAGAGTCCAAAACAGAAGCAATTCGCCTGGCACCCAGACCCTGGCATGTCTCAGAACTGTGCGCCTTTCTCGGGCCACTCAATTACTTTGGGAACTTTATGCAGAACTTAAGCACGCAGCTGGAGCCTCTCCACGTGCTACTCAGGAAGGGGTGCGATTGGTTTTGGGGGGACACCCAGGAACGCGCCTTCAATAAGGCACGCAACCTTCTGTGTTCCAACAGTGTTTTGACTTTCTTTGACGGTAAAAAGCTAGTTCTCACATGCGATGCGTCAGCCTATGGGGTCGGGTGCGTTTTGCAACATGTCAATAGTGCGGGCAAATTACAACCCATAGCTTATGCCTCCAGGTCACTTTCGCGGGCGGAGTGTGGGTATGAAATGGTAGAGAAGGAGGCGCTCGTGTACATGTATGGTGTCAAAAAGATGCACCAATACCTTTTCGGGGCCAAGTTCGCATTAGAAACCGACCACAAGCCCCTCATGTCCCTCCTATCTGAGAGCAAGGCAATAAACGCCAACGCCTCGGCGCGAATTCAACGGTGGGCACTCATGCTGGCGTCCTACGACTATACCATAAGGCACAGACAAGGCACAGACAACTGTGCCGACGCGCTCAGCAGACTACCCCTGGTGACCACGGAAGGGTCTGACGAACAGGACTGTGAGATAGTCATGGCAATCAATGCCTTTGAGTCCACAGGTTCGCCCATGACGGCTCGCCAAATCAGAGCCTGGACGGCCAGTGACCCCACGTTATCCTTAGTAAAAAGATGTGTCCTAACCGGTGACTGGGCAGAGGCTCGCGATGCCTGCCCCGAGGAATTAAAACCCTTTCACAGGCGCATGCATGAGCTATCACTACAAGCAGACTGCCTGATGTGGGGCAGCCGAGTAGTTATGCCTCTGCGAGGCAGAGAGGCATTTGTCCGGGAGCTCCACCGCGAGCACCCGGGGATCGTTCTCATGAAGGCCATAGCCAGATCCCACATCTGGTGGCCTGGTATTGACGCAGACTTGGAGTTCTCTGTCTGAAGGTGCACCATTTGTGCCCCCAGGGAGGCTCCACTGAGCCCCTGGCCCTGGCCTATCAAACCGTGGTCGCGAGTGCACGTAGACTATGCGGGCAAATTCATGGGCAAAATGTTCCTTGTAGTTGTAGATGCATTTTCAAAGTGGATCGAATGCACCATTTTAAACTCGAGCACAACCTCCACCACTGTGGAGAGCCTCGCAACCATGTTTGCAACGCACGGAATCCCTGACATATTGGTCAGTGACAATGGTCCGTGCTTCACCAGCGCAGAATTCCAAGACTTCATAATTGACCACGGCATAAATCACGTCAAGATGGCACCGTTCAAGCCGGCCTCCAATGGCCAGGCGGAGAGAGCTGTGCAAATCATTAAACAAGGTGTGCTTAAAATCCAAGGTCCCACGCTGCAGGGTCGCTTGTCGCGACTGCTGCCGGCATACAGATCTCGTCCACACTCACTGACTGGGATCCTCCCGCGCAACTGTTGATGAAAAGGACTTTAAAAACAAGGCTCTCATTAATCCTCCCAGACATGCACGAAATCGTTGAGGCAAAGCGCCGTAAGCTGACTGAGTACCATGACAGAAATTCGAGGGGGAGATGGAATGAGATAGGGGACAAAGTGTTTGTACTAACCTATGCCAGGGGTCCCAAATGGCTTGCAGGGACAGTAACAGGCAAGGAAGGAAACAGGCTACTGGTAATACAAATGGACAATGGCCAAACCTGCCGGAGGCATGTAGACCAAGTCAAAAGCAGATTTACCAACAGCACTGCGGAACCAGAGGCATACTACAATGTGGAACTCGCACCACACCTGGTGGACAGACAGAGGGAACAACCTGAGGAAAGGGCAATCCCAACAGACAGCCCAGGCGAGTCAACAACAATTACACCAATCGAAACAGGCAGCCCAGGCGAGATACCAGCAACCACACCCAAAGAAAAACAGACACCAAGGCAAACAACTGAACCACAACTCAGATGCTCCACGTGAGAGCGTAGACCACCTGAGAGACTGAATCTATAAAGACAATAAGACCTTGGGGGAGGGTGATGTCATGTATCTTACATTATTATATATAACTGTATCCTAACATGCTGTACATGACTGTAATAAGATATGACCTGTAACCACCAGCATACCTTACCACCAGGGGTGCACTTGCAAGAGACAGGTATATAAGCACAGGTCTCAGGCAAGTGCAGCATTCCAGAGCTGTGAAATAAAGGTGCAGGTCCAGAGTGACCTTGACTTCACTACATGCCTCGTGTGAATCTGTACTGAGGGGACAGGACTTTACATGAGTGAAGAAGTTTCTCCTCAATTCGGTCATAAATGGATTACCCCTTATCCTTGGATTGTGACCCCTGGTTCTGGACTTCCCCAACATCGGGAACATTCTTCCTGCCTCTAGCCTGTCCAATCCCATTGAATATTATATATTTCTATGAGATCCCCTCTCATCCTTCTAAATTCCAGTGAATATAAGCCTAGTCAATGCAGTATTTCTTCATATGTCAGTCCTGCCATCCTGGGAATCAGTCTGGTGAACCTTCGCTGCACTCCCTCAATAGCAAGAATGTCCTTCCTCAGATTAGGAGACCAAAACTGTACACAATATTCCAGGTGAGGCCTCACCAAGGCCCTGTACAACTGCAGTAAGACCTTCCTGCTCCTATACTCAAATCCCCTCGCTATGAAGGCCAACATGCCATTTGCCTTCTTCACCGCCTGCTGTACCTGCATGCCAACTTTCAATGACTGATGTACCATGACACCCAGGTCTCGTTGCACCTCCCCTTTTCCTAACCTGTCACCATTCAGATAATATTCTGCCTTCATGTTTTTGCCACCAAAGTGGAAAACCTCACATTTATCCACATTATACTGCATCTGCCATGCATTTGTCCACTCACCTAACCTGTCCAAGTCACCCTGCAGCCTCTTATCATCCTCCTCACAGCTGCCACCCAGCTTAGTGTCATATACAAACTTGGAGATATTACACTCAATTCCTTCTTCTATATCATTAATGTATATTGTAAAGAGCTGGGGTCCCAGCACTGAACCTTGTGGTACCCCACTAGTCACTGCCTGCCATTCTGAAAAGGACCCGTTTATCCTGACTCTCTGCTTCCTGTCTGCCAACCAATTCTCTATCCACGTCAGTACATTACCCCCAATACCATGTGCTTTAGATGTAAAAGATCCCACGACTATTATAGAAGAAGAGTTCTCCCCGGTGTCCTGGTCAACATTTATCCCCCAACCAACATCACTAAAATAGATCACCTGGTCATTTACTTCATTGATGTTTGTGGGAGCTTGCTGTGCACAAATTGGCTATAGCGTTTCCTACATGACAACAGCGACTACCCCGCTTCAAAAGTGTTATGTATGAAGAAAGAGTCAGACTGAACACTGTGAGCTCAAAGTAAAGTGTGACCTTAGTCTTTTATTGCAGGTCTCCAGAGTGCCTCTCCAACCTGTGAGGCCTTATTAAATACCTGTGCTCCCAAGGGATTATGGGATCCCTTGGACTCCAGGGGATGAGCCCTCTGGTGGCTGTACGGGGTATATACAGGTTTACATATGTAACAACACTCCCCCCAAAGTCAACATAGAAACATAGAAACATAGAAAATAGGTGCAGGAGCAGGCCATTCAGCCCTTCTAGCCTGCACCGCCATTCAATGAGTTCATGGCTGAACATGCAACTTCAGTACCCCCTTCCTGCTTTCACGCCATACCCCTTGATCCCCCGAGTAGTAAGAACTTCATCTAACTCCCTTTTGAATATATTTAGTGAACAGTGTAACTATTTACAAGGTGAGTTGATCTGTGGCCCTTCTTGCCCTGGTTGATCGTCTCGGGGGAAAATGCTGGTGTTGGCGAATCATCTGTTGGGTCCTCGCTGGGCTGCAGTGCAGCTGGCCTTGCTGGGCTGCTATGGATGATGGGTTCTGCTTTGTGGCCAACCACGGTGTCGGTTGCCACTGGTGTGTACGTTGGGGCGGCTCAAAGAAGGTAGGATCCAAGGTGGATTGCTCAGGATAGTCCGTGAATCTGAGTTTGATTTGGTCCAAGTATTTCTGGTGAACGAGTCCATTTGAAAGTTTGACCCGAAACACCCTGCTCCCCTCTTTGGCCACAACAGTGCCGGGAAGCCACTTGGGACCTTGTCCATAATTTAATACAAATACAGGATCATTGATTTCAATCTCGCGTGATACATTTGCGCTCACATGATATGTACTTTGTTGAAGCCACCTGCTCTCTACCTGTTCAGTTAGATCAGGGTGAACTAACGAGAGCCTTGTCTTAAGTGCTCTTTTCATGAGCAGGTCAGCAGGTGGGATCCCAGTGAGCGAGTGGGGTCTCATTCAGTAGCTAAGCAGGACATGGGATAGGTGAGTCTGCAGTGAGCCTTTCGTTACCTTCTTCAAGCCCTGCTTGATGGTTTGCACTGCTCTCTCTGCCTGACCATTGGATGCTGGTTTAAATGGGGCAGAGGTGACATGTTTATCCCGTTGCGGGTCATGAATTCTTTGAACTCGGCACTGGTAAAACATGTCCCGTTGTCGCTCACCAGGACGTCAGGTAGCCCGTGCATGGCAAACATGGCCCACAGTGGTGGCAGCGGACGTGCTAGCCAACATTATCTCACATTCAATCTATTGTGTTCCTAACGCAGATGAGGCTGCACACAGGGAGGTTAAAGTGACAGTGACCTCAGTCTTTAATAAGACACTCCAGAGTGAGGAACAGGACTTAGGGGCCGGCTTATATTTAGTGCTCCCAAGGGATGCTAGGATCCCTTGGGACTTCAGGGGATGAGATCCCTGGTGGCGGAACATGGGAGTGCATGCTGTACAGATACACAACACTGTCTATCTCTGCCTTAAATATATTCAATGTCTCAGCTTCCACAGCTCTCTGAGGCAGCAAGTTCCACAGATTTACAACCCTCTGAGAGAAAGAATTCCTCGCATCTCAGTTTTAAATGGGCGGCCTCTTATTCTAAGATTATGCCCCCTAGTTCTAGTCTCCCCCATCAGTGGAAACATCCTCTCTGCATCCACCTTGTCAAGTCCCATCATAATCTTATACGTTTTGATAAGATCACCTCTCATTCTTCTGAATTCCAATGAGTAGAGGCCCAACCTACTCAACCTTTCCTCATAAGTCAACCCCCTCATCACCGGAATCAACCGAGTGAAACTTCTCTGAACTGCCTCCAAAGCAAGTATATCCTTTCGTAAATATGGAAACCTGTTACATTCATAATAAATGGTGAGACTGAGTACTGTGTGTAATGAACAAGTGTGACCTTAACTCCTTTATTAAGATTCCAGAGTGCAGGTACCTTGTGGGTGGCCTGCTTATATACTGTGCTCCCAAGGGATGCTGGGATCACTTGGGACTCCAACAGGTGGGCCCTCTAGTGGTCAGGTGTCATGGAGGTTACAAAGGGTTAAATACATAACATCACTCCCCCGTGAAGTCAACAGAACACTTATTTACACGGTGAGACGATCTGGGACAATGCGCTCCCTTGTCGATCATCTCGGTACAAATGCTGGTGTGGGTGGGTTGGTCAGTTCTTCACTGGGCTGTTGGGCAGCCGGCCTTGTCGGGTTGCTGGGGATGGTGAGTTCTGTTTCGTGGTCAAACATGATGTCAGTTGCCACTTGTGTGTGTTTGTTGGAGGATCAAAGTTTGTGGTGTCCTCTTCGGGTTGTGACGTAGCTGTTGGTGAACCGCAATTTGATTTGGTCCAAATGTTGTCTGTGAGTTTGTCCATTGGCCAATTTGACCTGAAACACCGTCTTTGGCTGTGACCGTGCCAGCGAGCCATTTGGGACCATGTCCATAATTGAGCACAAACACAGGATCATTGATTTCAATATCGTGTGACAAATTTGCGCGGTCATGGTACACACTTTGTTGATGCCGCCTGCCCTCCACGTGATCATGGAGATCAGGGTGGACAAGAGAGAGCCTTGTTTTAAGTGAAATTTTCATGAGCAGCTCAGCTGGGGGGAACCCCGGTGAGTGAGTGGGGTCTGGTGCGGTAGCTGAACAACACTCGGGACAACCAGGTCTGCAGGGAGCCTTCCGACACGCGTTTCAAGCTTTGCTTGACGGTCTGAACTGCCCGTTCTGCCTGGCCATTGGATGCGGGCTTGAACGAGGAAGATGTGACATGTTTGATCCCTTTGCGTGTCATGAATTCCTTGAATTCAGCACTGGTGAAGCACGGCCCAGTGTCGCTGACTAGGACATCAGGCAAACCGTGCATGGCAAACATGGCTTGTAGGCTTTCGATGGTGGCCGTGGACGTGCTTACAGACATTATTGCACATTCAATCCATTTTGGGTAAACGTCCACGACAACCAAAAACATTTTGCCTAGAAATGGGCCTGCATACTCCACGTGGATCCTCGATCAAGGTTTGGATGGCCAGGACCACAAACTTAGCGCTGCCTCTCTGGGTGCATTGCTCAGCTGACAGCAAGTGTTACACTTGCGCACACATGACTCTAAATCTGAGTCAATGCCGGGCCACCACACGTGGGATCTGGCTATGGCTTTCATCATTACAATGCCTGGGTGGGTGTTGTGCAGTTCGCAAATGAATGTGTCTCTGCCTTTCTTGGGCAAGACCACTCGATTGTCCCAAAATAGACAGTCCGCCTGCAGGGACAACTCGTCTTTGCGTCTGTGAAACGGCTTAATCGCTTCCTGCATCTCCACTGGGACACTGGACCAGCTCCCATGGAGGACACAGTTTTTTTACCAAGGACAGTAAAGGATCCTGGCTGGTCCAGGTCCTGATCTGACGGGCCATAACGGGGGACTTCTCGTTCTCAAATGCCTCCATGACCATGAGCAAGTCCGCTGGCTGCGCCATTTCCACCCCGGTGGTGGGCAATGGCAGCCAACTGAGAGCATCAGCGCAGTTCTCTGTGCCCGGTCTGTGGCGGATTACATAGTTGTATGCCGACAGCGTGAGCACCCATCTTTGGATGTGGGCAGAGGCATTGGCATTAATCCCTTTGCTCTCCGAGAATAGCGATATGAGCGGCTTGTGGTCAGTTTCAAGCTCGAACTTGAGGCCAACTAAGTACTGGTGCATTTTTTTTACCTCGTAAACGCACACCAGAGCCTCTTTTTCAATCATGCTGTAGGCCCTTTCGGCCTTGGACAAACTCCTGGATGCATAGGCGACCGGTTGCAAAATCCCCGATTCATTAGCCTGTTGTCACTCACACCCGACCCCGTATGACGACGCATCGCAAGCTAACACCAATCGTTTACATGGGTTGTACAGGACAAGCAGTTTGTTAGAACACAATAAATTTATTGTTTTCTTAAAGGCAGCTTCTTGTGAATTCCCCTGTACCCAGTCATCTCCCTTGCGCAGTAGCGCATGTATGGGTTCGAGCAGGGTGCTTAACCCAGGTAGTAAATTACCAAAATAGTTAAGGAGTTCGGGGAATGACCACAGCTCCGTCACGTTCTGGGGTCTCGGCGCGTTCTTGATGGCCTCCGTCTTGGCGTCGGTGGGTCTGATGCCCTCTGCTGTGATTCTCCTTCCCAAGAATTCCACGTCCTGTGCCAGGAAAACACACTTTGAGCGTTTCAACCTGAGCCCCACGCGATCCAACCGACTAAGAACCTCCTCTAGATTCTTCAAGCGCTCCATGGTGTCCCGACCTGTAACCAATATGTCGTCCTGGAAGACCACTGTACAAGGAACCGACTTTAGCAGGCTCTCCATGTTCCGCTGGAAGATCGCCGCGGCCGACCGGATCCCAGACCTTTGTGCGTGTTGATGCAGGTGAGGCCTTTCGAAGATTCCTCCAGCTCCTGCGTCATGTAGGCCGAGGTCAGGTCCAGCTTGGTGAACATCTTTCCTCCAGCCAGGGTCGCAAATAGGTCGTCTGCCTTGGGTAGCGGGTACTGGTCCTGTAGTGAAAAACGGTTAATCGTTACTTTATAGTCCCAGCAAATTCTAACTGTACTGTCCTCCTTGAGTATCGGAACAATCGGACTGGCCCAGTCGTTGAATTCCACCGGCGCGATGATGCCTTCATGTTGCAGATCAATTTCCACTTTTTCACGTATCATGTGGTGGATTGGTCGCGTACCGGGAACCAAATAGATCTGCACTTTCGCCTCCGAGAAGCTTCCAATGCCTGGCTCGGATAATGATGGGAACTTGCTTAGAACCTGGGTACATGAGGCGTCGTCGGTGGACGAGAGTGCTCGGATGTCGTCCCAGTTCCAGCGGATTTTCCCTAGCCAGCTTCTGCCAAACAACATGAGGCCATCTCCTGGTACAATCCACAGCGGGAGTTCGTGTACTGCTCCATCGTAGGAGACTCTGACTTCAGCACTGCCAATTATAGGGATTAGTTCCTTTATATAAGTCTTTAGTTTGGTGTGAATGGGGCTGAGTTTGGGCCTGTGTGCCTTCTTTCCCTACAGCCTGTCAAAGGCCTTTTTACTCATTATTGGCTGATTTGCCCCAGTGTCTAGCTCCATAGACACTGGAATACCGTTCAGTTCAACTTTCAACATTATTGGCGAGCATTTCGTCGTGAATGTATGTACCCCGTATACCTCTGCCTCCTCCGTACGAGTTTCCAATTCCATCTGATCCACTGTGGATCGATCTTCCTCTGCAACATGGTGGTTTGCAGGGTTTGCAGCTCGCCTGCACATTCGATGGAGGTGTCCCATTGTTCTGCAGCCATTGCACGCATAGTGCTTGAAGCGGCATTGATGGGGCCGATGATCACCTCCACAGCCTCAACAGGGTGTTAACTGCCTCGCATTAACGATTGATGGAGCTCTGGGTCAATTGAGGTCGGGCCTCAGCAGCCGGCGTGTACGTTCTTCCATGTACATTTCTGCTCACAGCCGACGTTACTTTATGCACAATACTGGCCAAAACTTCTTTGTTCTGTGAAATCTGCTTGGTCTCATCGCTGGTGGACATAAATGTCTGGGCTATCGTTAAGGCTTTACTCAGATTCAGAGTTTCTACAGTCAACAGTTTGCGAAGGATTATCTCATGTCCGATGCCCAGTACAAAAAGGTCTCTGAGCATTTGTTCTAGGAATCCCTCAAGCTCACAATGTCCTGCGAGGTGCCTTAGTTCGGCGACATAGCTCGCCACATCCTGGCCCTCCGAACATTGACACTTGTAGAACCGATATCTCGCCATCAAAATGCTTTCCTTAGGATTTAGGTGCTCCCGGACCAGCGTACACAATTCTTCATAGGATTTCTCTGTTGGTTTTGCCGGGGCCAGGAGATTCTTCATGAGGCCATAGGTTGTTGCCCCACAGACAGTTTGGAGGATCGCCCTTTGTTTGAAACATAGAAAATAGGTGCAGGAGTAGGCTATTCGGCTCTTCGAGCCTGCATTCTCGTCCCCTTCTAGCTCGTTGGCCACAAAGTATTGGTCGAGTCTCTCCACGAAGGCCTCCCAATCATCCCCTTCTGAGAACTTCTCCAGGATGCCAACTGTTCGTTGCATTTTCACGCGATTGTTCGTTACCTCGTCGCCAATTGTAACACTCATAATAAAGGGTGAAACTGAGTACTGTGTGTAACGAGCAAGTGTGACCTTAGCTCCTTTAATAAGATTCCGGAGTGCAGGTACCTCGTGGGTGGCCTGCTTATATACTGTGCTCCCAAGGGATGCTGGGATCCCTTGGGACTCCAACAGGTGGGCCCTCTGGTGGTCAGGAGTGATGCAGGTTACAAAGGGTTAACTGCATAACAAAACCAAAACTGTATGCAGTACTCTAGGTGTGGCCTCACCAATTCCCTGTAGAACTGTAGCAAGACGGCCCTGCTTTTATACTCTATCCCCCTTGCAATAAAGTCCAAGATTCCATTGGCCTTCCTGATCACTTACTAACCTTTTGTGTTTCATGCACAAGTACCCCCAGGTCCCTCTGTACTGAAGCACTTTGCAACATACCATTTGCTTTGCTAATTGCTTGCTGTACCTGCACATTACCTTTCAGTGATTAGTGTACAAGGACACCCAGGCCCCTCTGAACACCAACAGTTCCCAATCTCTCACCATTTAAAAAATACTCTGCTTTTCTATTCATCCTACTAAAGTGGCTATCTGAGGCCCAAGCACCGATGTGGCTTTGGTTTGGCATCTCATCCAAAGGACTGCACCTACGACGGTGCAGCGCTCCCTCACTCCTGCGCTGGAGTGTGGGCTGAGATTTTGTGCGCGGGTCTCCGGATTGGGTCTTGAGCCCGCGGCTTTCTGGCTCGGAGGTGAGAGTGACACTCATCATCATAAGCAGTCCCTCGAGTCGAGGATGACTTGCTTCCACGCCAAAAAGTTCACAGGCGTTTCAATTAAGGACCTGATATTCCAGATCCCGAACTACATCCCGAAGGGTGGAAGATGCCTGTGCGTGGATTTTTTTAACGTGGGGTGACCGTTGCACACCAGCCACCACACGGGCTTGACAGAGCTAGGTCTTGGTCCAGTGGCAAGGGTTAACCAGGACGACTGGAGACCAGCTCTGCTGCACGGGACCTAGTGCGCACACATATCGCAGTGTGGGCTGGGCCCGTGCTGCCCCTGGGCCCTCGCCTCTTCTGGGCCCCGAACTCACGCCTCTCCTGGGCCCCGATCACGTCCCTCTACGATCTCTCGCCGCTCCTTCGGCCCGACCTCGCTGCTCCTGCTGTACCTGCCCACGCTCCAATCAGCGACCTGGTCCTTGATGAGGTCCCATCCAGTCGCCCTCTTTGCTGCCGTTGCCCTCCTGCTCCTAACACGTGCTGCTCTCTGGAGTGGTAGGCCGTCACGCTGCTCCCATGGTGCTCGCAGGCCGGGGGTCGCGCAGACTGCTGGGCCGGCCAAGCGGAAGGAATGGCACTACTGAACCACGGCTGCTAATGTTGAATGTCATGCCCGAGGACCTAATGACCTTTGCAAATGCCACTGATTTCTCTGCACAGATATTCATCCAGGGAAAAAAACCATAACGACTTGTGCATGAAACACAAAAGGTTAGTATGCAGGTGCAGCAAGTGATCAGGAAGGCCAATGGAATCTTGGCCTTTATTGCAAAGGGGATGGAGTATAAAAGCAGAAAAGTCTTGCTACAGTTATACAGGGTATTGGTGAGGCCACACCTGGAATACTGCGTGCAGTTTTGGTTTCCATATTTACGAAAGGATATTCTTGCTTTGTAGGCAGTTCAGAGAAGGTTCACTCGGTTGATTCCGGAGATGAGGGGGTCGACTTTTGAGGAAAGGTTGAGTAGGTTGGGCCACTACTCATTGGAATTCAGAAGAATGAGAGGTGATCTGATCGAAACGTATAAGATTATGAGGGGGCTTGACAAGGTGGATGCAGAGAGGATGTTTCCACTGATGGGGGAGACTAGAACTAGGGGGCATGATCTTAGAATAAGGGGCCGCCCATTTAAAACTGAGATGAGGAGGAATTTCTTCTCTCAGAGGGTTTTAAATCTGTAGAATTCGCAGCCTCAGAGAGCTGTGGAGGCTGGGACATTGAATATATTTAAGATAGAAATAGACAGTTGCTCAACCAAGAAGGGGATAAGGGGTTTTGGGGAGCGGGCGGGGAAGTGGAGCTGAGTCCATGATCAGATCAGCCACGATCACATTAAATGACGGAGCAGGCTCGAGGGGCCATATGGCCTACTCCTGCTCCTATTTCTTATGTTCTTATGATATATGTTCTAATTATTTTCTGATTTCTTTGGTAATAAGGAAATCCATCTCTCCCCCGCTGCTTTTGCCAAATTTGTACTCAGGAAATTGTGTTGCATCGTGCGTGACATCAAAATGTGACAACCGCTCTGAGCTTATTTGATTGTTTAGAATCTATGGTGAGCAGATGTTTTCAAGAGTAACATTTATCTACAGCTGTTCTGTACGTTTTACACTTGAAAGGAAATATGTTGATTTCATTTTAATAATTGAGTCTTGTTTTGATGTTGCCAGGACATAATGGCCAAAAATCACGGCTTCCCCTGGTCCGTACGGAGTGTGTACAGGCTGTGTACAGCGTGTGTACGAGGTGTGTACGGAGTGCGTACGGGGTGTGTACAGGGTGTGTACGGAGTGTGTACGGAGTGTGTACGGGGTGTGTGTGTACAGGGTGTTTGTGTACGGGGTGTTTGTGTACGAGGTGTGTACGGGGTGTGTAAGAGGTGTGTACGGGGTGTGTACGGACTGTGTACGGGGTGTGTACAGACTGTGTACGGGGTGTGTACGGGGTGTGTACGGAGTGTGTAAGGAGTGTGTACGGGGTGTGTGTGTACGGGGTGTGTACAGACTGTGTACGGGGTGTGTACGGAGTGTGTACGGGGTGTGTACAAACTGTGTATGGGGTGTGTACGGAGTGTGTACGGGGTGTGTACGGAGTGTGTACGGGGTGTGTACAGACTGTGTACGGAGTGTGTACGGAGTGTGTACAGACTGTGTACGGGGTGTGTACGGAGTGTGTACGGAGTGTGTACGGGGTGTGTATAGACTGTACGGGGTGTGTACGGAGTGTGTACAGACTGTGTACGGGGTGTGTACAGACTGTGTACGGGTGTGTACGGGGTGTGTACAGGGTGTGTACGGCGTGTGTACGGGGTGTATACGGGGTGTGTACGGGGTGTGTACAGGGTGTGTACGGTGTGTGTACAGGGTGTGTACAGACCCGGGAAGGTATCGCAAAAGATGTTTATCAGCGCATACTTTTCCGATCTATCACGCTGTAGCTCGACAGATCTCGTGCATCTCGGGTGTGAGGCTATTTGCACAGGCAAGATTGCGGGATTTACCCATACCTTGCCCAGCAAATGTCCTCAAAACTCCTGTGCCTGATAAAAGCATAGCCTACTGATACAGGCATAAGTTTTTTAAAACATACAAAAACACGTTAAAATAAAGTTATAAACACATATTTTATTGTTTGAAAACCCTCCCCACTACGGTAAGTTTATTTTTAACCATAATTAAAAAACCTTAATAAAATTGGGAAAATATTTTATTTTTATAAGACATAATTACTTTAATTTCAATTAATTTTAAATATGCGTGGTCTGTTTTTTATTTTTTCTTATTTTGTGTGTTTGGTTTTATTCCCATTAATAGCACTGAGACTTTGTAGATACGTGTATCTCAGTGCTATTAATGGGAACATGTGAAATACTTATCACTTTCCATATGCACCGACCATGAGACTTGGCTTTGGGGCCCAGTCCACTTGTTAACATTGAAGGACTGGAATTCCCACCTATTGTATGCAGTGGATGGAATCACTTAAAGTAACATGATATTAGCCGAGGCATAGATTATAAGAGCAGGGAGGTTATGCTTGAACTGTATATCATCATCATCATAGGCAGTCCCTCGGAATCGAGGAAGACTTGCTTCCACTCCAAAAATGAGTCCTTAGGTGGCTGAACAGTCCAATATGAGAGCCACAGTCCCTGTCACAGGTGGGACAGACAGTCGTTGAGGTAAAGGGTGGGTGGGACTGGTTTGCCGCACGCTCCTTCCGCTGCCTGCGCTTGCTTTCTGCATGCTCTCGGCGACGAGACTCGAGGTGCTCAGCGCCCCCCCCGGATGCCCTTCCTCCACTTCGGTCTTTGGCCAGGGACTCCCAGGTGTCGGTGGGGATGTTGCACTTTATCAGGGAGGCTTTGAGGGTGTCCCTGTAACGTTTCCTCTGCCCACCTTTGGCTCGTTTGCCGTGTAGGAGTTCCGAATAGAGCGTTTGCTTTGGGAGTCTTATGTCAGGCATGCGGACAATATGACCAGCCCAGCGAAGCTGATCAGGTCTGGTCAGTGCTTCAATGCTGGCCTGGTCGAGGACACTAATGTTGGTGCATCTGTCCTCCCAGGGGATTTGTAGGATCTTGCAGATACATCGTTGATGGTATTTCTCCAGCGACTGTATAAAACACTAGTTAGGCCACAGCTGGAGTACTGCGTGCAGTTCTGGTCACATTACAGGAAAGATGTGATTGCACTGGAGAGGGTACAGAGGAGATTTACGAGGATGTTGCCTGCACTGGAGAATTTTAGCTATGAGGAAAGATTGGATAGGCTGGGTTTGTTTTCTTTGGAACAGAGGAGGCTGAGGGGAGATCTTATTGAGGTGTATAACATTATGAGGGGTCTAGATGGAGTGGATAGAAAGGACCTGTTTCTCTTAGCAGAGGAGTCAACAACCAGGGAGCATAGATTTAAAGTAATTGGTAGGAGGTTTAGAGGGGATTTGAGGGGAAACATTTTCACCCAGAGGGTGGTGGGGGTCTGATACTCACTGCCTGAAAGGGTGATAGAGGCAGAAACCCTCACCACATTTAAAAAGTACTTGGATATACACTTGAAGTGCCGTAACCTATAGGGCTACGGACCGAGAGCTGGAAAGTGGGATAAACCTGGATAGCTCTTTGTTGGCCGGCACGGACACAATGGGCCAAAGTGGCCTCCTTCCATGCTGTAAATTTCTATCTCTACGATTCAATGATCCTTGCGGCACTACACTAGTTACAGCCTGTCAACCCGAAAATGACCCATTTATTCGTACTCTCGCTTTTCTGTCCATTAACCAATCCTCAATCCATGCTAGGATATTACACCCAATCCTCGTGAGCCCTAATTTATTTTAATAACCTCTTGTGGCACCTAATTGAATGTCTTTGGAAAATCTAAATACACCACATCCCCTTATCTATTCTGCTCTTAACTTCAAAAAACAGATTCGTCAAACATGATTTTGCTTTTATAAATCTGTGTTGACTTTGCTCATTCCTATTATTATTTTCTAAGTGCCCTGTCACCACATCTTTAATAATAGATTCTAGCATTTTTCCCTAATACTGATGTCAGGCTATCTGCTCTGTAGTTCCCCGTTTTCTCTCTCCCTCCGTCCTTTCTTAAATAGCGGGGTTACATTAATGACCTTCCAATCTGCGGGAAGCTTCCTCGAAGCTATGGAATTTTGGAAGATGTAGACCGACTATCTCTGTAGCCATCTCTTTTAAAACCATAGGATGCAGGGTATCAGGTCCAGAAGATTTATTGGCTTTGTCCCATTAATTTCTACAGTACTCATTTTTTTTACTAATACTAATTACTTTCAGTTCCTCATTCTCATTAGCGATGGGTAATAGCTGCTGGCCTTGCCAGCGACACCTGCATCCCATGAATGCAGAACAATAATAATAATTTAGAAAAATAAAACACACACAAACTGCAGAGTGTTCAAACATAAATGTAATTATTTCATTGGTATATAAAGGATAACGTATACAAGCAGTTAATCACATTCTTTACACTACAGACAGGTACAATTATATATTTTCTCATTCACATTTGATAAGAGTTCACCGTAGTGATTGTTTATTGTGCTTTTATATTGTTTCCATTTAGATTTGTCCGTCTACCATGCTGGTACTCATGAAGCTGGCCATGGGCATCATCGGTGAAACGGAGCACCCTCTCTCCTCACACCCTCCCTCCGCACAGCCTCAGGCTCTCTCTCCTCCAGTGCCCTCGAACTAGCAGAACCACAGTGGGTAGCACTCTCGCTTGTAAATCAGGAGGGCATGGGTTCAAGTCCCACTCTAAAGAGTTGAGCACAAAAATCCCAGTGCCAGTACTGAGGGAGTGCCGCACTGTCGGAGGGGCAGTACTGAGGGAGCGGCGCACTGTCGGAGGGGCAGTACTGAGGGAGCGGCGCACTGTTGGAGGGGCAGTACTGAGGGAGCGGCGCACTGTCGGAGGGGCAGTACTGAGGGAGCAGCGCACTGTCGGAGGGGCAGTACTGAGGGAGCGGCAGTACTGAGGGAGCGGCGCACTGGCGGAGGGGCAGTACTGAGGGAGCGGCGCACTGGCGGAGGGGCAGTACTGAGGGAGCGGCGCACTGTCGGAGGGGCAGTATTGAGGGAATGCCGCACTGTCGGAGGGGCGGTACTGAGGGAGCGCCGCACTGTCGGAGGGGCAGTACTGAGGGAGCGCCACACTGTCGGAGGTGCAGTACTGAGGGAGCGTCGCCTTTCGGATGAGACATTAAACCTCTCAGTTGCATGAAAGATCCCACGGCCACTATTTCGAAGAAGAGCAGGGGAGTTATTCCCGGTGTCCTACGTCCAATATTTATCTCTCAACCAACATCACTAAAAGATTATCTGGGTCATTATCACATTGCTGTTTGTGGGAGCTTGCTGTGCGCAAATTGGCTGCCACGTTTCCTACATTCCAACAGCGACTACACTTCAAAAAGTATTTAATTGGCTTTGGTACGTCGAGGTCGGAAAAGTTGCTATATAAAGGCAGGCGTTTCGTTGTTGAAGGCTTGCGAAACCCAACCTTGTGGTGAACTAAACGCAATGCTTCATGTAACGCATTTTCTCTTCCCTTGGCCATTTTATCGGGAACCCATATATCATCATTTTGGGCCCCAACCCTTCGTCCTAGGGTTTTTACAATGCACAAAAAATAATTATCTTTCAGTAAGTATCACTTCCTGGAGTGAGACAGCTGTGTTTTGCGTTTTGTATCCTGTACTGACAGCAACCCGTGACAGGTCTTGCACAATAACATGGGAGGCTTCTTCTCATTGCTAAAGACATTTACTACAACACATTTGAATTTCCTAAACCTCTCTCTCACTTCTTTTATAATGTTCCTGGAAAAACACCTCCTTGGCCAAACCTGTCCCAATATCTCACTGCCAGATTTTGTCTGAGTCACGCTCCTGTGTGAAGCACCTTGGGACATTTCATTGCGTTGAAGGTGCTATATAAATGTAAACTGTTGTTGTAGAATACCGATTTAATCATTTGTGCGGCTTTGGTGGCCTTACAAAAGAGGGCACTTGGTTTAATGTTATAATGAAAATAGTGTAGAGCTGTTGAGTCGGGAGTGGCTTAGCCAGTCACGTGATGTTCACAAGACTCCATAAAACCCCAGCCAGTTGGGTTCGGGAGATCCACGATGAGGTATGCAGTTGTGAGCCTGGTGGATGAACTGGTAATTTGTAATGTGATTGTTAAACCTTTGCTAATAAACCAACTCGTTCTTAAAAAAATAAAATTAGAAAATCCCAATGAGCGTTGGATTGGCAATGCTAGTCTTGGTGAATCAGAGGGTGGGGTGTTTGCCTCTGATCGTACCGTCACAGTGAAGTTGTCTTTTCACTATAGATGGTGTGCAAATACACGCAACCTTGCAACAGATCACATCAAGTGGAACGTTGGCAGAACACAGGAAGACTTGCATTTATATAGCGGATTTCGTGACCGCTGGACGTTCCAAAGCGCTTTACAGCCGATGCAGTACTTTATTTTTGGAGTGTAGTCACTGTTGTAACACAGGAAACTTGGCAGCCAATTTGTGCACAGCAAGCTCCCACAAACAGCAATGTGATAATGGGCAGATAATCCATTTGGGTGACATTGATTGAGGGATAAATTTTGGCCCCAGGACACCGGGGAGAACTCCCCTTCACTTCTTCGAAAGTGTCGTGGGATCTTTTACATCCACCTGAGAGAGCAGGCGGGGCCTCGGTTTAACATCTTATCTGAAAAGTTGCACCTCCGACAGTGCGGCGCTCCCTCAGCACTGTCCCTCCGACAGTGCAGTGTTCCCTCAGTACTGCCCCTCCAACCGTGCAGCACTCCCTCAGCACTGCCCCTCCGACAGTGCGGCGCTCCCTCAGCACTGCCCCTCCGACAGTGCGGCATTCCCTCAGTACTGCACGGGGAGTGTCGGCCTAGATTTTGTGTTCAAGTCTCGAGTTGGGTTTGAACCTACAACCTTCTAACTCACAGATTGGCTGAGGGGCAGGGAGTGCCATTTAGCACTATATAAGTATAAGCCCAATGAGTTGAAATCGTGCCACGTAATCTATCTCAATAACAAATGTGTTACTTGGGAGTGACGTCTTACTAAGTGTCAGTTTGGCTCAGTGGGCAGCACTCTCGCCCTCACCCGATTGTAGCTCCACGCCTTAGTCCATTGTCAGGTTGCCAGTACCGTACAGTGCTGCCTTGTCAAGGGTAGCCCCTTTCACTTGTCGCAAGGTGGAGGAAGTGAAGTTCTAGTTGTACAGGGCCCAGCCAGTTCTGGGCCCCGCTCCTCGCGGAGGATATATCGGCCTCAGAAGGGGAGCAGTGCAGATTCCCCAGAAATGATACCGGGGCTGAAAGGGTTAAATCACCAGGGCAGGTAGCACACAGACTGGGCTTGTGGAAAATTGAGGGTTGGGAAGAGGAGGAGGCCAATCAGCCCCTCGAGCCCATTCCGTCATTCAATGGGATTCACGGCTAGTCTGTATCCGACCTCCATATCCCTTTATTAAACTTGGCAAGCTAAAATCTATCGCTCACGGATTTAGAATGCTGAAGTTGGCCAGCAGGATTGATCTAATCGAGGTGTTTGCAGGCCTCAATAGGACAGAAACGGGGAAAGTATTTCCTCTGTTTGGAGGAATCAAGAGCTTAAATTTAGAGCGAGGCCGTTCAGGAGTGAAATGGATAAATGCTAATCCTTTCTAACATCTCAAACCCGATTTACGAACACAAGAAATAGGAGCAGGAGTTGTCCATTTGGCCCCTCGAGCCTGCTCCACCATTCAATAAGATCGTGGCTCAAAAGAACAAATTCAAAATGCATAAATGTTTAAAACTTCACAGTTTAGGAATAAATGTGCAAAAATATATTCGTAAGTAAATGCTCATGTGAAGCAAATTGCTATAAAATCTGAATTAATATTTAGTTAAAATTGACACACCATAATGTTTCATTCACTAGGCCCCATCAATCAGATGGAGACTCTATCCAGGTTCACTATTTACAAAGCAAAACAGGTCTTGGTAATTCTACCAAATCACCGTATTAAGCACCATTAAATCACGCAGAAACATTCTAGTGTGATGCAGTAGGCACTAATAGCTCGCCAAGACTGCATATCAATAGAATTCACACCAAGTCTCACTCACCCAACACCCCCTGCAATCACTGACCTACATTGGCTCCTGGTCAGGCAATGCCTCGAGTTTAAAATTCTCACCCTTGTATTCAAATCCCTCATAAGAACATCAGAAATAGGAGCAGGAGTCGGCCATTCGGCCCCTCGAGTCTGCTCCGCCATTCAATATATCATGGCTGATCCAATCACGGACTCAGCTCCACTTCCCTGCCCGCTCCCCATAACCGTTTACTCCCTTATCGCTCAAAAATCTGTCGATCTCCGCTTTAAATATATTCAATGACATAATAAGAACATAAGAATTAGGAACAGGAGTAGGCCATCTAGCCCCTCGAGCCTGCTCCGCCATTCAATAAGATCATGGCTGATCTGGCCGTGGACTCAGCTCCACTTACCCGCCCGCTCCCCATAACCCTTAATTCCCTTATTGGTTAAAAATATATCTATCTGTGACTTGAATACATTCAATGAGCTAGCCTCAACTGCTTCCTTGGGCAGAGAATTCTACAGATTCACAACCCTCTGGGAGAAGAAATTCCTTCTCAACTCGGTTTTAAATTAGCTCCCCCGTACTTTGAGGCTGTGCCCCCTAGTTCTAGTCTCCCCGACCAATGGAAACAACCTCTCTGCCTCTATCTTGTCTATCCCTTTCATTGTTTTAAATGTTTCTATAAGATCACCCCTCATCCTTCTGAACTCCAACGAGTAAAGACCCAGTCTACTCAATCTATCATCATAAGGTAACCCCCTCATCTCCGGAATCAGCCTCGTGAATCGTCTCTGTACCCCCTCCAAAGCTAGTATATCCTTCCTTAAGTAAGGTGACCAAAACTGCACGCAGTACTCCAGGTGCGGCCTCACCAATACCCTGTACAGTTGCAGCAGGACCTCCCTGCTTTTGTACTCCATCCCTCTCGCAATGAAGGCCAACATTCCATTCGCCTTCCTGATTACCTGCTGCACCTGCAAACTAACTTTTTGGGATTCATGCACAAGGACCCCAGGTCCCTCTGCATCGTAGCATGTTGTAATTTCTCCCCATTCAAATAATATTCCCTTTTACTGTATTTCCCCCCCCCCCCCAAAGGTGGATGACCTCACACTTTCTGACATTGTATTCCATCTGCCAAACCTTAGCCCATTCGCTTAACCTATCTAAATCTCTTTGCAGTCTCTCTGTGTCCTCTACACAACCCGCTTTCCCACTAATCTTTGTGTCATCTGCAAATTTTGTTACACTACACTCTGTCCCCTCTTCCAGGTCATCTATCTATATTGACCCAGCCTCCACAGCTCTCTGGGGCAGAGAATTCCACAGATTTACAACCTTCTGAGAGAAGAAATTCCTCCTCAACTCAGTTTTAAATAGGCGGCCCCTGAGACTATGCCCTCTAGTTCTAGATTCCCCCACGAGGGGAAACATCCTCTCTGCATCTACCCTGTTGAGCCCCCTCAGAATCTTATTAGGTTTTAATAAGATCACCTCTCATTCTACTAAACTCCAATGAGTACAGGGCCCAACCTTCTCCACAGCCAGCATCTATGCCTAATGCTCATCATCAGTCAGCGACTGGAAGGGTGAGGAGGGTCTGAGAGGAGAGCAGGATTGGTGACCCTCCTCGGCGCCCTGTGCCAGCCAACCAGTGAGCTGGCAGCCATGGTCTGAGACTCTAGGTATCAGACAGGTAGGGTGGGACTGCCAACAACTGTGGACCTGTTCCCCAAGCAAGAGTCAGGAGCAAGGAAATGGGGAGAGAACTTTGAAAATGCTCTACCTTGGTCTCCAGAGATCATCATCATAGGCGGTTTCTTGAAGCGAGGATGACTTGCTTCCATGCCAAAAAGGGATGAGTTCACAGGTGTTTCAATGAAGGACCTAATATTCCAGGCCCCGAACTGCATCCTGAAGGGTGGAAGATGCCTGTGCGTGGATTTTTTTAACATGGGGTGGCCGTTGCACACCAGCCACCACACGGGCTTGACAGAGCGAGGTCTTGGTCTAGTGGCGAGGGTTAACCAGGACGACTGGAGACCAGCTCTGCTGCAAGGACCGAGCGCGCACATATATCGCAGTGTGGGCTGGCCCCAGTTGCCCCTGGGCCCTCACATCTTCTGGGCCCCAGATTCACGCCTCTCCTGGGCCCCGGTCACTTCCATCTACAAACTCTTGCCGCACCTTCGCCCGCACTGCAATCAGTGACCTGGCTTCGAAGCGGCCACCCTCCTGCAGTGGTATGCCACCGAACGCTGCTCCCTCTGATGGCCCCAGGCCTCCAGAGAACACAACCAGCAAAGACATGCCGATCCAGGCCGACTTGAACAACCGACCACCAACCATTGGGCCCATCATGCCTGTGCCGGCTCTGTGACAGAGCGATCCAATCAGTCCCACTCCCCCCGCTCTTTACCCCACAGCCCCACAAACTTCTGCTTTTCAAGTATTTATCCAGTTCCCTGTTTGAAAGTTACTATTGAATCTGCTCCCACCGCCCTTTCAGGCAGCGCGTTCCCGATCACAACAACTCGCTGCGGTACAATCAAACTCTCCTACTCTCTCCCTTCTGCCACTGGAAACAGTGTCGCCTTATTTACGCCGTCAAAACCCCATCATAAATTTGGAACCCCTCTGTTAAATTGCCCCTTAACCTTCTCTGCTCCGAGGAGAACAAGCCCCAGCATCTCCCGTCTCTCCGCGTAACTGAAGTCCCTCATCCCCTGGAACCATTCTGGTCAATCTCCTCCGCACCCTCTCCATGAGGGAGGAAGGGATGGAAGGATACGGTGATGGGGGGGAGATGGAACTGGGGTGGGAGGGGGCTGGTGTGGAGCATAAACCCCGGCACGGAGCAGCGGGGGGGCCCCGATGGCCCGTTTCTGTGCCGTGAATTCCACGTGTGGATTAAGGTGTGCAACACCACACGTTAATCCACGCACAGACATCTTCCACCCTTCAAGATGTAGCTCGGGATCTGGTACACAAACACTGAAACACCTGTGAACTCATCCCTTTTTTGGCATGGGAGCAAGTCATCCTCACTTCGAGGGACCATCTATGATCAGCGTCCCTTGTGGCAATTTACCAAACATAGTCCTGCTTTGTTTCAACAGGTTCACCAATTCATATAAAATAGCACAAACAGTAAGCTCTACCTTTCAGTAACTTGTGTAAAAGCGCAGATTAATAAACAGATTGCATACAATGAGATATAGATGCACAGGGAGGTAGATCAGTAGCGGGTAGATATGTATACGTATGAATACTTGGGTTGAGGGCTACAGATAATACTCTGGGTTTGGGTCTTGTTCCTGTCTGCAGTGCTGTGCCGAGTTGCGTCCATTTAAGAGGAGGCTACGTCCAACGTGACGTCCTCCAGGGACACCGCGAAGAGATGAAGCTGATCACCGCTCGCCCGGCAACCTTGTGACACCGACACAAAGACCTCGAGAGCGGCAACCAGTCATCGAGCTCCCGCAACTTTGCGGGGGGAAAAAAAAAAGTGACGCGGTGGGACATGCCGACCCGGAAGTGACATCACCGGGGGGGGGGGGGGGGAAAGAGAACCAGAAATGGCCGCCCGGCGTCATTAACCACTGCCGTCAAAAAAATAAATGGGAGGGAAAAGACGCGTTAATCACTAGCGGCACGGTCCCGGCCTGCAAGACCATCCATCGGCAGGCCGGGGCCATTAGAGGGAGCAGCGCGAGCTGCTGCAGGAGGGCGACGGCTGACTGCAGCGCGGGCAGGTACAGCAGGAGCGGCGAGGTCGGGGTGGAGGAGCGGCGAGAGTTCATAGAACGACGTGATCGGGGGCCCAGGAGAGGCGTGAGTTCGGGGCCCAGGAGCGGCCAGGAGCCCAGGGGCCCAGCCCACACTGTGCGATATGTGTGCGCGCACTAGGTCCGTGCAGCAGAGCAGGTCTCCAGTCGTCCTGGTTAACCCTCGCCACTGGACCAAGACCTCGCTCTGTCAAGCCCCGTGTGGTGGCTGGTGTGCAACGGTCACCACACGTTAAAAAAATCCACACACAGACATCTTCCACCCTTCAGGATGTAGTTCAGGACCTGGAATATCAGGTCCTTCATTGAAACACCTGTGTACTCGTTGAACTCATCCTTTCTGGCGTGGAAGCGGGTTATCCTCGACATGAGGGACCGCCTACGATGATGACGACTCCTGCCGAGGGCTGGATTCTCGCCATGTTGCCGCCTCTTGTCTCCGCCTTGGAGATGCAGTAATGACGGCGGGGATGGTTTCTGGGCGGGAGGCCAGTGCCCAGCGCCCACCGCCGGGACATTTGTTACCGTTTTTTGCGGGGGAGGGGCGGGAAGAGCGGCGAGCAGCACCGCCCGGGAGTCTCGAGCCGGTGTGCAACTCCCTCCCCTCCCCAGTTTCGACAACGCTTCAATTTTAGACTGACCCCGAACCCGTGGCGCGCCGTGAAGCGAGCGCCTGGGGAAAACCAGGCCGTCAAGTGCTGTCCCGGCGGGCGGTGAGCGACGGGATTGGTCAACGAGGCCAGCACAACGGTTTTTGTTTCGTTTTATGATTTATCCTAATGTGGGATGAGTAAGGTATTGGGGCTGTTTTGTGTGTGTTTGGTGTCCATTGGGGAAATCTCTCTCAGGGCGTTCTGCGGCCGGCTGTTTATCTCGGGACGTTCAGTCGCTCAGCCGAGAGAGAGAGAGGTGTGGAACGCCTCCCTTAGCGCCCCACACTCAGGGCCCCAGCTGCTGAATTTTGTGGCCGAGGACGCAAACCATTTCCCCCCGGGGCAAACGTCACCACCCCGTCGCCATTACCACCCGAATAATCCTCCCAACCGAAAATCCGGCCTGTCGGCTTTCCGATTCATCGCCGGGTGTCTTTACGCCCGGGGCAAACGCCACTGAGCCATCCCGTCCCACCTAAAGTCCGCTCGGGGAAGAGACCGAGGAAGGACTCGAGACAGGGGCGGAGCAACCGCCGCCGGCCAAAATCTCAACACAGCACTGGACACAGAAATAAGAGGAGGCCACCAGCAACCCCCACCCAACCCACATCTCCTGGGATCCCCAGAGCGTGATAGGGGGTCTCGCTCTCGCAGCACGTCAAAATTCAACAAAAAAAAACAACACTCCTTTCACAGACTTTTACACCTCTTCACTAGGAGGCCTTCACGACGGAGGGTAGGGGGTGGGTGAATAAAAACATCCCAGACAATCCAAGAGACAAGTCAGATCAGCAGCCGGGTACAATAGGAGTGAAGACCAACCAGGGAAGACGACCAGTTTTCCGAAGGCAGCCATCGATTCCACAGCATTGCCTCCTGGCTCTCCTCTGTCCTCTGGCTGTTGACGTGCATGTAGATTCCCCTCCCCCGCCCGCCCGCCAAATCTCTCTCTCACACTTTCGATTCGGGCTGGACCAAGCTTCCGTTCCCTCGCGCCATCATTTGTTTTCTCTCTTTCCTGTTCCCCGGAGCTTTGGCCGTCGTTCCACCTGGCTGTTGGTCCCCCCTTAGCAATTCCTTCACGAGGAAGTAATAAGCCAGCAGGAAGAGCAGAAACGCTCCACACTGGAACAGCATCTGCAACCCGATGTACCTGGGCAACACCAAAAGAGACAAAGCACAATAACGTCACAGCTACTTTTATAAAGCACGAATACATTTTCCCATAGCTGGAGTACTGCGTGCAGTTCTGGTCAACCCTATTGTAGGAAGGACTTATGAAGGGGAAGTCATGTTTGACAAATTTGCTGGAATTCTTTGAGGATGTAATGAACAGGGTGGATAAAGGGGAACCAGTGGATGTGGTGTATTTGGATTTCCAGAAGGCATTTGACAAGGTGCCGCATTAAAGGTTACTGCACAAGATAAAAGTTCACGGGGTTGGGGGTAATATATTACATGGATAGAGGATTGGCTAATGAACAGAAAACAGAGAGTCGGGATAAATGGGTCATTCTCCGGTTGGCAATCAGTAACTACTGGGGTGCCGCAGGGATCAGTGCTGGGACCCTAACTATTTACAATCTATATTAACGACTTGGAAGAAGGGACTGAGTGTAACGTAGCCAAGTTTTTTGTCGATACAAAAAGTGGGAGGAAAAGCAATGTGTGAGGAGGACACAAAAAATCTGCAAAAGGACACAGACAGGCTAAGTGACTGGGCAAAAATTTGGCAGATGGAGAATAATGTTGGAAAGTGTGAGGTCATGCACTTTGGCAGAAAAAAACATCAAAGAGCAAGTTATTATTTAAATGGAGAAAAATTGCAAAGTGCTGCAGTACAGCGGGACCTGGGGGTCCTGGTGCATGAAACACAAAAGGTTAGTATGCAGATACAGCAAGTGATCAGGAAGGCCAATGGAATCTTGGCCTTTATTACAAAGGGGATGGAGTATAAAAGCAGGGAAGTCTTGCTACAGTTATACAGGGTATTGGTGAGGCCACACCTGGAATACTGCGTGCAGTTTTGGTTTCCATATTTACGAAAGGATATACTTGCTTTGGAGGCAGTTCAGAGAAGGTTCACTCGGTTGATTCCGGGGATGAGGGGGTTGACTTATGAGGAAAGGTTGAGCAGGTTGGGTCTATACTCATTGGAGTTTAGAAGAATGAGAGGTGATCTTATTGAAATGTATAATATTCTGAGGAGGCTTGACAGGGTAGATGCAGAGAGGATGTTTCCATTGTTGGAGGAAATCTAAAACTACGGGGCATAATCTTAGAAGAAGGGACCGCCCATTTAAAAATGAGATGAGGAGGAATTTCTTCTCGGAGGGTTGTAAATCTGTGGAATTCTCTGCCCCAGAGAGCTGTAGAGGCTGGGTCATTGAATATATTTAAGGCAGAGATAAGGGAGTAAAGGGTTATGGGGAGCGGGCAGGGAAGTGGAGCTGAGTCCATGATCAGATCAGCCATGATCGTATTAAATGGCGGAGCAGGCTCGAGGGGCCGTATGGCCAACTCCTGCTCCTATTTCTTATGTTCTTATGTTCTAATGTTAGTACATTTGCCTACTCCAATCAACCGCCGAGGATCCCCAATCTCTATCTTTCCAACGAAAGGTCAACAACGTACCTGACCCGGAAGCGATCGAGGTCGTAGTATCTGCAGGCTGCTTTTTTATTGCATTTCTTCTCCCATCGGATACACGTGCTGTCGATCGTACTGCCGTAAATGATTGGTCCAGGCAACCAGGCTAGGAAAGAACGTCAGATCGTGAGGATGTCGGATGTGACTCACGGCATGCTGCAAATGTTCAAGGCAACAACCCAGAACTGTGAACAAGAAACGGCAATTTGGCCCTACAATCACATTCCTCCCACAGCCCATGTACACTCTCCCCCATCACAGACCCTACCCACCCATTTAATCCCCTCCCACAGCCCATGTACACTCTCCCCTATCACAGACCCTACCCACCCATTTAATCCCCTCCCACAGCCCATGTACACTCTCCCCTATCACAGACCCTACCCACCCATTTAATCCCCTCCCACTCAGACATTTAGAGGCTGCATGGATGAACTACAACAATTGTACATTCCTGTCTGGCGTAAAAATAAAAAAGGGAAGGTGGCTCAACCGTGGCTATCAAGGGAAATCAGGGATAGTATTAAAGCCAAAGAAGTGGCATACAAATTGGCCAGAAATAGCAGCGAACCCGGGGACTGGGAGAAATTTAGAACTCAGCAGAGGAGGACAAAGGGTTTGATTAGGGCAGGGAAAATAGAGTACGAGAGGAAGCTTGCAGGGAACATTAAGACGGATTGCAAAAGTTTCTATAGATATGTAAAGAGAAAAAGGTTAGTAAAGACAAACGTAGGTCCCCTGCAGTCAGAATCAGGGGAAGTCATAACGGGGAACAAAGAAATGGCGGACCAATTGAACAAGTACTTTGGTTCGGTATTCACTAAGGAGGACACAAACAACCTTCCGGATATAAAAGGGGTCCGGAGGGTCTAGTAAGGAGGAGGAACTGAGGGAAATCCTTATTAGTCGGGAAATTGTGTTGGGGAAATTGATGGGATTGAAGGTCGATAAATCCCCAGGGCCTGATGGACTGCATCCCAGAGTACTTAAGGAGGTGGCCTTGGAAATAGCGGATGCATTGACAGTCATTTTCCAACATTCTATTGATTCTGGATCAGTTCCTATGGAGTGAAGGGTAGCCAATGTAACCCCACTTTTTAAAAAAGGAGGGAGAGAGATAACAGGGAATTATAGACCGGTCAGCCGGACATCGGTAGTGGGTAAAATTATGGAATCAATTATTAAGGATGTCATAGCAGTGCATTTGGAAAGAGGTGACATGATAGGTCCAAGTCAGCATGGATTTGTGAAAGGGAAATCATGCTTGACAAATCTTCTGGAATTTTTTGAGGATGTTTCCAGTAGAGTGGACAAGGGAGAACTAGTTGATGTGGTATATTTGGACTTTCAGAAGGCGTTCGACAAGGTCCCACACAAGAGATTAACGTGCAAAGTTAAAGCACATGGGATTGGGGGTAGTGTGCTGACATGGATTGAGAACTGGTTGTCAGACAGGAAGCAAAGAGTAGGAGTAAATGGGTACTTTTCAGAATGGCAGGCAGTGACTAATGGGGTACCGCAAGGTTCTGTGCTGGGGCCCCAGCTGTTTACACTGTACATTAATGATTTAGATGAGGGGATTAAATGTAATATCTCCAAATTTTCGGATGACACTAAGTTGGGTGGCAGTGTGAGCTGCGAGGAGGATGCTATGAGGCTGCAGAGCGACTTGGATAGGTTAGGTGAGTGGGCAAATGCATGGCAGATGAAGTATAATGTGGATAAATGTGAGGTTATCCACTTTGGTAGTAAAAACAGAGAGACAGACTATTATCTGAATGGTGACAGATTAGGAAAAGGGGAGGTGCAAAGAGACCTGGGTGTCATGGTACATCAGTCATTGAAGGTTGGCATGCAGGTGCAGCAGGCGGTTAAGAAAGCAAATGGCATGTTGGCCTTCATAGCGAGGGGATTTGAGTACAGGGGCAGGGAGGTGTTGCTACAGTTGTACAGGGCCTTGGTGAGGCCACACCTGGAGTATTGTGTACAGTTTTGGTCTCCTAACCTGAGGAAGGACATTCTTGCTATTGAGGGAGTGCAGCGAAGGTTCACCAGACTGATTCCCGGGATGGCGGGACTGACCTATCAAGAAAGACTGGATCAACTGGGCTTGTATTCACTGGAGTTCAGAAGAATGAGAGGGGACCTCATAGAAACATTTAAAATTCTGACGGGTTTAGACAGGTTAGATGCAGGAAGAATGTTCCCAATGTTGGGGAAGTCCAGAACCAGGGGTCACAGTCTAAGGATAAGGGGTAAGCCATTTAGGACCGAGATGAGGAGAAACTTCTTCACCCAGAGAGTGGTGAACCTGTGGAATTCTCTACCACAGAAAGTTGTTGAGGCCAATTCACTAAATATATTCAAAAAGGAGTTAGATGAAGTCCTTACTACTAGGGGGATCAAGGGGTATGGCGAGAAAGCAGGAATGGGGTACTGAAGTTGCATGTTCAGCCATGAACTCATTGAATGGCGGTGCAGGCTAGAAGGGCCGAATGGCCTACTCCTGCACCTATTTTCTATGTTTCTATGTTTCACCCATTCAATCCCCTCCCTCGGCCCATGTACACACTCCCCATCACTGACCTTACCCACCCATTCAATCCCCTCCCACAGCCCATGTACACTCTCCCAATCACTGACTCTACCCAACCAATTAATCCCCTCCCTCGGCCCATGTACACTCTCCCCATCACTGACCCTACCCACCCATTCAATCCCCTCCCACAGCCCATGTACACTCTCCCCTATCACAGATCATACCCACCCATTCAATCCCCTCCCTCGGCCCATGTGCACCCTCCCCTATCACGGACCCTACCCACCCATTTAATCCCCTACCTCGGCCCATGTACACTCTTAAGACAGAGATAGACAGCTTCTTAACCGATATAGGAATACGGGGTTATGGGGAGCAGGCAGGGAAGTGGAACTGAGTCCATGATCGGATCAGCCATGATCGTATTAAATGGCGGAGCAGGCTTGAGGGGCCGTATGGCCTATCCCTGCTCCTATTTCTTATGTTCTTATTTCCTAATGTTCTCCATCACGGACACTACCCACCGATTTAATCCCCTCCCACAGCCCATGTACACAATCCCCTATTATGACACTACCCACCCATTGAATCTCCTCCTACAGGCTCTATAGAAAGTGAGCTTGTTGGACCAAATGGGCCTTTATACCTCCCTCGAGTTTAGAAGGTTGCTGGATGACCTAATCAAGATCTTTGATTCAATACAGGGCTACAGAGAAACTATGTCTTGAGGGAGATAATCTCAAAGTTAGAGCTAGGTCTTCTAAGAGTGATGTCAAGAAGCACTTCTTCACACAAAGGGTGGGGGAAATCTAGAACTCTCCCCCTAAAGAGGCTGTGGATTCTGGGGACAATTGGAGCTTTGATGACTGAGATTGGTAAATTTTTGTTGGGTAAGAGGTCAAGGAATTTGGAGCAACGGTGGAGAAATGGAATTGAGGTACAGGTCAGTCATGGTGGGACATTGAATGGCGTGAATGGTGGAAGAGAGTGTTCGAAGACCAGGCCCTCAAATCTGCCACCAAGCTCATGGTCTACAGGGCTGTAATAATACCCGCCCTCCTGTATGGTTCAGAGACATGAACCATGTACAGTAGATACATCAAGTCGCTGGAGAAATATCACCAACAATGTCTCAGCAAGATCCTGCAAATCCCCTGGGAGGACAGACGCACCAACGTTAGCGTCCTCGATCAGGCCAACATCCCCAGCATCGAAGCACTGACCACACACGACCAGCTCTGCTGGGCGGGCCACATTGTCCGCATGCCCGACACAAGACTCCCAAAGCAAGCGCTCTACTCGGAACTCCTTCACAGCAAGCGAGCCCCAAGTGGGCAGAGGAAACGTTACAGGGATACCCTCAAAGCCTCCTTGATAAAATGCAACATCCCCACGGACACCTGGGAGTCCTTGGCCAAAGACCGCCCTAAGTGGAGGAAGAGCATCCGGGAGGGCGCCGAGTACCTCGAGTCTCATCGCCGAGAGCGTGCAGAAACCAAGCGCAGGCAGCGGAAGGAGCGTGCGGCAAACCAGACTCCCCACCCACCCTTTCCTCCAACCACTGTCTGTCTCACCTGTGACAGAGACTGTAATTCCCGTATTGGACTGTTCAGTCACCTGAGAACTCACTTTCAGAGTGGAAGCAAGTCTTCCTCGATTCCGAGGGACTTCCTATGATGAATAGTGGAACAGTCTCAAAAGGCTGAAAGGCCTCCTGTTCCTATTAAAGCATTAAGTCAAGTGAGAATAATGAAACAAAATGTCAGGCTGCAATTCTACAAGGCCTTGGTGAGACCACACCTGGAGTACTGAGCACAGTTTTGGTCTCCGTATCGAAGGAAGGAAATACTTGCCTTGGAGGCGGTACAACGAAGGTTCACCAGACTGATTCATAGAAACATAGAAAATAGTTGCACGAGTAGGCCATTTGGCCCTTCTAGCCTGCATCGCCATTCAATTAGTTCATGGCTGAACATGCAACTTCAGTACCTCCTTCCTGCTTTCTCGCCATACCCCTTGATCCCCCTAGTAGTAAGGACTTCATCTAACTCCTTTTTGAATATATTTAGTGAATTGGCCTCAACAACTTTCTGTGGTAGAGAATTCCACAGGATTCACCACTCTCTGGGTGAAGAAGTTTCTCCTCATCTCGGTCCTAAATGGCTTACCCCTTATCCTTAGACTGTGACCCCTGGTTCTGGACTTCCCCAACATTGGGAACATTCTTCCTGCATCTAACCTGTCTAAACCCGTCAGAATTTTAAACGTTTCTATGAGATTCCCTCTCATTCTTCTGAACTCCAGTGAATACAAGCCCAATTGATCCAGTCTTTCTTCATAGGTCAGTCCCGCCATCCCGGGAATCAGTCTGGTGAACCTTCGCTGCACTCCTTCAATAGCAAGAATGTCCTTCCTCAGGTTAGGAGACCAAAACTGTACACAATACTCCAGGTGTGGCCTCACCAAGGCCCTGTACAACTGTAGCAACACCTCCCTACCCCTGTACTCAAATCCCCTCGCTATGAAGGCCAACATGCCATTTGCTTTCTTAACCGCCTGCTGTACCTGCATGCCAACCTTCAATGACTGATGTACCATGACACCCAGGTCTCGTTGCACCTCCCCTTTTCCTAATCTGTCACCATTCAGATAATAGTCTGTCTCTCTGTTTTTACCACCAAAGTGGATAACCTCACATTTATCCACATTATACTTCATCTGCCATGCATTTGCCCACTCACCTAACCTATCTAAGTCGCTCTGCAGCCTCATAGCATCCTCCTCGCAGTTCACACTGCCACCCAACTCCTGGGATGAGAGGGTTGTCCTATGAGGAGAGATTGAGTAGATTGGGCTGATACTCTCTGGAGTTTAGAAGAAGAGAGGTGATCGCATTGAAACATAGAAGTTTCTGAGGGTGATTGACAGGGTAGATGCAGGGAGAATATTTCCCCCGGGCTGGGGAATCTAGAACCAGGGGTCACAGTCTCAGGATAAGGGGTCGGCCATTTAGGACTGAGATGAGGAGGAATTTCTTCACTCAGAGGGTGGTGAATCTTTGGAATTCTCTACCCCAGAGGGCTGTGGGTGCTCAATCGTTGAGGAGATTCAAGGTTGAGATAGCTAGATTTCTGGACTGCAGGGGAATTGAGGGATATGGAGATTATGATGTCTGTAATGCACTTATGAATGATTCCACGAGACAATGTGTTGTACTCAAAACTGTAGTGACCTTGGTCCTTTATTTGTAACTCCAGAGTGAGGCACAAGCATGCTGGGCAGCCTTTTATACTGGGCCCTGCACACCTAATGCAGGTGACCCTCAGGTCTCCCACCGCAGTGCCCTCTGGTGGACAGACTCTGCCACAGGGGCAGGAAACCCCGGTCTCCACCAGTTGCACCCTCTAGTGGTGCCAGCATCGTATATACACAGTGTAAACCTTATTGATAGCACATCAGATAACAAGTCTCCATCTTATGCAACTATACAGTGACTACACAGAGAGTATATCTATAGTCTGCATATATAACAGGGATAATGCAGGAAGGTGGAGTTGAGGTCTTTCTGAATAGCAGAGCAGGCTCGAGGGGCCAAATGGCCAACTCCTGCTCCTAATTCTTATGTTCTTTACATGCAGCATCTGCAAGTTAGATCAAGTTATCCTCGCACTTACCGAGAACTCGGAATAGCATGAACTGAATGCCAATCGCAAAGGATTTATCTTCAGGCTTCACTGACCTGCCGATCAACAAATAAGAAACGGAGACAAAATAATTGATAACTATGTATAAACATTTTCTCAATGGTAAATAAGTAACTTGTAAGGGGACTTCCAAGGCTGATATAGCTCAGCAAGATTGTCCTGTGAGCAGCGAGTTCATTCAGAGAATTACATGGAATATACGGCACAGAAACAGGCCATTCGGCCCAACCAGTGTGTGTCGCTGTTTGGACTTAGAACGAAAGACTTGGATTTCTATATCACCATTCACGACCACCGGATGTTCCAAGGCGCTTTACAGCCAACGAAGTACTTTTGGAGCATAGTCACTGTTGTAATGTGGGAAACGCGTCAGCCAATTTGCGCACAGCAAGCTCCCACAAACAGCAATGTGATAATGATCACATAATCTGATTTTAGTGATGTTGATTGAGGGATAAATATTAGCCCCAGGACACCGGGGAGAACTCCCCTGCTCTTCTTTGAAATAGTGGTCATGGGATCTTATATGTCCACAAGAGAAAACAGACAGGACCTCGCTTTAACGTCTCACCTGAAAGACGGCCTCTCCAACAGTACGGCGCTCCCTCAGTACTATCCCTCCGACAGTGCAGCTCTCCCTCAGTACTGCCCCTCCAACAGTACGGCGCTCCCCCAATACTATCCCTCCGACAGTGCGGCGCTCCCTCAGTACTGCCCCTCCGACAGTGCGGCGCTCCCTCAGCACTGCCCCTCCGACGGTGCGGCGATTCCCTCAGCACTGCCCCTCCAACAGTGCGGCGCTCCCTCAGCACTGCCCCTCCGACGGTGCGGCGCTCCCTCAGCACTGCCCCTCCGACAGTGCGGCGCTCCCTCAGCGCTGCCCCTCCGACAGTGCGGCGCTCCCTCAGCGCTGCCCCTCCGACAGTGCGGCGCTCCCTCAGCGCTGCTCCTCCGACAGTGCGGCGCTCCCTCAGCGCTGCCCCTCCGACAGTGCGGCGCTCCCTCAGCGCTGCCCCTCCGACAGTGCGGCGCTCCCTCAGCGCTGCCCCTCCGACAGTGCGGCGCTCCCTCAGCGCTGCCCCTCCGACAGTGCGGCGCTCCCTCAGCGCTGCCCCTCCGACAGTGCGGCGCTCCCTCAGCGCTGCCCCTCCGACAGTGCGGCGCTCCCTCAGCGCTGCCCCTCCGACAGTGCGGCGCTCCCTCAGCGCTGCCCCTCCGACAGTGCGGCGCTCCCTCAGCGCTGCCCCTCCGACAGTGCGGCGCTCCCTCAGCGCTGCCCCTCCGACAGTGCGGCGCTCCCTCAGCGCTGCCCCTCCGACAGTGCGGCGCTCCCTCAGCACTGCCCCTCCGACAGTGCGGCGCTCCCTCAGCACTGCCCCTCCGACAGTGCGGCGCTCCCTCAGCACTGCCCCTCCGACAGTGCGGCGCTCCCTCAGCACTACACTGGAGTGTCAGCCAAGATTTTTGTGCTCGAGTCTCTTGAACCCACAACCTTTTGACTCAGAGGCGAGAGTGCTGCCCACTGAGCCACAGCTGACAGTCAGCAGATCAGAATTTTGGAGCGGCAGGGTCAGGAGCAAGCTTTGGCAATGTGTGCGTTTATAAAGTGGGATGTTCAGGGAATATAAAGTGCCCCAGAGGAGTGTGTACAAAGGCCGAGGGATTGGATTGCTGGCACAAAGCAATGCTAGGCTTCGGGAGGAAGCTGGCTGCACTCCACAGCATACCCGTGGAGGATAGGTCTGAGCTTGACATGTCCTGGAAGATGGCCATCCTGAAGACAGGGTCAACAACCTCCAGGATTGAGCAGCAGTTCACAGGAATAGGCAATCAATCACCAGGACACTGCAGGCAGCAATACTGCCGGGAAAACCATCATAGACGGAGAGGAAACTGGGATTGAACAATCCAACTTCAAGACAGTATCAGCCGTGAATGTGCCTTAAGTCCAGGGACTCGAGCACATAAATCTAGGCTGACAATCCCAGTGCAGTGCTGAGGGAGCGCCACACTGTCGGAGGGGCAGTACTGAGGGAGCGCCGCACTGTCGGAGGGGTGGTACTGAGGGAGCGCCGCACTAGCGGAGGGGCGGTACTGAGGGAGCGCCGCACTGTCGGAGGGGTGGTACTGAGGGAGCGCCGCACTAGCGGAGGGGCGGTACTGAGGGAGCGCCACACTATCGGAGGGGCGGTACTGAGGGAGCGCCGCACTAGCGGAGGGGCGGTACTAAGGGAGCGCCGCACTAGCGGAGGGGTGGTACTGAGGGAGCGCCGCACTAGCGGAGGGGCGGTACTGAGGGAGCGCCACACTGTCGGAGGGGCTGTACTGAGGGAGCGCCGCACTGTCGGAGGGATGGTACTGAGGGAGCGCCGCACTGTCGGAGGGGCAGTATTGAGGGAGCGCCGCACTGTCGGAGGGGCCGTCTTTCGGATGAGACGTTAAACCGGGGCCCCGTCTGCTCTCTCAGTTGGACATAATAGATCCCACGGCACTATTTCAAAGAAGAGCAGGGGAGTTCTCCCCGGTGTCCTGGGGCCAATATTTATCCCTCAATCAGATTATAAGAACATAAGAATTAGGAACAGGAGTAGGCCATCTAGCTCCTCGAGCCTGCTCCGCCATTCAATAAGATCATGGCTGATCTGGCCGTGGACTCAGCTCCACTTACCCGCCCTCTCCCCGTAACCCTTAATTCCCTTATTGGTTAAAAATCTATCTATCTGTGATTTGAATACATTCAATGAGCTAGCCTCAACTGCTTCCTTGGGCAGAGAATTCCACAGATTCACAACTCTCTGGGAGAAGAAATTCCTTCTCAACTCGGTTTTAAATTGGCTCCCCCGTATTTTGAGGCTGTGCCCCCTAGTTCTAGTCTCCCCGACCAGTGAAAACAACCTCTCTGCCTCTATCTTGTCTATCCCTTTCATTATTTTAAATGTTTCTATAAGATCACCCCTCATCCTTCTGAACTCCAACGAGTAAAGACCCAGTCTACTCAATCTATCATCACAAGGTAACCCCCTCATCTCCGGAATCAGCCTAGTGAATCGTCTCTGAACCCCCTCCAAAACTAGTATATCCTTCCTTAAGTAAGGTGACCAAAACTGCTCGCAGTACTCCAGGTGCGGCCCCACCAATACCCTGTACAGTTGCAGCAGGATCTCCCTGCTTTTGTACTCCATCCCTGGGTCATTATCACATTGCTGTTTGTGGGAGCTTGCTGTGCACAAATTGGCTGCCGCGTTTCCCACATTACAACAGTGACTACATTCCAAAAGTATTTAATTGGCTGTAAAGCGCTTTGAGACATCCGGTGTTCGCGAAAGGCGCTATATAAATGCAAGTCTTTCTTTCTTCTTAAATCACTCAATGAAATCAATGAACGAATCTTACCTCAGTACCAACATGAAGGAAGGGGTCTGGCAAAGAGTGGCCACGAAGGCAGTCAAGGTTAGGAAGAACATAAAAGGCAAGAGGAGTTTGTAGCAGCCAGTGCCACAAGTGCCAGGTTTCACCCAGTTTTCAGCCGCAACGCAAGCACAGTTGGTGTAATTCTTTGAAGGGAAGAAGACAGAAAGAGGAGCGTTAAATTCTCAGCGGATTTTTCAAAACATTCATTCATGGGATGTGGGCGTCGCTGGCAAGGCTGGCCTTTATTGCCCGTCCCTGGAGAAGGTGGTTATTATCTGCCTTCTAGAGCCACTGCAGTGTCACCCTGCATCCCAGTGTTGTACTGAGGGAGCGCCGCGCTGTCGGAGGGGCAGTGCTGAGGGAGCGCCGCGCTGTCGGAGGGGCAGTGCTGAGGGAGCGCCGCGCTGTCGGAGGGGCAGTGCTGAGGGAGCGCCGCGCTGTCGGAGGGGCAGTGCTGAGGGAGCGCCGCGCTGTCGGAGGGGCAGTGCTGAGGGAGCGCCGCGCTGTCGGAGGGGCAGTACTGAGGGAGCGCCGCGCTGTCGCAGGGGCAGTACTGAGGGAGCGCCGCACTGTCGGAGGGGCAGTACTGAGGGAGCGTCGCACTGTCGGAGGGGCAGTACTGAGGGAGCGCCGCACTGTCGGAGGGGCAGTACTGAGGGAGCGCCGCACTGTCGGAGGGGCAGTACTGAGGGAGCGCCGCACTGTCGGAGGGGCTGTCTTTCAGATGAGACGTTAAACCGAGGCCCTGTCTGCTCCCTCATGGCCAATATTTGGAAGAAGGGCAGGGGAGATCTAGTCGTGATCACGTTGCTGCGTGTGGGAGCTTGCTGTGCGCAAATTGACTGCTGTGTTTCCCACATTACGACAGTGACTACATGTCAGAAGCTTTTGGAGTGTCTTGAGGATGTGAAATACACTGTGCAAGTCTTTATTTCCTTCTAATCGTCGCGCAAAGCCCAGTCTAACCGCACCTCTTGGCTAGGATTAGCTATCTCAGCACGGATGAGGAATATTCTGGTACAAAGGGCTGATTTATTGATATTAAATTCTGCGAATGCTTTCACTGGGCCTCTGATGAGTTGTGTAACTGATGAAGCAGAGCAAGATGAGACAGGTTTCACGAAGATATATCAAGAATGATGTGTGGAGCAGCCAGGTCCTCCCACGCATTGTTACACAACATAAGGCATGCAACATAAGGCACCCATTATCCTGAATTTTTCTTAAAGTTAGTAATTAAAGCAAAGGCCTTCACTACACTGTCGGAGGGGCAGTGCTGAGGGAGCGCCGCACTGTCGGAGGGGCAGTGCTGAGGGAGCGCCGCACTGTCGGAGGGGCAGTGCTGAGGGAGCGCCGCACTGTCGGAGGGGCAGTGCTGAGGGAGCGCCGCACTGTCGGAGGGGCAGTGCTGAGGGAGCGCCGCACTGTCGGAGGGGCAGTGCTGAGGGAGCGCCGCACTGTCGGAGGGGCAGTGCTGAGGGAGCGCCGCACTGTCGGAGGGGCCACCTTTCAGATGAGACATTAAACCAAGGCCCCGTCTGCTCTCTCAAGTGGATGTAAAAGATCCCATGGGCACTATTTTGAGAAGCATGGGAGTTCTGCCAGGTGTCTTGGGGCCAATATTTATCCCGCCAACAAACATCGCTAAAACCAATTATCTGGGTTATTTATCTCATAAAAGTCAGTTATGGTAAAGAACTTGCTTCCAAACTAGTTTCGCAATCATTGCTTCATCCTGGGCCAAGTCTGATGTTTAAATATCTTGGCATCATTTTATCTACATCAAAAGTGCATTGTCGCATTTATCAACACTTCTTGAATCAGTTTTGAACATCTCTGACCATGCCTGGGATTTTTCTCTGTTGTGTGTGATCCCACTAATGAGCGTTCGTCCGGTTGGGAGGAGGGTGAACTGACCAGGGACTCGGGATTATTCCCAGGAACTGCTCCCGATATGCTGAGCAATGTTTGTACACGTGAGTATGTTCCCCCAACAACCACATCCTAATGTGATTTGTTAGGGTTAGGGTGTTCATTTGTCCGTTCTGCTGCCCCTTGAATAAGGGGAAAACTTGATTTTAGGTTTTGCACAAAATAGTTGTGGAGCTGTTGAGTTGGGGAGTGGCTCAGCCAGTCACGTGATGTTCACAAGACTCAATAAAACCCCAGCCAGTTGGGTTTGGGGGATCCACGATGAGGTATGCAGTTGTGAGCCTAGTGGATGAACTGGTAATGTGTAGTGTGATTGTTAAACCTTTGTTAATAAACCAACTAGTTCTTAATAGCAATGTGTTGCTATGAATTCTTAAGCAAAGAACCCATGAAGCAAATACATTAAAGCAATGTTCCCATTAATTTTTGGTGGGGGCCATGCGGCCCCTGTAACAGGCTGCACGGGTTGATCAAATTTCCACACGTGCGCAGTTTTTCGATTGGACAGTTGGTTTACCATCAATGTGGGAGGTGCAGCTCTCAGGGAACGATGGCCGAAAGGGTCACTGGTGATTTGTGGCAGTAGAGCAGGTTAGTTAATCCACCATTAAACCCATGCTGAACCCAATCTGTTGGGCCAATACAGGACCAGTGTTATCCTGCCTTCCAAGCTCTATCTCCAGTACCCGTGCATCAATTCCATGGGATATATGAACTTGCATCGTATTTACAGCACGGAAACAGCCCATTGGGTCCCACTGCTCCGTGCCGGGGTTTATGCTCCACACCAGCCCCCTCCCATCCCTCTCCATCTCCATCTCACCCCATAACCATATCCTTCTATTCCTTTCTCCCTCATGTGTTTACCCAGCTTCCCCTTAAATGCATCGATACTATTCGCCTCAACCCCTCCCTGTAGCAGCGAGTTCCACATTCTCACCGCTCTCTGGGTAAAGAAGTTTCTCTTGAATTCCCCATTGGTGGGACACTTGAGAGCTTTATTGTGCATCTAACCCACTGTAGTTGACCCGGGAATGATATATCTAAAAAGGACTTGCATTCATATAACGCCTTTCATGATCTAAGAGCATCTCAAAGTGCTTTACAGCCAATGAAGTACTTTTGGAGTGCAGTCACTGTTGTAATGTGGCAAACACGGTGGCCAATTTGTGCACAGCAAGCTCCCACACACAGCAACGTGATAACGACCAGATAATCTGTTTTTATGTTATGTTGCTTAAGGATAAATATTGGACCCAGGACACCAGGGAGAACTCCCCTGCTCTTCTTTCAAATAGTGCCCTGGGATTTTTTACATTCACCTGAGAGGGCAGACATGGGCCTCGGTTTAACTTCTCATCCGAAAGTAGGCACCTCCGACAATGCAGCGCTCCCTCAGTACTGCCCCTCCGACAGTGCAGCACTCCCTCAGTACTGCCCCTCCGACAATGCAGCGCTTCCTCAGTACTGCCCCTCCGACAATGCAGCGCTCCCTCAGTACTGCCCCTCCGACAGTGCGGCGCTCCCTCAGTACTGCCCCTCCGACAGTGCGTGCTCCCTCAGTACTGCCCCTCCGACAATGCAGCGCTCCCTCAGTACTGCCCCTCCGACAGTGCGGCGCTTCCTCAGTACTGCCCCTCCGACAGTGCGCGCTCCCTCAGTACTGCCCCTCCGACAATGCAGCGCTCCCTCAGTACTGCCCCTCCGACAGTGCAGCACTCCCTCAATACTGCCCCTCCGACAGTGCAGCGCTCCCTCAGTACTGCCCCTCCGACAGTGCAGCGCTCCCTCAGTACTGCCCCTCCGACAGTGCAGCGCTCCCTCAGTACTGCCCCTCCGACAATGCAGCGCTCCCTCAGTACTGCCCCTCCGACAGTGCGGCGCTTCCTCAGTACTGCCCCTCCGACAGTGCGTGCTCCCTCAGTACTGCCCCTCCGACTGTGCAGCGCTCCCTCAGTACTGCCCCTCCGACAGTGCAGCACTCCCTCAGTACTGCCTCTCCGACAGTGCGGCGCTCCCTCAGTACTGCCCCTCCGACAGTGCGGCGCTCCCTCAGTACTGCCCCTCCGACAGTGCGGCGCTCCCTCAGTACTGCCCCTCCGACAATGCAGCGCTCCCTCAGTACTGCCCCTCCGACAGTGCGGCGCTTCCTCAGTACTGCCCCTCCGACAGTGCGCGCTCCCTCAGTACTGCCCCTCCGACAATGCAGCGCTCCCTCAGTACTGCCCCTCCGACAGTGCAGCTCTCCCTCAATACTGCCCCTCCGACAGTGCAGCGCTCCCTCAGTACTGCCCCTCCGACAGTGCAGCGCTCCCTCAGTACTGCCCCTCCGACAATGCAGCGCTCCCTCAGTACTGCCCCTCCGACAGTGCGGCGCTTCCTCAGTACTGCCCCTCCGACAGTGCAGCGCTCCCTCAGTACTGCCCCTCCGACAATGCAGCGCTCCCTCAGTACTGCCCCTCCGACAGTGCGCCGCTTCCTCAGTACTGCCCCTCCGACAGTGCAGCGCTCCCTCAGTACTGCCCCTCCGACAGTGCGGCACTCCCCCAGTACTGCCCCTCCGACAGTGCGGCACTCCCTCAGCACTGCCCCTCCGACAGTGCGGCACTCCCTCAGTACTGCCCCTCCGACAATGCGGCGCTCCCTCAGCACTGCCCCTCCGACAGTGCAGCGCTCCCTCAGTACTGTCCCTCCGACAATGCGGCGCTCCCTCAGTACTGCCCCTCCGACAATGCAGCGCTCCCTCAGTACTGCCCCTCCGACAATGCAGCGCTCCCTCAGTACTGCCCCTCCGACAGTCCGGCGCTCCCTCAGTACTGCCCCTCCGACAATGCGGCGCTCCCTCAGTACTGCACTGGGAGTGTCAGCCTAGATTTAAGTGCTCAAGTTTCTGGAGTGGGACTTGAACCCACGACCTTCTGACTCAGAGGCGAGGGTGCTGCCCACTGAGCCACAGCAGATACCCCAACTGCAGGTTACGCTGGTCACATCATCTCAGTTCAGGGCTCGTGGGTTAAAACCGTCTCACCGAACTTACCACAACTCTTCGTTGGTCTTCGAAGGAGACAGAGTTACAGCCTGCATGACACGGAGAGAGGAATTCAAGGCCACTGCTGGAGCAGACTGGATTGTAGGCCTGATCTCTGCAGGAACATCCTTGATTACAGCTCAGCTCAACGCCCGATGTGCTAGAAAGTGTAGAGAAAAATGGTTTTAAAGCAATAGAACCGATATTTATTCATCCTCTCCATTTAAACATTTTGTTCGAAGCATCACCAAGGTGAACTATGTCTGCCAGTGCACCCAGGTCATGAGCAGCATGGATTTAGATGTACAATAAATTTCCCCTAGTTCTGTTCCTCAACAATTAGTCTCAATTCTGACCACAATCTCTGAGTCACACACCATCCCAACTTGGAAATATATCGGCCGTTCCTTCATCGTCGCTGGGTCACAATCCTGGAACTCCCTCCCTAACAGCACTGTGGGAGCACCTTCACCACACGGACTGCAGCGGTTCAAGAAGGCGGCTCACCACCACCTTCTCACGGGGCAATTAGGGATGGGCAATAAATGCCGGCCTTGCCACTGTCGGAGGGGCAGTTCTGAGGGAGCGCCGTACTGTCGGAGGGGCAGTACTGAGGGAGCACCGTACTGTCGGAGGGGCAGTACTGAGGGAGCGCCGCACTGTCGGAGGGGCAGTGCTGAGGGAGCGCCGCACTGTCGGAGGGGCAGTGCTGAGGGAGCGCCGCACTGTCGGAGGGGCAGTGCTGAGGGAGCGCCGCACTGTCGGAGGGGCAGTGCTGAGGGAGCGCCGCACTGTCGGAGGGGCAGTGCTGAGGGAGCGCCGCACTGTCGGAGGGGCAGTGCTGAGGGAGCGCCGCACTGTCGGAGGGGCAGTACTGAGGGAGCGCCGCACTGTCGGAGGGGCAGTACTGAGGGAGCGCCGCACTGTCGGAGGGGCAGTACTGAGGGAGCGCCGCACTGTCGGAGGGGCAGTGCTGAGGGAGCGCCGCACTGTCGGAGGGGCAGTACTGAGGGAGCGCCGCACTGTCGGAGGGGCAGTAATGAGGGAGCGCCGCACTGTCGGAGGGGCAGTAATGAGGGAGCGCCGCACTGTCGGAGGGGCAGTGCTGAGGGAGCGCTGCACTGTCGGAGGGGCAGTACTGAGGGAGCGCCGCACTGTCGGAGGGGCAGTAATGAGGGAGCGCCGCACTGTCATTACTGATCTCAGTATTGTTCCCTCAGTACTGCCCCTCCGATAGTGCAGCTCTCCCTCAGTACTTCACTGGAGTGTCAGCCTAGATTTTGTGCTCAAGTCTCTGGAGTAAGACCTGAACCCACAACCTTCTGACTCAGAGGTGAGAGGAAGTGTTGCCCCTGAGTCATTGCCAACACATCAACCGAGGGGAAACAGCTTTAGGGGAGACTAGAACTTAGAATTAGAGGCCGCCCATTTAAAACTGAGATGAGGAGGAATTTCTTCTCTGAGGGTTGTAAATCTGTGGAATTCGCTGCCTCAGAGAGCTGTGGAGGCTGGGTCATTGAATATATTTAAGACAGAGATAGACAGTTTCTTAACCGATAAGGGATTAAGGGGTTATGGGGAGCGGGCAGGGAAGTGGAGCTGAGCCCATGATCGGATCAGCCATGATCGTATTAAATGGCGGAGCAGGCGCGAGGGGCCGTATGGCCGACTCCTGCTCCTATTTCTTATGTTCTGATCCCGTGGCTGTGGGGTTGTACAGTACCTGTTGAGGAATTTGTAGTTGTGTGTCAAGCCCGCGACCTTCTGCGTGGAGCAACCCAGGAACAGGAGCGGGGCAGCAGCACAGATGGAGACAAATATGGACATGAAGCACATGATTGCCGACCCACGGAGGGTCATGTTAAACCTCCTCAGGATGGCCCCGCCAATCAAGATGCCAAGCACAGCCCCGGGGACGTGAATACTCCCTTGAGTTGGAACAAAAAAAGGCAGAGTTAAAAAAAAATTGGTGCAGTCAAATTAATTTACCACAGACAACAAACGCAGGAGTAAACCTTCGTGTGGGAGCGAGTTGTCAGTCCCGGAATCAGCGGCGTGTATCTCAACACTGCCAGCTCCTTCCCACCTTTGGCTCGTTTGCCGTGAGGAACACCAGCCAGAGTTCCTGTGCCGAGTGGCATCTGTTATATATGTGGACTTGTATTTACTCTGTACGGCCACCAGAGGGCTCATCCCCCGGAGTCCCAAGGGGTCCCATAATCCCTTGGGAGCACAGGTATTTAAGGAGGCTTCACAGGCTGGAGGCGCACTCTGGAGACCTGCAATAAAAGACTAAGGTCACACTTTACTTTGAGCTCACAGCGTTCAGTCTGACTCTTTCTCCAGACACAACAATATCCACTGGCGTTGCCCGCATCCCCGACACAAGACTCCCGAAGCAAGTGCGCTACTTGCAACTCCTACACGGCAAGCGAGCCAAAGTTGGGCAGAGGAAACGTTACAAGGGACACCCTCAAAGCCTCCCTGATAAAGTGCAACATCCCCACCTGGGAGTCCCTGGCCCAAAGACCACCCTAAGTGGAGGAAGTGCATCCGGGAGGGCGCTGAGCACCTCGAGTCTCGTCGCCGAGAGCATGCAGAAAGCAAGCGCAGGCAGCGGAAGGAGCATGCGGTAAACCTGTCCCACCCTCCCCTTCCCTCAACCACTGTCTGTCCCACCTGTGACAGAGACTGTAATTCCCGTATTGGACTGTTCAGTCACCTGAGAACTCACTTTGGGAGTGGAAGCAAGTCTTCCTCGACTCCGAGGGACTGCCTATGGATAATGATGCTCCTTCCCAGCCCCATAGGTCGTCGCTGTTGTAACATAGGGAAACCCGGCAGCCAACCTGCGCACAGCAAGCTCCCACAAACAGCAACGTGTTACTGACGCGACAATGGGATCGAAATTGCCCCCCTCCGCCCGAAACAGGGCGCACCTACCGATCTCGAAGGTATCGCGGGATGGACAATCCGGAGACATTTAGCGCTGTGTGGGTTTTATATTGGGAGCGGGGCGGATATACGTTCGGGTCGGAGTGGCCGACGCTCGAATTCGTCAGCGCCGCGCTCACGATGACATCACGCTGGTGCGTCACAACGCCCCTCCCCTTCAGTTAAAGGGGCAGGCCGCTGCGAGCTCTGCAGCCAACTAGTGGCAAACACCGGGCCACCAGGCCGGGACAAGAGGGGGCTGCCCAGGCTAGCCTGTTGGCGGCCCGGCCGAACCCGGGGAGCAGAACTCTCGGCCCGACGAGGCAGTCGGCCGACAAAAAACAAATAACACGGAGTCGCCGGCAGTGCGCCCTCCCCTTTAAAGGGATGACGCGCCGCCCAGCCAGAGAAAGGGCACCGACAGAGAAAGCTGTCGGCGGCACTGACCGACGGGGCAGTTCACGGGAGGTGGGCGTCGCCGGTCAGTAAGGGGTCGGCGCTTGCCCAAGGGGGCAGGAAAAGAGACGGCGCGGTCCCCTACACCGCTCCAAAACTAAAGGATGGCACTATCCAAAATGGCGGCCCTGTGGGGGCCAGTCCGCATCGACCCGTGCCCGCCGCGGGTCAGGTACAAACGGGCAACTTTGGCCCCAATGTGTTTTGGCCACGTTAGTTGAGGGATAAGCTGGTAAGTGGGATTAGACTGGATAACCTCTTGTTGGCTGGTGCAGATACGATGGTAAGTATTGCAGGGAATCGAATATGGCCAGGGTGATCTCCTGGACTAGTCTCGATCACCTGGATGGGTTGGAGGGGAATTTTCCCCAATTGGCCTGGGTTTTTTTTAAATCTGGTTTTTGCCTCTCCCAGGAGATCGCATGGCTCCGGTTGGGGTGGAGTGTAGAATGTTTCGGTGTAAGGGGTGTCGCAGTTGTGTGGGGCGGACTGGTTGGGCTGGGTGCCCTTTACCTGTCCGCCATTGTTCATTGCTCATAGGTTTATATGTAACCTTCAGGGCTGCTGACCGAGGGCCGTGCGGCTCTTTGTGAGCCGGCACGGACACGATGGGCCGGAATGGCCTCCTTCTGCGCTGTACATTTCTATTTCTTTCTATAAATATTGGCCCCCAGGACACCGGGGAGAACTCCCCTGCTCTTCTTCGAAATAGTGGCCGTGGGATCTTTTACATCCACCTGAGAGAGCAGGCGGGGCCTCGGTTTAACGTCTCATCCGAAGCGCAGCATCTCCGACAGTGCAGCACTCCCTCAGCACTGCACTGGGAGTGTCAGTCTGGAATTTTTGTGCTGGAGTCCCTGGAGTGGGACTTGAACCCACGACCTTCTGACTCAGAGGCGAGTGTGCTGCCCACTGAGCCACAGCTGACTCCAGCGATGAGAAAATCCACCGATGTTCCCATACGGGACATCAAATGAGTCTATGTTAAAACAAATATTCAAACACAACTTGTATTTATATAGCGCCTTTAACGTAGTGAAACGTCCCAAGGTGCTTCACGGGAGTATTATGCGACAAAAATTTGACACCGAGCCGCATAAGTAGAAATTAGGGCAGGTGACCAAAAGTTTGGTCAAAGAGGTAGGTTTTAAGGAACGTCTTGAAGGAGGAAAGTGAGGCAAAGAGGCGGAGAGGTTTAGGGAGAGAGTTCCAGAGCTTGGGGCCCAGGCAGCTGAAGGCACGGCCACCGATGGTGGAGCGATTATAATCAGGGATGCTCAGGAGGGCCGAATTTGAGAAATGCAGACATCTCGGGGGGCTGTGATGCTGGGGGAGGTTACAGAGATAGGGAGGGGTTGGGATTGTAGGGCTGGAGGAGGTTACAGAGATAAGGAGGAGCTGGGATTGTGGGGCTGGGGGAGGTTACAGAGATAGGGAGGGACTGGGGGAGATGAGAGAGATAGGGAGGGGCTGGAGGAGGTTACAGAGATAGGGAGGAGCTGGGATTGTGGGGCTGGAGGAGGTTACAGAGAGAGGGAGGGGCTGTGATTGTGGGGCTGGGGGAGGTTACAGAGGTAAGGAGGGGCTGGGGGAGATGAGAGAGATAGGGAGGGGCTGGAGGAGGTTACAGAGATAGGGAGGAGCTGGGATTGTGGGGCTGGAGGAGGTTACAGAGATAGGGAGGGGCTGTGATTGTGGGGCTGGGGGAGGTTACAGAGATAGGGAGGGGCTGTGATTGTGGGGCTGAGGGAGTTTACAGAGCTAGGGAGGGGCTGTGATTGTGGGGCTGGGGGAGGTTACAGAGCTAGGGAGGGGCTGTGATTGTGGGGCTGGGAGAGGTTACAGAGATAGGGAGGGGCTGTGATTGTGGGGCTGAGGGAGGTTACAGAGCTAGGGAGGGGCTGTGATTGTGGGGCTGGGGGAGGTTACAGAGCTAGGGAGGGGCTGTGATTGTGGGGCTGGGGGAGGTTACAGAGATAGGGAGGGGCTGTGATTGTGGGGCTGGGGGAGGTTAGAGAGATAGGGAGGGGCTGTGATTGTGGGACTGGGGAGGTTAGAGGTAAGGAGGGGCTGGGGGAGATGAGAGATAGGGAGGGGCTGGAGGAGGTTACAGAGATAGGGAGGGGCTGTGATTGTGAGGCTGGGGGAGGTTACAGAGCTAGGGAGGGGCTGTGATTGTGGGGCTGGGGGAGGTTACAGAGGTAAGGAGGGGCTGGGGGAGATGAGAGAGATAGGGAGGGGCTGGAGGAGGTTACAGAGATAGGGAGGGGCTGTGATTGTGGGGCTGGGGGAGGTTACAGAGGTAAGGAGGGGCTGGGGGAGATGAGAGAGATAGGGAGGGGCTGGAGGAGGTTACAGAGATAGGGAGGGGCTGTGATTGTGGGACTGGGGAGGTTACAGAGACCATGTCCCCAACTACCCCCCCCCCCTCACCTCCCAGTCTTTGTCAACCGGAAGGGAACGAAAACAAGAGGAATCCCGAGGGATCGATTCGAGCTTCAGAAAGAATCCACATGTTTTCCCGATGTGCTCACCGATCAGGAGGTTTGCAAACGATGCGGTGACACTGAACTGCTGCTCCAGGAACTTGCCGATGAAGACGGCTAACCCGGACATCAGGGCCGACATACACACCTGCGCCAACACCACCAGCAGGTAAATCGAACTCCGCAATGTGCGCAGCAATATCCGAGGGAAACCTGCGGGAAAGACAAGCAAAGTTGAGGTAGGAGCTTTGCGTCTTCGCACAATACAATCATAGAGTCTTACAGCACCGAGCGAGGCCATTGGACCCATCATGCCTGTGTCAGCTGTCCGACAGAGCGATCTCATTTAGTCCCACACCCAAGCTTTTTCCCCCATAACCCTGCAAAGCAGCCCCCTTCAACTACATGTCCAATTGTCTTCGTTACATCCTCACATTTACGTCCAGGAGAGAGAGAAGACTTGGTTTAACGTCTTATATGAAAGAGGACACTCCGACAGTGCGGCACTCCCTCGGCACTGCCCCTCCGACAGTGCGGCGCTCCCTCGGCACTGCCCCTCCGACAGTGCGGCACTCCCTCGGCACTGCCCCTCCGACAGTGCGGCACTCCCTCGGCACTGCCCCTCCGACAGTGCGGCACTCCCTCGGCACTGCCCCTCCGACAGTGCGGCGCTCCCTCGGCACTGCCCCTCCGACAGTGCGGCGCTCCCTCGGCACTGCCCCTCCGACAGTGCGGCGCTCCCTCGGCACTGCCCCTCCGACAGTGCGGCACTCCCTCGGCACTGCCCCTCCGACAGTGCGGCACTCCCTCGGCACTGCCCCTCCGACAGTGCGGCGCTCCCTCGGCACTGCCCCTCCGACAGTGCGGCACATACACGGCACTGCCCCTCCGACAGTGCGGCACATACACGGCACTGCCCCTCCGACAGTGCGGCACTCCCTCGGCACTGCCCCTCCGACAGTGCGGCACTCCCTCGGCACTGCACTGGGAGAGTCAGCTTAGACATTTGTGCTCAAGTCTGTGGAGTGGGACTTGAACCCATGACCTTCATCAATAATAGCGTCAATTTTGCCCCATCAGCACTTGGACTTTGCCATTTCATGTTCCCTCTTTCCCCTCCAAGTGAAGGAATATTTTGCACACCGACCACTGAAGCAACGAAACTCATGTCCCTACTTGTTTTTCCGTACAAGAGGATTGGCAGCTCTTTGAGGCCTGTGCCAGCTTGATTGAAACAGTCTGCTGACAGCTGCCATGAGCAAAATTCTCTGGTAAAAGGGGCCTGTCACTCCCGGGAGTACGTACTCACTGACCTACATTGGCTCCTGCTCAGCAATGCCTCGAATTCAAAATCCCTTCAGGGCCTCACACCCTCCTCACATTTAAAATTCTTATCCTGGTTTTGAAGTCCCTCCATGGCCCTTGCCCCTCCCTGTCTCTGTAACCTCCTCCAGCCCTACAACCCCCCAGAGATCCCTGCGCTCCTCCAATTCTGCCCTTTTTTTCAGTTCCCGATTTTAAATCGCCCAAATCATCAGCAGCCGTGCCTTCAGTTGCCGAGACCCCAAGCTCTGGAACTCTCTCCTAAACCTCTCCGCCTCTCTTTGCTCCTTTAAGATGCTCCTTAAAGCCGACCTCTTTTACCAAGCCTGCCCCAATATCTCCTTATGCGGCTCGGTGTCAAGTTGTTGTCTGCGAACACACCCGTGAAGCAACTTGGGACGTTGTACTACGTTAAAGGTGCTATATAAATGCAAGTTGCTGTTGTGAGAGAGAGAGAGAGAGAGGGTGCCTCTGGGACCTGATTAAATCTGTATGATCCAGCTGCTGGTTCCAAAACAATCTTCGAGCTTCAATCTACGGTCCCGTGCCAAAAACAGCAACAGGAACAAACATGAGCAACAGATTTTGTCCAACTTAATTCCAGGAGACAAGGTCAACCAAAGATTTCACTGTGAAGCCAAACTGTTGTGAAATGCACAAAAGGCAGGGGCCAGACACATCACTTAAAGTATTGACCCCTGATGACCCCCAATTTCCATTGCTGGTATGCTAAACCTTTATAAACCACTGGTTAGCCCCTCGCTGCAGAGCAAGATCCTGCAAATCCCCTGGGAGGACAGACGCACCAACGTTAGCGTCCTCGACTAAGCCAACATCCCCAGCATCGAAGCACTGACCACACTCAACCAGCTCCGCTGGGCGGGGCCACATCGTCCACATGCCAGACACGAGACTCCCAAAGCAAGCGCTCTACTCGGAACTCCTTCACGGCAAGCGAGATAAAAGGTGGGCAGCGGAATAGTTACAAGGGACACCCTCAAAGCCTCCCTGATAAAGTGCAACATCCCCACCGGCATCCGGGAGTCCCTGGCCAAAGACCGCCCTAAGTGGAGGAAGTGCATCCGGGAGGGCGCTGAGCACCTCGCGTCTCGTCGCCGAGAGCATGCAGAAAGCAAGCGCAGGCAGCGGAAGGAGCATGCGGCAAACCTGTCCCACCCTCCCTTTCCTTCAACCACTGTCTGTCCCACCTGTGACAGAGACTGTGGTTCTCGTATTGGACTGTTCAGCCACCTAAGGACTCATTTTTGGAGTGGAAGCAAGTCTTCCTCGATTCCGAGGGACTGTCTATGATGATGATGATGGAGTGTTGCATCCAATTCGAGGCACCGCACTTTAGGATGGACCTCAATACCTTGGAGAGGGTGCAGGGAGATTTATCAGAATGGTTCCAGGGTTGAGGCGGGGGGGGGGGGGGGGGTGGGTGTCAGTTATCTGGAAAGACGATGACGACAACAACAACTTATATTTATATAGCGCCCTTCACGTAGCCAAACGTCCCAAGGTGCTTCACAGGAGTGTTACAAGACAAATATTTGACACTGTGCCACATAAGGAGATATTAGCGCAGGTCATCAAATGCTCGGTCAAAGAGGTGGGTTTTAAGGAGCATCTTGAAGGAGGAGAGAGAGGTAGAGAGGTGGAGAGGCTTAGGGAGGGAGTTCCAGAGCTTGGGGCCCAGGCAGCTGAAGGCACGGCCACCGATGATTATAATCAGGGATGCTCTGGAGGGCAGAATTTGAGGAGCGCAGAGATCTCGGGGGGGGTTGTGGGGCTGGAGGAGATTACAGAGATAGGGAGGGGCGAGGGCCATGGAGGGATTTGTAAACAAGGATGAAAATCTGGGGTTGGTCTCCTTAGAGCAGAGGTGATGAATATCGAGGTGTTCAGAATCATGAACGGCTTTGACAGAGCAATAAGGAGAAATTGTTTCCACTGGCGGGAGGGTCAGTAACCAGAGGGCACAGATTTAAGAAACTTGGCAAAAGAACCAGAGGGAGAGATCAGGAGAATTTATTTGTGATCGGGAACACGCTGCCTGAAAGGGCGGTGGGAGCAGATTCAATAGTAACTTTCAAAAGGGAATTGGATAAGTATTTGAAAAGGGATAAAATTACAGGGCTGTGGGGAAAGAGCGGGAGTGGGGAGGGTGTAGGGTGTGGGGAGTGGGACTGGTTGGATTGCTCTTTCAGAGAGCCAGCACAGGCACGATGGGCTGAATGGCCTCCCTCTGTGCTGTATGAACCGATGGCACGATAGCCAATCGGTACTGAGGTCTTGTGGGAGAAGGATAGTCATCTGTAAACAAGCTGAAGAAAAAGGACCTCAAGGGGGATGGGCATTCCACACGACAAACAGTTTGAGTTCAAACAGGAAGAGGCGTAATGAAGCACATTTGAGTTTGGCCAATCAGCTAAAGGGTCAAGTTATCACTGGCCAAACACAACTGGACACCCGGTTATCAAGCGGGCCCAGTGTGCTGTGAACTATAAAAACATGAGGATAAAGGACATCTTTCTCTTGGGCTGAAGACATCGAAGGGAGCGATTAGCTGACAGAAACATAGAAACCTAGAAAATAGGAGCAGTAGTAGGCCATTCGGCCCTTCGAGCCTGCACCGCCATTCAATATGATCATGGCTGATCCTCTATATCAACACCATAGTCCCGCTTTCTCTCCATACCCCTTGATGCCTTTTGTGTCTAGAAATCTATCTATCTCCCGCTTAAATATATTCAGTGACTTGGCTTCCACAGCCTTCTGTGGTAGAGAATTCCACAGGTTCACCCCCCTCTGAGTGAAAACATTTCTCCTCATCTCGGTCCTAAATTTCCTACCCCGTATCCTGAGACTGTGACCCCTTGTTCCAGACTTCCCAGCCTGGGGAAACATCCTCCCCGCATCCAGTCTGTCCAACCCGGTCAGAATTTTATACCTTTCAATGAGATCCCCTCTCATTCTTCTAAACTCTAGTGAATACAGGCCTAGTCGACCCAATCTCTCCTCATACGACAGTCCTGCCATCCCAGGAATCAGTCTGGTGAACCTTCGCTGCACTCCCTCTATGGCAAGTATATCCTTTCTTAGGTAAGGAGACCAAAACTGCATACAATACTCCAGGTGCGGTCTCACCAAGGCCCTGTATAACTGTAGTAAGACATCCTTGCTCCTGTACTCAAATCCTCTTGCAATGAAGGCCAACGTACCATTTGCCGTCCTAACTGCTTGCTGCACCGGCATGTTTGCTGTCAATGACTGGTGTACAAGGACACCCAGGTCCCTCAGTACATCCACACTTCCCAAGCCATCACCATATACCGTATATACTCGCGTATCCTGCAATCTCGCGTATCATGCGACCCCTAAATTTTCGTCCCCAAAACATGATTTTACCGTATATCTCATGTATCATGCAAGTCACTTTTTTGAGATCGAATACAGACCTTAACATGAAACATCGAGTGGATTCTGCTCTCTCTCCGTACTCTCTCTCTCCATGCTCTCCCCCCCGACTCTCCCCCCCCCCCCCGACCTCCGCGACTCTCTCTCCCCCCCCGACTCTCTCTCCCCCCCCGACCTCCGCGACTCTCTCTCCCCCTGAAGAGAAGAATTTCAGCAGGAGTCAAACGGATTTTTTTTTGCATTGGGAGGATGTAGTTAGTGGTGTGCTGCAGGAACTTGGCTCGTTTTCCACATAAACTAATGATTTGGTCATGAGTATCGAGGAACTAATATCAACCAGGGATATTCGATTTACAACCATCATGGAGAGTGAGAGGAGAAACCAAGAGAAATGTCTTTACATAGAGGATTGTTGGAGCATGCCGAGATTCAGCGTGGATACGGTCTGCTTAACAGCCGAACAGCCTAACATTGGCCAGCACTTCACACCCGCAAATTTTGTATCTCGCGCATCATGCGACCCCCCAAATTTAGGTTACAATTTAGGTCTTCAAAAGTCGCATGATACGCGAGTATATACGGTAAATAATAGTTTCCTATCAAAGTGGATAACTTCACATTTATCCACGATATACTGCATCTGCCATGTGTTTACCCACTCACCTAACCTATCTAAATCGCCTTGCAGCATCTTTGCATTGTCCTCACAACTCACAATCCCACCAAGTGTTGTGTCATCAACAAACTTGGAAATATTACAATTAGTTCCCTCATCCGAATCATTTGTAGGGAAGGTTTGAATCCGTTGGAGTGATCACCCACAGGGTTATATGCAAGCCAGTTTGGATATATACACTGAGAGGCATTGTGTATAACCAGCTAACTTAGGGGAATATACATTGTGCAGGTTAAATTAGTTTTAATTGTACGTAACTAGCGAAATTGAGGCATAGATGTTGCGACGTTTGAATTTTTAAAAATCGGTAAGCTGGAGAATTTGTACTTTTGTTTTGCGTGCAGTTTTGGTTTCCATATTTACGAAAGGATATACTTGCTTTGGAGGCAGTTCAGAAAAGGTACACTAGGTTGATTCTGGGGATGAGGGGGTTGACTTATGAGGAAAGGTTGAGTAGGTTGGGCCTCGACTCATTGGAATGCAGAAGAATGAGAGGTGATCTTATCGAAACGTATAAGATTATGAGGGGGCTTGACAAGGTGGATGCAGAGAGGATGTTTCCACTGATGGGGGAGACTAGAACTAGGGGGCATGATCTTAGAATAGGGGCATCCCATTTAAAACTAAGATGAGGAGAAATTTCTTCTCTGAGGGTTGTAAATCTGTGGAATTCGCTGCCTCAGAGAGCTGTGGAGGCTGGGTCATTGAATATATTTAAGACAGAAATAGACAGTTTCTTAACCGATAAGGGGTTATGGGGAGTGGGCAGGGAAGTGGACCTGAGTCCATGATCGGATCAGCCATGATCTTATTAAATGGCGGAGCAGGCTCGAGGGGCCAAATGGCCAACTCCTGCTCCTATTTCTTATGTTATGTTCAACATTTTAAACCTGTACTCAGTAGTGTTGAACTAGGAACTTAGTAATTTTTTCTTTTTAATAAAGCCCATTGTTTTGGAAAATATCAGTGTTTTTATATGTTTTGGGGTTCGAAACCCGTCGGAAAAATCCTACAGCCCGTGGGAGAGACCTACTCCGAATGAACTGGAACAGCGTCAGGTTCTGCGTCACATCCTCTTGCCTGGATTTTAATTCCTTCAAATTTTTTTCCGAGTTCCCGTCGGAGTCCTGAAAAAGAAACAGAGGAGAAGTGTCCTGATCAATCGCGTCGATGGTCATTCCTGTGGGTAACATAGAAACATAGAAAATAGGTGCAGGAGTAGACCATTCGGTCCTTCGAGCCTGCACCACCATTCAATATCATGGCTGAACATGCAACTTCAGTACCCCATTCCTGCTTTCTCTCCATACTCCTTGATCACTTTAGCCATAAGGGCCATATCGAACTCCCATTTGAATATATTTAACAAACTGGTCTCAACAACTTTCTGTGGTAGAGAATTCCACAGGTTCACCACTCTCTGGGTGAAGAATTTTCTCCTCATCTCGGTCCTAAATGGCTCACCCCTTACCCTTAGACTGTGATCCCTGGTTTTGGACTTCCCCAACATCGGGAACATTCTTCCTGCATCTAACCTATCCAATCCCGTCATAATTTTGTATGTTTCTATCAGATCCCCTCTCATTCTTCTAAATTCCAGGGAATATATGCCTAGTCGATCCAGTCTTTCTTCATATGTTAGTCCTGCCATCCTGGGAATCAGTCTGGTGAACCTTCGCTGCACTCCGTCAATAGCAAGAATGTCTTTCCTCAGATTAGGAGACCAAAACTGAACACAATATTCCAGGTGAGGCCTCACTAAGGCCCTGTACAACTGTAGTAAGACCTCCTTGCTCCCATACTCAAATCCTCTCGCTATGAAGGCCAACATGCCATTTGCCTTCTTCACCGCCTGCTGTACCTGCATGCCAACTTTCAATGGCTGATGTACCATGACACCCAGGTCTCGTTGCACCTCCCCTTTTCCTAATCTGTCACCATTCAGATAATAGTCTGTCTCTCTGTTTTTGCCACCAAAGTGGATAACCTCACATTTATCCACATTATACTGCATCTGCCATGCATTTGCCCACTCACCTAACCTGTCCAAGTCACCCTGCAGCCTCTTAGCATCCTCCTCACAGCTCACACTGCCACCCAGCTTGGTGTCATCTGCAAACTTGGAGATATTACATTCAATTCCTTCGTCCAAATCATTAATGTATATTGTAAATAGGCAGCACTGAACCTTGCGGTACCCCACTAGTTACTGCCTGCCATTCTGAAAAGGACCCGTTTATTCCCACTCTTTGCTTCCTGTCTGCCAACCAGTTCTCTATCCACATCAATACATTACCCCCAATAACATGTGCTTTAATTTTGCACACTAATCTCTTGTGTGGGACCTTGTCAAAAGCCTTTTGAAAGTCTAAATACACCACATCCACTGGTTCTCCCTTGTCCACTCGACTAGTTACATTGTCAAAAAATTCGAGAAGATTTGTCAAGCATGATTTCCCTTTCATAAATCCATGTTGACTTGGACCAATCCTGTCACTGCTTTCCAAATGCGCTGCTATTACATCTTTAATAATTGATTCCAACATTTTCCCCACTACTGATGTCAGGCTAACCGGTCTATAATTACCTGTTTTCTCTCTCCCTTCTTTTTTAAAAAGTGGGTTTACATTAGTTATATCTGCCTCGGCAGCATCTCCTAAACCCGCGACCTCTACCGCCTAGAAGGACAAGGGCAGCAGGTCTATGGGAACACCACCACCTCCACGTTCCCCTCCGAGTCACACACCACCCCAACTTGGAAATATATCGGCCGTTCCTTCATCGTCACTGGGTCAAAATTCTGGAACTCGTTCCCTAACAGCACTGTGGGAGCACCTATACCACATGGACTGCAGCGGTTCAAGAAGGCGGATCACCAACTTCTCAAGGGGCAATTAGGGATGGGCAATAAATGCCGGCCTTGCCAGCGACGCCCACAAAACCGCGTGAGTTTTGGTTTCCATATTTACGAAAGGATATACTTGCATTGGAGGCAGTTCAGAGAAGGTTCACTCGATTGATTCCGGAGATGAGGGGGTTGTCTTATGAGGAAAGGTTGAGTAGGTTGGGCCTATACACATTGGAATTCAGATGATTGAGAGGTGATCTTGTCAAAATGTATAAGATTATGAGGGGGCTTGACAAGGTGGATGCAGAGAGGATGTTTCCACTGATAGGGGAGACTAGAACTAGAGGGTATGATCTTAAAATAAGGGGCTGCCCACTTAAAACTGAGATGAGGAGGAATTTCTTCTCTCAGAGGGTTGTAAATCTGTGGAATTCGCTGCCTCAGAGAGCTGTGGAAGCCGGGACATTGAATAAATTTAAGACAGAGATAGACAGTTTCTTAACCGATAAGGGAATAAGGGGTTATGGGGAGCGGGCAGGGAAGTGGAGCTGAGCCCATGATCAGATCAGCCATGATCTTATTGAATGGCGGAGCAGGCTCGAGGGGCCGTCTGGCCTACTCCTGCTCCTATTTCTTATGTTCCTATGTAATCAACCTGTGTCCAACTGTGCCCTCCTCGCCCGCTCGGCAATTTCGGAAATATTTGGCTGGTCAGCCAACGTTGTCCCGGACGGCAGGGCTGAGTTTAAATATACTCCCTCCCTCCGGACAACGGGACATATGCCGAGATCGGTGCCCACCAGTACTGTAGCCTGTGGGGTCTGCACTGGAGGACATCTAATCACCTTGGCCAAGGCAGGTTCCCGGGCTACTGTAGATTCATCCTGAGTGCTCCCTTGTCCCAAATTGCTTATCCAGTCTCTGTTGCCAGGCACGTGGGACACTTCCCTTCCCCCATCCCACTCGTAGAATCACTTCACATTGGCTCAAGGGGGGTCACAGTGACTCAAGACAAATGTACCTTTTCCAAGTTTTTGAAGATGGGTGTGTCCAACCATTTGAGAAAAGTTTTCAGGGGATATTATGGGAAACAGATAGGGTGGAAAGGGAGAAACATTATTGCCGCTGGTTCGGGGAGTCTAGGACTCAGGGTCATAGTCTAAATATTAGAGCCAGATCTTTCAGGAGTGAAATTAGGAAACACTTCTACACACAAAGGGTGGGAGAGGTTTGAAACTCTCTTCCCCAAATGGCAACTGATGCTGGGAGTCAATTGTTAATTTTAAATCCGAGATTGCCCGTGTCCTAGCTCGCACCGAGTCCCGCTCACCCATCACCCCGTGCTCGCTATCCCGTGTCCTAACTCGCACCAAGTCCCGCTCACCCATCACCCCCCTGTGCTCGCTGTCCCGTGTCCTAACTCGCACCAAGTCCCGCTCACCCATCACCCCCTGTGCTCGCTGCCCCGTGTCCTAACTCGCACCGAGTCCCACTCACCCATCACCCCCTGTGCTCGCTGCCCCGTGTCCTAACTCGCACCAAGTCCCGCTCACCCATCACCCCCTGTGCTCGCTGCCCCGTGTCCTAACTCGCACCGAGTCCCACTCACCCATCACCACCTGTGCTCGCTGCCCCGTGTCCTAACTCGCACCAAGTCCCGCTCACCCATCACCCACTGTGCTCGCTGCCCCATGTCCTAACTCGCACCAAGTCCCGCTCACCCATCACCCACTGTGCTCGCTGACCTACATTGGCTCCCGGTTAAGCAACACTGCGATTTCAAAATTCTCATCCTTGTTTTCAACTCCCTCCATGGCCCTCGCCCCTCCCTATCTCTAGCCCCACAACCCCCTCACCTCACCTCCCTCCCTCCTCCCACCCCTCCCCCCTCCCCCCTCCCAGATGTCTACGCTCCTCTAATTCTGCCCTCCTGAGCATCTCTGATTATAATCGCTCAACCATCGGTGGCCGTGCCTTCAGCTGCCTGGGCCCCAAGCTCTGGACGGCTGTACAGTCCAATACAAGAACCACAGACTCTGTCACAGGTGGGACAGATAGTCGTTGAGGGAAGGGAGGGTGGGACTGGTTTGCCACATGCTCTTTCCGCTGCCTGCGCTTGATTTCTGCACGCTCTTACATTCTACGGCATAATACTCCTGTGAAGCGTCTTGGGACGTTTCATTAAGTTAACGGCGCTATTAATAGATGTTGCTGTCATTGCTAACAGGCTTGAAGGACTGAATGGCCAGCTCCTGTTCCCACCTCCCTTCAGATTGACACCTCTGCCAAGGGACTTACCTCCTTGGGCATCTCTCTTGGGAAGAAAAAGTATGGAATGGAGAACAACAGGACACAACTGGCTGCAATGAGAAAACCAAGCCACCAGGCTCCCACCCACCTCGGGTCTCCGAACTTCAAATCAATCTCGTCTGTAACAGAGAAAAAAAACTCAATTAATATCAGGCCAAATAAACTCGCAAACTACAAAGCCACAAAACAAAGGGCATCGCGATGGGTCACCTACCGGTACCTCGTCCCTGGTCTCGGAGTCAGTAGCTTGTGGCTTCAAGCCCCACCCCATAGACTTCACGAGGCCGATGTTCCCAGTGCAGTACTGAGGGAGTGCCGCACTGTCCCAGGGGCAGTACTGAGGGAGCGCCGCACTGTCGGAGGGGCAATAGTGAGGGAGCGCCGCACTGTCGGAGGGGCAGTACTGAGGGAGCGCCGCACTGTCGGAGGGGCAGTACTGAGGGAGCGCCGCACTGTCGGAGGGGCAGTAGTGAGGGAGCGCCGCACTGTCGGAGGGGCAGTAGTGAGGGAGCGCCGCACTGTCGGAGGGGCACAATCTTTCAGGAAGTAGGTGCACTAACTGATTTTGCCGAATGGCCGCCACAAACAAGCATTAACAAGTCTCTCGGAGGCCCTGAATTTCGGCCCCCTCGTGTCAGTAATGGTGACCATGAAACTACCGGATTGTCGTAAAAACCCAACTGGTTCACTAATGTCCCTTTTGGGGAAGGATATCTGCTGCCCTTACCTGGTCTAGGCCTATATGTGACTCCAGACACACAGCAATGTGGTTGACTCTTAATCACCCTCGGAAATGGCCCAGTGAGACACTCAGTTGTACCAACCCGCTAGAAAAACACATCACGGACTGCAGCGGTTCAAGAAGGTGGCTCACCACCACCTTCTCAGGGGGCAATTAAGGATGGGCAATAAATGCCGGCCTTGCCAGCGACACTTACATCCCAGGAATGAAGAGAGAAAAAGAAAAAATAAGGGGGTGATCTAATCGAGGTGTGTACGATGATTAAAGGGTTCGATCGGGTAGGGGGAGTCCAGAACAAGGGGGGCGTCACCTTAAAATTAGAGCCCGGCTGTTCAGGGGTGATGTCAGGGAGCACTTCTTCACACAAAGGGTGCTGGGAATCTGGAACTCTCTCCACCCAAAAAGCTGTTGAGGCCAGGGGGCAATTGGAGCTTTCAAGACTGAGACGGATAGGTTTTTGTTGGGTCAGGGTATCGAGGGATAGAGAGCAAAGGCGGGTAGATGTAGTTAAGATATAGATCTAAGTGAATGGCTCTACGTGGAGCTCCGACACGGCAAGCGAGCCCCAGGTGGGCAGAGGAAACGTTACAAGGACACCCTCAAAGCCTCCCTGATAAAGTGCAACATCCCCACCGACACCTGGGAGTCCCTGGCCAAAGACCGCCCTAAGTGGAGGAAGTGCATCCGGGAGGGCGCTGAGCACCTCGAGTCTCGTCGCCGAGAGCATGCAGAAACCAAGCGCAGGCAGCGGAAGGAGCGTGCGGCAAACCAGACTCCCCACCCTCCCTTTCCTCCAACCACTGTCTGTCCCTCCTGTGACAGAGACTGTAATTCCCGTATTGGACTGTTCATTCACCTGAGAACTCACTCTTAGAGTGGAAGCAAGTCTTCCTCGATTCCGAGGGACTACCTCTGATGCACGTCAGCAGAGCTGGTCTCCAGTCGTCCTGGTTCTGTCAAGCCCGTGTGGTGGCTGATGTGCAACGGTCACCTCACGTTAAAAAAATCCACGCACAGGCATCTTCCACCCCCTTCAATTGGAGTTCAGGACCTGGAACATGGGGTCCTTCATTGAAACACCTGTGAACTCGTGTGGAAGCAAGTCATCCTCGTTCGAGGGACCGCCTATGATGATGATGACGATGAATGGTGGAGCAGTCTCGAGGGGCTGAATGGCCTCCCCCTGGTCCTGTAATTGCTACGCCCTTCACAATACACTGGGGGGTAATAGTGGGTGATGGTTTAATACGGGGAGCATTGAATTCGAGGCTGGTTATACACCACGCCCCGATATTCCTGACCACTGAAGTCAACGGGGGAGGGGCGCAGTCCAACCGTGCCCATTTTACCCACGGTTAAGGGCACCCCTGACTGGGCACCTCCAACGGAGGCACTTACCCGCTGATTGCTTATCGATGTCCACGTAGAATCGGAGAGCAAAAGAGCCCAACATGAAGCCGAATGCGGGGCCCAGAACACTGACTGCAAACAGAATCCCTAGGGAGAAAAACACAGCAATCAGGGGGAGCACAAAAACATCAGAAATAGGAGCAGGAGTCGGCCATACGGCCCCTCGAGCCTGCTCCGCCATTTAATACTATCATGGCTGATCCGATCATGGACTCAGCTCCATTTGCCCGCCCGCTCCCCATAACCCTTTACTCCCTTGACTGGGGAGAAACAAGCTCCTCTATTCCCCCTTCGACACGAGAGGGGGAATAGAGGAGCGGTTTCCTTCTTTAAATATTGATAAACGTTAATGCAGTCCGGCAGACCCAAGATAGTGAGAGGGAAAACACGGCGAGTCAGGAATTATGGTGCGCTGAAGCCAAACTTGGATTCTAAAAGGCGACAGAAGCCAGAATTTAAAAAAAACAAAATTCAGACTTGGCTTCTTTGCTGCCTTGATTTATCCCACAGTCTCTCAAATTCTCTCGGTCCTAGGACGATGCTCGGTTGTCAGCCGTGGCTCTATGGGCAGCGCTCTCGCCTCGGAGTCAGAGGTGGTGGGTTCAAGTCCCACCCCAGAGACTCGAGCACAAAAATGTAGGCGGACACTCCTAGTACAGGGAGCGCCGCACTGTCGGAGGGGCAGTGCTGAGGGAGTGCCGCACTGTCGGAGGGGCAGTACTGAGGGAGCGCCGCACTGTCGGAGGGGCAGTGCTGAGGGAGCGCCGCACTGTCGGAGGGGCAGTGCTGAGGGAGCGCCGCACTGTCGGAGGGGCAGTACTGAGGGAGCGCCGCACTGTCGGAGGGGCAGTGCTGAGGGAGTGCCGCACCGTCGGAGGGGCAGTACTGAGGGAGCACCGCACTGTCGGAGGGGCAGTGCTGAGGGAGCGCCGCACTGTCGGAGGGGCAGTACTGAGGGAGCGCCGCACTGTCGGAGGGGCAGTACTGAGGGAGCGCCGCACTGTCGGAGGGGCAGTACTGAGGGAGCGCCGCACTGTCGGAGGGGCAGTACTGAGGGAGTGCCGCACTGTCGGAGGGGCAGTACTGAGGGAGCGCCGCACTGTCGGAGGGGCAGTGCTGAGGGAGTGCCGCACCGTCGGAGGGGCAGTACTGAGGGAGTGCCGCACTGTCGGAGGGGCAGTACTGAGGGAGTGCCGCACTGTCGGAGGGGCAGTACTGAGGGAGTGCCGCACTGTCGGAGCTGCCGTCTTTCGAATGAGACGTCAAACTGAGGCACCACCTGTTCTCTCAGGTGGATGTAAAAGATCCGGTTGCAATATTCAAAAGAAGAGCAAGGGGAGTTCTCCCCGGTGTCCTGGGGCCAATATTTATCCCTCAATCAACATCACTAAAACAGATTATCTGGTCATTATCACATTGCTGTTTGCGGGAGCTTGCTGTGCGCAAATTGTCTGCTGAGTTTCCCACATTACAACAGTTAACACACTCCAAAAAGTACTACATTGGCTGTAAAGCGCTTTGGGACGTCCGGTGGTCGTGAAAGGTGCTATATAAATGCAAGTTCTTTCTAAGTGGAGCAGAGGGCTGTCGGCCCAAATGGTTTTCGTCCTCAACCCAACAGGTACACGCTAGGGCTGAAAGCATGCTCGACCTACCGAGATACAAAGGCGAGTTCCTGTCGCTGGCAAAATCGTCAACGTAGGAGATCCCGAACGGCTGAATGGGAACGCCGCCAATTCCCAGCAGCAGCTGCCCAATGATCAGCAGGGAAAGCATTTGGTGATCGCTGTTGCCATTGTTGACAGTGCAGCTCTCAACGTTTAGCTCCTGGGCTGCTCTTGTCGCAGAGCAGATATCGGAGACATTATCTAGAAGCAAACAAAAATCATGCCTATTTCATTTAAATAAGTTACGAGCTTATAAGTCATGGCAAAACTTTGAGTTGGCACTGCTGGGAATGAAACAGCACAGAAGGAGGCCGCTCGGCCCATCGAGCCTGTGCCGGCTCTGTGACAGAGCGATCCAATCAGTCCCACTGCTCCCCCCCCCCCCCCCGCTCTTTCCCCACAGCCCGGCACATTTTCCCCTCTAAATATTTATCCAATCCCCGGTTTGAAAGTCACTGTTGAATCTGCTCCCACCGCCCTTTCAGGCAGCGCGTTCCCGATCACAACAACTCGCTGCGTAAAAACATTCTCCGCATCTCCCCCACTGGTTCTTTTGCCGATTATCGTCAATCTGTGTCCCTCTGGTTACCCACCCTCCCAACACTAGAAACAGTGGCTTCTTATTTACTTTATCAAATCCCCTTCATGAATTTGAACAACTATCAAATCTCCCCTTAACCTTCTCTGCTCCAAGGAGAACAACCCCAGCTTCTCCAGTCTCTCCACGTCGCTGAAGTCCCTCATCCCTAGTGTCAGCTGTAGCTCAGAGGGCAGCTCTCTCTCCTCCGAGTCAGAAGGTTAGTGGGTTCAAGTCCCACTCCAGGGACTTGAGCACAAAATTCTAGGCTGATACTCCCAGTGCAGTGCTGAGGGAGCGCCGCACTGTCGGAGGGGCAGTGCTGAGGGAGTGCCGCACTGTCGGAGGGGCAGTGCTGAGGGGGAGCGCCGCACTGTCGGAGGGGCAGTGCTGAGGGAGCGCCGCACTGTCGGAGGGGCAGTGCTGAGGGGGAGCGCCGCACTGTCGGAGGGGCAGTGCTGAGGGGGAGCGCCGCACTGTCGGAGGGGCAGTGCTGAGGGAGCGCCGCACTGTCGGAGGGGCAGTGCTGAGGGGGAGCGCCGCACTGTCGGAGGGGCAGTGCTGAGGGAGCGCCGCACTGTCGGAGGGGCAGTGCTGAGGGGGAGCGCCGCACTGTCGTGTTTCAGATGAGGCATTAAACCGAGGCCCCGTCTGCCCTCTCAGTTGGACATAAAGATCCCATGGCACTATTTCAAAGAAAAGCAGGAGAGCTCTCCCCGGTGTCCTGGCCAATATTTATCCCTCAATCAACATCACTAAAAACAGATGATCTGGACATTATCAGCTTGCTGTGTGCAAATTAGCTGCCACGTTTCCTACGTTACTACAGTGACTACACTTCAAAAGTACTTCATTACAGTAAAAAAGCTTTGGGATGATCAGTGGTTGTGAAAGCCGCTATAAGAACATAAGAAATAGGAGCAGGAGTCGGCCATTCGGCCCCTCGAGCCTGCTCCGCCATTCAATAAGATCATGGCTGATCTGATCATGGACTCAGCTCCACTTCCCTGCCCGCTCCCCATAACCCTTTACTCCCTTATCGCTCAAAAATCTGTCTATCACTGCCTTAAATATATTCAATGACCCAGCCTCCACAGCTGTTCAAATTCATGTCTTTCTTGCTTTTTCTATTAAATCTCCTCCACACCCTCTCCAAGGCCTTGATATCCTTCCTAAAGTGCAGTGCCCAGAATTGGTCTCAAATACGGCAGCTGAGGTTTAAACAATGATGTATAAAGGTTAACGTTATAAAAACACTGGTTAGGCCACAGCTGGAGTACTGCGTGCAGTTCTGGTCACCATATTACAGGAAAGATGTGATTGCACAGGAGAGGGTGCAGAGGAGATTTACAAGAATGTTGCCTGGACTGGAGAATTTTAGCCATGAGGAAAGATTGGAGATGCTGGGTCTGTTTTCTTTGGAACAGAGGAGGCTGAGGGGAGATCTGATTCAGGTGTATAAAATTATGAGGGGCCTGGATATAGTGGATAGGAAGGGCCAGTTTCCCTTGGCAGAGGGGGCAACAATCAGGGGGCATAGATTTAAAGTAATTGGTAGGAGGTTTAGAGAGGATTTGAGGGGAAATTTCTTCACCCAGAGGGTGGTGGGGGTCTGGAACTCACTGCCTGAAAAGGTGGTAGAGGCAGAAACCCTCACCACATTTAAAAAGTACTTGGATGTGCACCTGAAGTGCCGTAACCTACAGGGCTACGGACCGAGAGCTGGAAAGTGGGATTAGGCTGGGTAGCTCTTTGTCGGCCGGCATGGACATGATGCGCCGAATGGTCTCCTTCCGTGCTGTAAATTTCTATGATTCTAACATAACTCCCTTGCTTTGTGCACTGAACATTATATCGGCAGGTGCATTGCACACGGATTTCATCATAGGCAGTCCCTCGAAATTGGGGAAGACTTACTTCCACTCTAAAGGTGAGTTCACAGGTGACTGAACAGTCCAATACAGGCATTACAGTCCTTGAAATGCTGGGGATGTTGACGTGATCGAGAACACTGATGTTGGTGAGTCTATTGTGCGTAGTACAATATAGTGCGTAGTACAATATAGTGCGTAGTTGGGCTGTAGTAATACCCGCCCTCCTGTATGGACCATGTTCAGTAGACACCTCAAGTCGCTGGAGAAATACCACCAGCAATGTCTCTGCAAGATCCTACAAATCCCCTGGGAGGACAGACGCACCAACGTCAGTGTCCTCGACCAGACCAACATCCCCAGCATTGAAGCACTGACCACACTCGACCAGCTCCGCTGGGCAGGGCCACATTGTCCGCATGCCCCGACACGAGAATCCCAAAGCAAGCGCTCTACTCGAAACTCCTACACGGCAAGCGAGCCCCAGGTGGGCAGAGGAAACGTTACAAGAACACCCTCAAAGCCTCCCTGATAAAATGCAACACCCCCACCGACACCTGGGAGTCCCTGGCCAAAGACCGCCCTAAGTGGAGGAAGTGCATCCGGGAGGGCGCTGAGCACCTCGAGTCTCGTCGCCGAGAGCATGCAGCAAGCAAGCGCAGGCAGCGGAAGGAGCGTGCGGCAAACCAGACTCCCCACCCCACCCTTTCCTTCAACCACTGTCTGTCCCACCTGTGACAGGGACTGTGGCTCTCGTATTGGACTGTTCAGCCACTCTTAAAACAAGGCCTTAAATGGCTGAAAGTCCTCCTCGATTCCGAGGGACTGTCTCTGATGATGATGATGATGATGATGAAGAAGATATCATGCGTCTTGGATTTACACCACAACGGAAGTACAAAACCTTGTGCGAACAGCGGCAATTCGCACAAGCGTGGTCAGCAAAACACCAACACAAAAACCTACCTTTAAAACTTGCATCTGCTGTTCTGTTCCAATCCATTTCTGTATATATATATAAAAAATAATCTGTAACAAGTGCCAATAACTGTCTCCCAAGACAACCCCTCCCCAAGAACTGCTTGAACAGAAGAAATACTCACTTGCGATGGACTGATCGTACATGTATGATCCCATAAGAAAGTGGGGCAGCGCCATTGTGAATGCAGCAACACTAACGAGGATCCCTCCACAACCAATCAGGCGAGGCCGATGCACCAGACTGCCGAAATAACTCACAAACACTATGAAGCCCGCACTTCCGATCTGAAATGACAGCATGAAACACAAAAAGTTAGTGTGCAGGTACAGCAAGTGATCAGGAAGGTAAATGGAATGTTGGCCTTTATTGCAAGGGGGGGGATAGAGTATAAAAGCAGGGAAGTCCTGCTACAACTGTACAGGGTATTGGGTGAGGCCACACCTGGAGTACTGCGTGCAGTTTTGGTCTCCGTATTTAAGGAAGGATGTACTTGCATTGGAGGCTGTTCAGAGGTGGTTCACTCCCTCAGCGCTGCCCCTCCGACAGTGCGGCACTCCCTCAGTACTGCCCTTCCGACAGCACGGCGCTCCTTCAGCACTGCCCCTCCGACAGCGCGCAGCATTCCCTCAGCACTGCCCCTCCGACAGCGCGCCGTTCCCTCAGCACTACCCCTCCGACAGCGCGCCGCTCCCTCAGTACTGCCCCTCCGACAGTGCGGCACTCCCTCAGTACTGCCCTTCCGACAGCACGGCGCTCCTTCAGCACTGCCCCTCCGACAGCGCGCAGCATTCCCTCAGCACTGCCCCTCCGACAGCGCGCCGTTCCCTCAGCACTACCCCTCCGACAGTGCGGCGCTCCCCGAGCACTGCCCCTCCGACAGCGCGGCGCTCCCTCAGCACTACCCCTCCGACAGTGCGGCGCTCCCCGAGCACTGCCCCTCTGACAGCGCGGCGCTCCCTCAGCACTGCCCCTCTGACAGCGCGCCGCTCCCTCAGCGCTGCCCCTCCGACAGCGCGGCACTCCCTCGGTACTACACTGGGAGTGTTGGCCTGGATTTTGTGCTCAAGTCCCTGGAGTGGGGCTTGAACCCACGACCTTCTGACTCAGAGTCGAGAGTGCTGTCCACTGAGCCACAGCTGACACAGTTAGAATCTGTACCTTCTACTGGAAAACGAAGAAAGTTGGAAAGGATAGGGTGATATACTTCATACCACACCTTGTTTCAATATTTATCTATTTAGTTTGGCAACAATCATCATTAATTATGTTAAGTCCACTACTTAAACAGAATGTCACTCTGACCCAAAGGTGCGATACGCAAACTGGCCTGGCAGTAAATTGAAAGAGTCTATCTTAGCCCGGGCACTTTCTGTTAGTTTACTTCCTGGTTCGGCCTCCGCTGGAGTATTGTGGCCAATTCTGGGCACCGCACTTTAGGAAGGATGTGAAGGCCTTGGAGTGGGTGTGGAAGCGAGTCACTAGAATGGTTCCAGGGGCCAAGGGTCTTCAGGTATTTGGAGAGACTGGAGAAGCTGGATGTTAAGTTCAGAATAACTCCACGAGACTGTGTTGTAAGCTCAAACCATTGTGACCTTGGTCTCTTTAATATAACTCGAGTGAGGGGGCAGTGTGGTGGACTACCTTTTATACCTGCTTGGCCAGGGTGCATAGGTGACCCTTAAGTCTCCCACAGGTGTGCCCCCTGGTGGCAAGTCTTACACATTGGTGAGGTTTGCATATAAAACACTAGGGTTGTTCTCCTTGGAGCAGAAAGGGTCAAGAGGAGATTTGATCGAGGTGTTCAAAATCATGAGGGGGATTTGATAGAGTAAATAAGGAGAGACTGTTTCTAGTGTCGGGAGGGTCAGTAACCAGAGGGACACAGATTGACGATAATCGGCAAAAGTACCAGAGGGGGAGATGGGGAGAATGTTTTTACCCAGCGAGTTGTTGTGATCGGGAACGCGCTGCCTGAAAGGGTGGTGGGAGCAGATTCAATAGTAACTTTCAAACGGGAAATTTGATAAATACTTGAAAAGGAAACATTTGTAAGGGCTGTGGGGAAAGAGCGGGGAGTGGGACTGATTGGATCACTCTGTCACAGAGCCAGCACAGGAACAATGGGCCGAATGGCCTCCTTCAGTGTTGTATCATTCTACGATTAATAATAGCGGCTGTACATTTGGACTTAATACGGCTAAAACCTTGAGTAATTAAAGGGTTTTTGAAGGTGTGTTTATGTTATGTTATCGTTTAGTTCCATAAGAACATAACATAAGAATTAGGAACAGAAGTAGGCTATCTAGCCCCTCGAGCCTGCTCCGCCATTCAACAAGATCATGGCTGATCTGGCCGTGGACTCAGCTCCACTTACCCGCCCGCTCCCCATAACCCTTAATTCCCTTATTGGTCACAGGGACATCTGATGATCACTCTCTGCCTTGAACAACTTGCATTTATATAGCGCCTTTAATGTAGTAACACGTCCCAAGGCGCTTCACAGCAGTGTTTTAGGACAAAACAAATAAATTTGACAGTGAGCCACACAAGAAGAAATTAGGGCAGGTGACCAAAAGCTTGGTCAAAGAGGTAGGTTTTAAGGTGCGTCTTAAAGAAGGAGAGAGAAGTAGAGAGGCGGAGAGGTTTAGGCAGGGAGTTCCAGAGCTTGGGGCCCAGGCAGCAGAAGGCACGGCCACCGATGGTGGAGTGAGTATAATCAGGGATGCTCAAGAGGGCAGAATTAGAGGAGTGCAGAGATCTCGGGGGGGGGGGTTATGGGGCTGGAGGAGATTACAGAGATAGGGAGGGGGCAAGGGCCATGGAGGGATTTGTAAACAAGGATGAGAATTTTGAAATCGAGGCGTTGCTTAACTGGGAGCCAATGTAGGTCAGCGAGCACAGGGGGTGATGGGTGAGCGGGACACGGTACGAGTTAGGACACGGGGCAGTGAGCACAGTGGGTGATGGGTGAGCGGGACTCGGTGCGAGTTAGGACACGGGGCAGTGAGCACAGGGGGTGATGGGTGAGCGGGACACGGTATGAGTTAGGACACGGGGCAGCGAGCACAGGGGGTGATGGGTGAGTGGGACACGGTACGAGTTAGGACACAGGGCAGCGAGCACAGGGGTGATGGGTGAGCGGGACTTGGTGCGAGTTAGGACACGGGGCAGCGAGCACAGGGGGTGATGGGTGAGCGGGACTCGGTACGAGTTAGAACACAGAGCAGCAAGCACAGAGGGTGATGGGTGAGCGGGACTTGGTGCGAGTTAGGACACGGGGCAGCGAGCACAGGGGGTGATGGGTGAGCGGGACTCGGTGCGAGTTAGGATACGAGGCAGCGAGCACAGGGGGTGATGGGTGAGCGAGACTCAGTGCGAGTTAGGACACGGGGCAGCCGAGATTTGGATCACCTCCAGTATATGTAGGGTGGAATGTGGGAGGCTGGCCAGGAGTGCGTTGGAGTCATCAAGTCTGGAGATAACAAAGGCAGGGATGAGGGTTTCAGCAGCGGATGAGCTGAGGCAGGGGCGGAGACACGGAGGTGGAAATAGACGGTGTTAGTTAAGCTGTGGATATGTGGCCGGAAGTTCATTTCAGGGTCAAATATGACACCAAGGTTGAGAACACGAGCTCTGAATTTAATTCACCTCCTTGCCTGGTGGAAACTGGGCTGGGAGGTGCGGGGAGGGGGGAGGTAAGAAGGAGCTGTTAAAATGAGGCCGCACTTTAACCCCCTCTGTGTCCCGACGTTAACCTGCTCTTTTAACCAGGCAAGCGGGACATCCGCAGGTGGGGTACCTCTTTAAATATGCAGATCGGGGTCCAATGATGTCATCGGGATCCGATCTGCAACATTAGTGGGAGGCCCGAGTGTGGGAGTCGTGACACTTACCCCCACCACCAACTCCTCCTCCCTGACCTACCTCCCTCCCCCACCCCACACCATACCAGGAATAAAGGGGTTATGGGGAGCGGGCGGGGAAGTGGAGCTGAGTCCATGATCGGATCAGCCATGATCGTATTAAATGGCGGAGCAGGCTCGAAGGGCCGAATGGCCGACTCCTGCTCCTATTTTCTTATGTCCTTAGGTTTAGCCTTCCTGATCCCCAGGCTCTCGCCCAGATCGGGTCGACAGCATACCCTCACCACTCTCCCAGCGTTACAAAGCTCTCCACAAACCTGGAGTCCATCATCCCGCTTACCATTCTAGTAAACCGCTAGAATCACAGAAGACGGCCATTCAGCACATCATACCTGTGCCGGCTCTCTGGAAGAGTGATCCAACCAGTCCCACTTCCCCCTGTTCTTTCCCCGTAACCCTGCAAAATTTTTCTCCTCTGCCCCCTCTCCAAGGCTTTAAGATCCTTCCTATAGTGTGTTGACCAGAATTGGACACAGTACTCCAGTAAGGTCCAATCTAGTTAAAGTTTTAGCACCATTTCCTTGCTTGACATTCCTGAGAACACACGATAGGAATGTAGGAAGGCAAATTAGTTCATTAAAAGCCAAAGAATATAATAAGTAAAAATTCTAATTTAATATAATTATTCTAATTCAAACAAAATAAATGTGTATCTGAGAAAGATGTGCGATTTAAAGTCTTCCTTGTTGCTTGTGAGCAGGTGTGACTGGTGTGGCGAAATTCATAGATGCAGGGAGGATGTTTCCCCCGGGCTGGGGAGTCTAGAACCAGGGGTCACAGTCTCAGGATAAGGGGTCGGCCATTTAGGACTGAGATGAGGAGGAATTTCTTCACTCAGAGGGTGGTGAATCTTTGGAATTCTCTGCCCCCGAGGTCTGTAGATGCTGAATCGTTGAGTGTATTCAAGAATGAGAGAGATAGATTTTTGGACTCTAAGGAATTCCAAGGGGAAAGGCAGTGAAGTGGAGTCAAGGTAGAAGATCAGCCATCATCATCATCATAGTCCCTCGGAATCGAGGAAGACTTGCTTCCACTCGAAAAGTGAGTTCTCAGGTGACTGTACAGTCCAATACGAGAATTACAGTCTCTGTCACAGGTGGGACAGACAGTGGTTGAGGGAAGGGGTGGGTGGGGAGTCTGGTTTGCCACACGCTCCTTTCGCTGCCTGCGCTTGCTTTCTGCATGCTCTCGGCGACGAGACTTGAGGTGCTCAGCGCCCTCCCGGATGCACTTCCTCCACTTAGGGCGGACTGGTCTTTGGCCAGGGACTCCCAGTGTCGGTGGGGATGTTGCACTTTATCAGGGAGGCTTTGAGGGTGTCCCTGTAACGTTTCCTCTGCCCACCTGAGGCTCGCTTGCTGTGTAGGAGTTCCGAGTAGAGCGCTTGCTTTGGGAGTCTTGTGTCGGGCATGCGAACAATGTGGCCCGCCCAACGGAGCTGGTCGAGTGTGGTCAGTGCTTCGATGCTGGGGATGTTGGGCTTTTCAGCCATGATCTTATTGAATGGTGGAGCAGGCTCGAGGGGCCATGTGACTTCTAATTCTTGTACCCCTGCAGGCCCATAACCTCTGTAACCTACCTCATTCAGAGAGGACAGCATCCCCGAGGTCTGGCTGGACAGTCCGAATCGCTTCTCAACGGTTGAAATGATGCTTTTCAGGTACCCGGATACCAAGAGCTGGGAGAGCTGCAAGAGGCCATGACACAGGACAAAAAACTGAGGGAGAAAGGAAGATAAAAAATATCTGGTGTGAGTTGAGACCAGTTGCCAAAGTTGCTCCCTCCCCCAATTTATGAGGATGTTGCCGGGACTGGAGAATTTTAGCGATGAGGAAAGATTGGATAGGCTGGGGTTATTTTCTTTGGAACAGAGGAGGCTGAGGGGAGACCCAATCGAGGTGTATAAAATTATGAGGGGCCGGGATATAGTGGATAGGAAGGACCTATTTCTTTTAGCAGAGGGGTCAACAACCAGGGGGCATAGATTTAGAGTAATTGGAGGAAGGTTTAGAGGGGACTTGAGGGGAAATTTCTTGGGGGTCTGGAACTCACTGCCTGAAAGGGTGGTAGAGGCAGAAACCCTCACCACATTTAAACAGTACTTGGATGTGCACCTGAAGTGCCGTAACCCACAGGGCTACGGACCGAGAGCTGGAAAGTGGGATTAGGCTGAATAGCTCTTTGTCGGCCGGCGCGGACACGATGGGCCGAATGGCCTCCTTCCGTGCTGTAAACTTCTAGGATTCAATCTTCCCCCCCCCCCCCACTCTGATGCCCCCACCCCCCCCCATGTTCTCCCCTCTTTTCCTGAAGGTCCATCCTCCAGCACCTCCACCCAAAGGACCATTCATGCTCGAGCCTTAAGGTTGCCAACCCCTCCAGGATTGGCCTGGAGTCTTCAGGAATTGAAAATTAATCTAAGGATACTGCTGGGAGCAAAAACACCTGGGAGCAACATCATAAGGGCAATAAATGTTTTAATTAAGTTTTCATTGAACGCTTTTGTTTATTAGTTATAAATATCTCGGTGATGAGGAAAAGGGGCTGTTTGACTGACAGTCAAGAATTATCCAATCGGGTAACGAAGAGACTGTTCTCTTTGTGATTGGCCGGGGGAAGGCAGGGCCCCACGAGATAGAAACATAGAAAATAGGTGCAGGAATAGGGCATTCAGCCCCTCGAGCCTGCACCACCATTCAATAAGATCATGGCTGATCATTCACCTCTGTACCCCTTTCCTGCTTTCTCTCCATACCCCTTGATCCCTTTAGCCGTAAGGGCCACATCTAACTTCCTTTTGAATATATCCAATGAACTGGCATCAACAACTCTACGGTAGGGAATTCCACAGGTTAACAACTCTCTGAGTGAAGAAGTTTCTCCTCATCTCAGTCCTAAATGGCTTAACCCTTATCCTAAGACTGTGATCCCTGGTTCTGGACTTCCCCAACATCAGGAACATTCTTCCTGCATCTAACCTGTCGTGTCCCGTCAGAATTTTAGATGTTTCTATGCGATCCCCTCTCATACTTCTAAACTCCAGTGAATAAAGTCCCAGTCGATCCAGTCTCTTCTCATATGTCAGTCCCGCATCCCGGGAATCAGTCTGGTGAACCTTCGCAGCACTCCCTCAATAGCAAGAACGTCCTTCCTCAGATTAGGAGATCAAAACTAAATACAATATTCCAGGTGAGGCCTCACCAAGGCCCTGTACAACTGCAGTAAGACCTCCCTGCTCTTATACTCAAATCCCCTCGCTATGAAGGCCAACATACCATTTGCCTTCTTCACCACCTACTGTACCTGCATGCCAACTTTCAATGACGGGTGTCATGGTACATCAAGGTCTCGTTGCACCTCCCCTTTTCCTAATCTGCCGCCATTCAGATAATATTCTACCTTCGTGTTTTTCCCCCAAAGTGGATAACCTCACACTTATCCACATTATACCATTATACTGCATCTGCCATGCATTTGCCCATTCACCTAACCTGTCCAAATCACCCTGCAGCCTCTTAGCATCCTCCTCACAGCTCACACCACCATCCAGTTTAGTGTCATCTGCAAACTTGGAGATATTACACTCAATTCCTTCATCTAAATCATTAATGTATATTGGAAACAACTGGGGTCCTAGCACTGAACCCTGCGGCACCCCACTAGTCACTGCCTGCCATTCTGAAAAGGACCCGTTTATTCCCACTCTTTGCTTCCTGTCTGCCAACCAGTTCTCTATCCACGTCAGTACATTACCCCCAATACCATGTGCCTTAATTTTGCACACTAATCTCTTGTGTGGGACCTTGTCAAAAGCCTTTTGAAAGTCCAAATACACCACATCCACTGGTTCTCCCTTGTCTACTCTACTAGTTACATCCTCAAAAGATTTGTCAAGCATGATTTGTCAATCAAGATGGACGTGTCAGCCGACCAATGGTGGGAGTGTGGCGGAGAGGTGGTGAGAGGCAGGAGGTCATGTGATGAAACCTTCAGGAATATGTCCAACCAGATTTGGCAACTGGTACCCATCCCCCAGCCCCAATTTTCTCCCCTCCACTCCACTCCTGAAGGTGCTGCCCGGGGAGGGTTCCATCCTCCAGAAGACCATTCTACATGCGTGAGCCTGGACAGCCACTAGTCAACTGTGGGGCCCACTACATTCATTCTGGCCCTACCCAAAATCCACAAGGATTGCATTGATGGCCACCAGGGTGATTCATGGGCCGGAGTGATGGACACCAGGGCGATTCGTGGGCCGGAGTGATGGACACCAGGGCGATTTGTGGGCCGGAGTGATGGACACCATGAAGGTCATGGGCCAGAGTGATGGACACCAGGGCGATTCGTGGGCTGGAGTGATGGAAACCAGGGCGATTCGTGGGCCGGAGTGATGGACACCATGAAGGTCATGGGCCAGAGTGATGGCCACCAGGGCGATTCATGGGTCAGATTCGGTGTTCCGATTTAGAATTGATCAGTGAGGCAACAGTACAGCTCTTTGCCAACTTCATGAAACGTAACATTTCGACAGGACAAGCCATAAAAATACCAACTACGAGCAAAAACACGACGGAGTTGCCTGGGCTGGAGCAGGAGGGCGGACAGGTTAGATGGTCTTGTGGCCATGTCTTGGTCAGCACAGAACACCACCTTGCACTTATATAGTGCCTTTAATCTGCTAAAGTGTCCCAAGGCATAATCAAAGAAAATTTGACAGAGACTCACATATTACGACTGGTGACCAAAAACTTGGTTAAAGAGGTCAGTTTTAAGGAGACTCTTAAAGGAGGAGAGAGAGGTAGATAGGTGGAGAGGTTTAGGGAGGGAGTTCCAGAGCTTGGGGCCCAGGTAGCTGAAGGCACAGCCACCGATGGAGAGGCAAAGAAAATTAGGGAATACGCAACAGGCCAACAACAACAACTTGTATTTATCTAGCGCCTTTAACATAGTGAAATGTCCCAAGTCGCTTCACAGGAGTGTTAGGAGATAAAAATTTGAGACCAAGCCACATAAGTAGAAATTAGCGGTGACCAAAAGCTTGCTCAAGGAGGCAGGTTTTAAGGAGTGTCTTGATGGAGGAAAGAGAGGTAGAGAAGCGGAGAGGTTTCGGCAGGGAGTTCCAGAGCTTGGGGCCCAGGCAGCTGAAGGCACGGCCACCGATGGTGGAGCGATTATAATCAAGGATGCTCAAGAGGGAAGAATTAGAGGAGCGCAGAGATCTTGAGGGGGGTTGTGGGGCTGGAGGAGATTACAGAGATAGGGAGGGGCAAGGCCATGGAGGGATTTGAAAGCAAGGATGGGAATTTTGAAATCGAGGCGTTGTCTGACTGGGAGCCAATGTAGGTCAGCGAGCACAGGGGGTGATGGGTGAGCGGGACTTGGTGCGAGTTAGGACACGGGGCAGTGAGCACAGTGGGTGATGGGTGAGCGGGACTTGGTGCGAGTTAGGACACGGGACAGCTAGCACAGGGGGTGATGAGTGAGTGGGACTTGGTGCGAGTTAGGACACGGGGCAGCTAGCACAGGGGGTGATGAGTGAGTGGGACTTGGTGCGAGTTAGGACACGGGACAGCTAGCATAGGGGGTGATGAGTGAGTGGGACTTGGTATGAGTTAGGACATGGGGCAGCGAGCACAGGGGGTGATGAGTGAGCGGGACTTGGTGCGAGTTAGGACACGGGGCTGCGAGCACAGGGGGTGATGAGTGAGCGGGACTTGGAGAGAGTTAGGACACAGGGCAGCAAGCACAGGGGGTGATGAGTGAGCGGGACTTGATGAGAGTTAGGACACGGGGCAGCCAAGTTTTGGATCACCCCTATTTCACGTAGGGTAGAATGTGGAGGCCAGCCAGGAGTGTGTTGGAAGAGTCAAGTCTAGAGGTAACAAAGGCATGGATGAGGGCTTCAACAGCAGATGAGCTGAAGCAAGGGCAGAGACGGACGATGTTACATAGAATTGGAGGTGTGCAGAGATCTCGGAGGGTTGTAGTAGGAAGCTAGAGATAGGGAGGGGGTGGGGGCAAGGCCATGGAGAGATCTGAAAATGGAAACGTTGCTGGACCAGGAGTCAATATAAATCGGCGAGCATGGGGGCCGGGGGGGTGAACGGGAATGGGTGGGAGTTCGGATACGGACAGCAGAGTTTCAGATGAGCTCAAGTTGGCGTGGGTGTCAATAAGGAACGCAAGGCAATGGTCTCCGTTGAGTCCTCCACCCACCTTTACACTGTGAAACGGGTTTTTGGAACACCTTCTGGGCCCTCCTTCACTGCGGCTGGCCTTTGACGTACCAGGTGGAGGCCCGGTCATACCCATCTTCACAGCTGAGTCACTCTGTTCTGAATGAGAGAGAGAGAGAGAGAGAGAGAGAGAGAGAGAGAGAGAGAGAGCGAGAGAGAGAGAGAGAGAGAGAGAGAGAGATCCAATGTTGGTTAACATGTTTGCCAGTCTGTACCGTGATGACAATTGCACGCAAGTGCCATGAGTCCTTGCCCATGTTAACATAAGAACATAAGAAATAGGAGCAGGAGTCGGCCATTCGGCCCCTTGAGCCTGCTCCGCCATTCAATAAGATCATGGCTGATCTGATCATGGACTCAGCTCCACTTCCCTGCCCGCTCCCCATAACCCTTTACTCCCTTATTGCTCAAAAATCTGTCTATCTCCACCTTAAATATATTTAATGACCCAGCCTCCACAGCTCTCTGGGGCAGAGAATTCCACAGATTTGCAACCCTCTGAGAGAAGAAATTCCTCCTCATCTCAGTTTTAAATGGGCGGCCCCTTATTCTGAGACTATGTGCCCTCTAGTTCTAGTCTCCCCCATCAGTGGAAATATCCTCTCTGCATCCACCTTGTCAAGCCCCCTCAATCTTGTATTTCAATATGATCACCTCTCATTCTTCTGAATTCCAATGAGTAGAGGCCCAACCTACTCAACCTTTCCTCATAAGTCAACCCCCTCATCTCTGGAATCAACCGGGTGAACCTTCTCTGAACAGCCTCCAATGCAAGTATATCCTTCCTTAAATACGGAGACCCAAACTGTACGCAGTACTCCAGGTGTGGCCTCACCAATCCCCTGTACAGTTGTAGCAGGACTTCTCTGCTTTTATACTCGATCCCCCTTGCAATAAAGGCCAACATTCCATTTGCCTTCCTGATTACTTGCTGTACCTGCATACTAACTTCTTGTGATTCATGCACAGGGACCCCCAGGTCACTCTGTACTGCAAACAACAACGTATTTAGATAGCACCTTTAACGTAGTAAAACCTCCCAAGGCGCTTCACAGGAGCGTTAGAAGACAAAAACTAAATTCAACACTGAGCCAGATAAGAAATTACGGCAGATGAACAAAAGCTTGGTCAAAGAGGCCCCTATATAAACGGAAACTGTTATAATGTCGTTTCAATTGCACCTGATAACACGGTGTGTACACAACACATTTCAAATCCAGTCCCACCATTGGAGCTTGTGATAAGGACACACCAATCTAAATCAAAGGACATAAGAACAGGAGGAGGCTGTCCCTCCATTCAATGAGATCACAGCTGACCTGTATCTTTACTCCACTTACCCGCCTTGGTTCCGTAACCCTCAATACCCTTCGCGCAACAAAACTCTATCCATCTCAGGTTTGACATCTCCAATTGACCCCCGGCCTCAACAGCTTTTTGGGGGAAATAGAGTTTCAGATTCCCAGCACCCTTTGTGTGAAGAAGTGCTCCCTGACATCACCCCTGAACGGCCAGGCTCTAATTTTAAGGTGACGCCCCCCTTGTTCTGGATTCTCACACCAGAGGGAACAGTTTCTCTGTCCATTCTACAACAACAACAACTTGTATTTATATAGCACCTTTAATGTAGTAAAACATCCCAAGGCGCTTCACAGCAGTGATTACAAGACAAAAAAATAACTGACAATGCCTTGGATCCGGATCAATTTGTACTCTTGGTTAGCAAAAAATCTGACAATCTCAGATTTCATAAGAACATAAGAAATAGGAGCAGAAGTAAGCCATATGGCCCCTCGAGCCTGCTCCGCCATTTAATACGATCGTGGACTCAGCTCCACTTCCTTGACCGCTCCCCATAACCCTGATGCGTCAATAAGAAAGACTTGCATTTCTATAGCACCTTTCACAACCACCGGATGTCCCAAAAAGTGCTTTACAGCCAATGAAGTACTTTTGGAGTGTAGCCAATGTTCCAATCGATGGCGAGATGGGTCAACGGGTCAACAACGGCGGCTCCAACACCCACACACAGAAAAAAACGCGCATTTCTATAGTGCCTTGCACAACCTCACTCAACCAACATCACGAGAAACAGATTATCCGGTCATTACTACATTGCTGTTTGTGGGAGCTTGCTGCACGCGAATTGGCTGCCGCGTTTCCCACATTACAACAGGGACTACACTCCAAAAAGTACTTCATTGGCTGTAAAGTGCTTCGGGACGTCCGGTGGTCGTGAAAGGCACTATATAAAATGAAAGTCCTTCTTTTTTTTACCCCCAACCTTAGTGCTGCCCCAGGACCTTACCCGTTGGTCAGCCATTTGTTTATCAAGAAAATAAAAGTGGTCCATGCCCATATTAAAAGTTTAGTTGAAATGCTCGGAATCTGGCATTTCATAGCTTTAGTTTAAATCCTTAAAATTTAGTCATTCAAATTGCGTACGCCATCGGTAAATGGTGCAGCTATTAAAAGGTTAATTTTCACCATTATACCAGTGTTTGTATTGTGAAGAGAATAATGATCCCTTTGTACAGCTACAGGTAGTCATTAACTTGTGTGTGGGTTGGGAGTATTGCTCGATAGGTCTCAGAGATTACCGAGTAGTGTAAAGTGCTCAGTTCTTGGCCCTGCCCCTCAGGGAGAATATATCGGCCCCCCGAGAGGGAGCAGCGAGTCCACTATTTGAAGGGGCTGCTCTTCAAATTCTGGTTGCACTTCAAGTCCCACGCTCCTGATCTTTGGGCACCCTGTGCCGATTGGGAGCGGGCAGGTCTGGGGGCCTCCTCGTGGTCCTGCTCCTGGGCCTGGCCAAGGGGGCCATCAGCCGGTCCAGGCAGCGGGCAGTCGAGGGGGTCATTCAGCCCGACCGCCTGCCTCTCTTCCGCGGTTACATCCGAGCCAGGGTGTCCCTGGAGATGGAGCACGCGGTGTTCACCGGTACGCTCGCGGCCTTCCGCGAGAGGTGGGCGCCGGAGGGACTGGAGTGCATCGTTACCCCCGGCAACCAAATTTTAATTTGCTTTAAGTTATGGTTAAAAAGTTAATTTCCTTAATTGTCGGTTTTAGTGTCCCCCGTTAATAAAGGGGGGGGGGGGGAAACTTGATTTATGGGTTTTACAAAATAGTTGGAGGGGGAGCAGCGCAGATTCCCCAGAATGATACCCCGGGGCTGAAAGGGTTAAATCCCGAGGGCAGGCTGCACAGACTGGGCCTGTATTCCCTCGAGTGTAGAAGATTGAGGGGTGATCTAATCGAGGGGTTTATGATTACAGGGTTCGATCGGGTGGATCGAGTGAAACTCTTCCCTCTGGTGGGGGGAGCCCAGAACAAGGGGCGTCACCTTAAAATTAGAGCCCGGTCGTTCAGGGGTGATGTCAGGGAGCATTTCTTCACACAAAGGGTGCTGGGAATCTGGAACTCTCTCCCCCAAAAAGCTGTTGAGGCCGGGGGGGGGCAATAGAAACTTTCAAAATGGAGATTGATAGATTTCTGTTGGGTAAGGGTATTAAGGGTTATGGAACCAACGTGGGTAGATGGAGTCAAGATACAGATCAACCATGATCTAATTGAATGGTGGAACAGGTTAGAGGGGCTGAATGGCCTCCTCTTGTGTCAGCTGTGGCTCAGTGGGTAGCACTCTCGCCTCTGAGTCAGAAGGTTGTGGGTTCAAGTCCCACTCCAGAGACTGGAGCACAAAAATCTAGGCTGACATTCCCAGTGCAGTACTGAGGGAGTGCCGCACTGTCGGAGGGGTGGTACTGAGGGAGCACCGCACTGTCGGAGGGGCGGTACTGAGGGAGCGCCGCACTGTCGGAGGGGCGGTACTGAGGGAGTGCCGTACTGTCAGAGGTGCCATCTTTCGGATGACACATTAAACCGAAGCCCCATCTGCTCTCCCAGGTGGACGTAAAAGATCCCATGGCACCAGAGCAGTGGAGTTCTCCCCGGTGTCCTGGCCAATATTTATCCCTCAATCAACATAACAGTTTATTTAGGTCATTATCACATTGCTAGTTGTGGGAGCTTGCTGTGCGCAAACTGGCTATCACCTTTCCCACATTACAACAGTAACTACACTCCAAAAAAAGTACTTCATTGGCTGTAAAGTGCTTTGAAATGTCCGGCGGTCGTGAAATGCAAGTCTTTCTATTTTCTTGTTGCATTCAATGACCTGAAAGGGAAAGTACGTTGTACTGAATTGTCCTTGTAAATCAAAGGGAGATAGCAGTAAATTTGTCAGCCTCTCTTAGGTGTTTTTTTTAAATCCCATTGCTGGCAAGGCCGGCATTTATTGCCCATCCCTAATCGCCCCTTGAGAAGGTGGTGGTGAGCCGCCTTCTTGAACTGCTGCAGTCCGTGTGGTGAAGGTGCTCCCACAGTGCTATTAGGGAGGGAGTTCCAGGATTGTGACCCAGCGACGATGAAGGAACGGCCGATTATATTTCCAAGTCAGGATGGTGTGTGACTGGGAGGGGAACGTGGAGGTGATGGTGTTCCCATGCGCCTGCTGCCCTTGTCCCTCTAGGCGGTAGAGGTCGTGGGTTTGGGAGGTGCTGCCGAAGAAGCCTTGGCGAGTTGCTGCAGTGCATCTTGTAGATGGTACACACTGCAGCCACGGTGCGCCGGTGGTGGAGGGAGTGAATGTTGAAGGTGGTGGGTAGCGTGCCGATCAAGCGGCTGCTTTGTCCTGGCTGGTGTCGCGCTTCGAGTGTTTTAATATTGAACGGAATTGCTGATAGTCAGGCGCTCAGTGGGCAGACAGTTTGTGGACCAGTGATTCGCCTAATGTTATGTGTGCACCCGAGAGTATGCTCACAGGTTTGTAGAGTGGCTGAGGGGCAAGCTGGCCATCAGCTGGTCCAGACAGCGGGCGGTCGAGGGGGTCGTTCAACCCGACTGCCTGCCTCTCTTCTGCGGTTACGTTCGAGCCAGGGTGTCCCTGGAGATGGAGCACGCGGTGTCCACTGGTACGCTCGCGGCCTTCCGCGAGAGATGGGCGCCGGAGGGACTGGAGTGCATCATCGCTCCCGGCAACCAAAATTTAATTTGACCGTTTGTTGTTTAAAAAGTTTAATTTGTTAATTTGTCGGTTCTAGTGCATTATTTAGAAGGGAGGGTTCTTGATTTTTATGTTTTACAAAAACAGTTGTACAGCTGTTGAGTTGTGAGTGGCTTAGCCAGTCACATGATATTCACAAGACTCAATAAAACCCCAGCCAGTTGGGTTCGGGGGATCCACGATGGGGCAGGTGGTTGTGAGCCTGGTGGATGAACTGGTAATGTGTAGTGTGATTGTTAAATCTTTGACAATAAACCAACTAGAATTTTTAAGCAAAGAACCCATACAGCAAATACATTACAAGTTATAGCCGTAACAACAAACTAAGCGATTTGATGCCGAGACACATCGATAAGGTGGTCCCGGATTCAAACTCCTCTGGTCCGTGCCGATTTAATTCGCCTCAGTTGCGGCAACAGCTCGTAGGTCACACTTGGCCTCAGTATCCCTGGGCTAGAGACACAAAAAAAATGCTGCAAATAGTGACACCAGATTGGGTAATGACGCCGTCAATCGCTAAATGCTGCAAGTGGCTGGAATTAATTTAACCCACATCATTTACATCCTGTATCTCTCCTCGACACACTGCAGTCCCCTGGAGAAATCACATTGAAAATAGGAGCAGTGCTAGGGCATTCCACACGACAAACAGTTTGAGTTCAAACAGGAAGAGGCATGGAGAAGGACATTCGAGTTGGCCAATCAGCGAAAGGGTCAAGTTATCACTGGCCAAACACAACTCGACACCCGGCTATGAAGCGGTCCCAGTGTGTTGAGAACGATAAAAATACGAGGACAAAGGAAATCTTTCTTTTACGCCAAAGTCATCGAAGGGAGTGGTGAACTGACAAACATAGAAAATAGGAGCAGGAGTAGGCCATTCGCCCCTTCAAGTCTGCACCGCCATTCAATATGTTCATGGCTGATCCGCTATTTCAACATCATATTCCTGCTTTCTCCCCATACCCCTTGATGCCTTTTGAGTCTAGAAATCTATCTATCTCCCTCTTAAATATATTCAGTGACTTGGCCTCCACAGCCTTCTGTGGTAGAGAATTCCACAGGTTCACCACCCTCGGAGTGAAAACATTTCTCCTCATCTCAGTCCTAAATTTCCGACCCCATATCCTGAGACGGTGACCCCCTTGTTCTAGACTTCCCAGCCAGGGGAAACATCCTCCACACATCCAGTCTATCAAACCCGGTGATATATTCACAGAACACAGCACACACAGCTTCCTAACATGGCAGGCAGCTCTCTCGGAAGTCTCTGGAACAGTCTGGTTCTGTTTATTATTAACTATGCAGTTGCAGTACACAATACGTCCACATCCACGAACATTACAAGCTTACAGACATTACACTTCTCCCTCCTTAATGAAGAAGTTGTTATTATAACAAACATCATACATAACTTTCATGTTTATACATAACACAGGATATAAACTTATTTTTTTTCCATATTTACAAATTTAACTTTATCACTTGTTTTCTGTTTTGAAGAGGATACCTTCACTCTCGAACAGAACATGGTGTCAAATCTAAGCTCATTCGAGGCTCATCCCAAGGAATGTTTTCCTCGATTTTCATTTGAACTCACTAACTTCAAGCTCTTTGTTTTCCTGACTCGGACTCAGACTTTCATTCTGATTCTCTCCTGGATTTGTTTCCAGTACATTGGATTTAGGATTTGCTACTGGTGTATCAAAACTATCTGATCAGTCAGAAATAATTGAATCATTCCCACCTTCAACTCCTTCCATGACTGTAGGTAAAATATGATCAATATGAACAAACCTAACCTGTCCATTATCAAACATCTTTACCAAATATGTGCGAGGACCACATATCTTCACCACTCTTCCTGGTAACCACTTTAACCATTTATGGTGATGGTTCTTCACTCTCACCTTCTGGTTTAATTTCACACTTCTCTCTTTTACTCTACCTCTATCATGATTCTCTTTCTGTCTTAATTGTGTCTCTTCTACAGACTGTGCCAAATTTGGTTTTAACAACGAGAATCTGGTTCGTGGCTGTCGTTTGAGAAACAGCTCTGCTGGAGTTCTACCAGTAGTTGTACGAGGAGTATTTCGATATGTAATCAAAAAATTAGCCAATTTGTGATCCAATGACAATTGTCGTTTCCTTGGATTTGGATCTAACATTTGTTTTATGAGGGCACGTTTTACAATTTGTACAGTGCGCTCTGCTGCACCATTTGGTATGTTTCACACCATTTTTGCTCATGAACTGTGCAAATTCTTCTGAACGAAATTGTGGTCCATTATCCAAAACAATTTCTTCAGAGAGGCCAAATGAAGAAAATAATTTTCATAAAATGTCCAATGTTTTACTTGTTATTTTCCACATTGGAAACACCTCAACCCACTTCGAATGGCTATCAATCACAATGAACAATTGTTGTCCTTCTAGCTCAGCAAAATCAATATGTAGCCTTTGTCACACCCTGGGAGGCCATTTCCATGGCTGTAATGGTACTGGTGGTGGTTGCTTGCTTACCGATTGACATGTCGTACACTGACTCACAATGTACTCTATATCTTTATCAAGACCTGGCCACCATAAATAACTGCGTGCAAAACTCTTGGTCAAGCACATTCCCAGGTGCTGGTCATGGAGGTCTCCTAATAATTTGGACCTGAATCTATTTGGTATAACCACTCTTGCACCCACATGATACAATCTTTATCGACTGATAATTCATTCCTACAAATGAAGAATGGATGTGTATCTTTGTCTGTTACCTGGTTTGGCTATCCATTTGCAATATAATCATACATCTTTGACATTACTGGGTCATGTTTGGTTGCTCTCCCAATCTCTTCAACTGTGACTGGCAGTTCATCAATGTATGAAAAATAAAACACTTCTTCCCTATCGGGTGTAACTTGTGATGGGGAAGACAATCTAGACATTGCATCAGCATTACTGTGATCAGCTGATCGTCTGTATTCAATATCATATGTATATGCTGACAAAATCAAAGCCCATCTCTGCATTCGGGCTGGAACTGGGGACTTTGGATGGAGGATTGCTGTTAGGGGGCTTATGGTCCGTAACGATGGTAAACTTACGACCATACATGTATTTGTGAAACTTCTTGACCCCAAAAATTAATGCCAAAGCTTCCCTTTCAATTTGCGATAATTACTCTCACTGGCACTGAGAAGCAAAAGCAATTGGTCTCTCCTCCCCACTACTTAATGAGAGATTACTGCCCCAACTCCATACGGAGAGGCATCACATGCTAGCTTAATCTCCTCATAGTGCTCTCTACCAATTTTCTTTTACACTCCTTGAATGCTGTATCGCATTCTTTTGACCACTTCCAATGGACCTGTTTTTTCAAAAGTTCATTCAGTGGATGTAATATTGTAGCCAAATTTGGTAGGAACTTCCCATAATAGTTCAAAAGACCCAAGAATGAACGAAGTTCAGTGACATTCCTGGAAGTGGGTGCATTTCTAATTGCATCCAATTTTTCCATGATTTGATGTAAACCACCTTTGTCTACTCTGTACCCTAAGTACTCCACTGAGTTTTTAAATAACTCACTTACGAGCAGACACTCGTACTCTGTGCTTCTCTAGCTGTTTGAGGACTTCATTCAATATGTTGTTATGAGTTTGCCTATTTGGTGCTGAAATTAGTATTTCATCCAAATAACATACTACCCTTCAATATCTTGCAAAATCTGGTTCATCACCCCTTGGAATATGGCAGGGGCGGAAGACACTCCAAACGGTAGCCTATTAAATTGATATAGGCCCAGATGAGTATTTATCGTCAAACATGACTTGGACTCATCTAGTTCAAGCTGTAAGTAGGCATTCGTAAGATCTAGTTTTGAGAAGATCTGACCACCTGTCAGTGTTGTGAACAAACCTTCTATATTCGGCAATGTATTGGGGACATTACCCTCTAGAACCTGGTTTACGGTTAATTTATAATCACCACACAATCTTACCTTACCATCGGACTTAGGTACAACAACAATGGGTGTAGCCCAATTACATCGATCTATCTTACAAATAATGTTCTCAGTCTGTAGTCTTTGGAGTTCTTGCTCAACTTTCTCCTTGAGTGCACATGGTACAGAACGTGGCTTGTAGTAAACCGATCTAGCATCCTTCTGTACCCTGACACTCGCCTTGAAGCCTGGGATCGGACTGCCTGCATCATAAAACACCTTCGGATACTTCTTGATAACCTCATCCGTTGATGAAAATCTCACTTCCACACAGAAAATCTTACTCCAATCCAGCTTCAGTGAGCTCAACCAATTTCTTCCTAGTAAGGCAGACTTGTCTCCTTTCACTACTATTAGAGGCAAGTTCTGAAATTGATCTTTATATTTCACCGGTACGGTGATACGGCCTACCACAGGAAATTTCTCTCCAGAGTAGCCTCGCAGCTCTATCTTGGATTTCTCCAGTTGAAAATCACACAATTTGTCACGGTATAGTGACTCCGGTATTACACTCACGGATGCACCAGTGTCAATTTTCATTGGTATCTTGAATCCCGCAACATCCATGTAGATTTTGATGCTTTCCGAATCACTGTCCGTTAACCTCATGCTCCTGATGACGTGTAACTCCAACATCTCCTCGTCCTGTTGTTGTTCTTCCATGCTATATAGTCTCTTTGGATTTCTACTCATAGCTTTGAACGCTGGACTCATAGCTTTGAAAACTGGTTCACCCTTCAGTTCGCATGCCTTCACAAGATGCCCAGTCTTCCTGCAGAAGAAACACTCTGCCTTCACGTATGGACAACTTTGAGCAATGTGTTGTCCCAGGCACCTATAGCACAACTTCGAGACTCTGAGAATTTCCAGTTTCTGAGACTTTCGGCCCCCACCGTCTTTTACTTTGAACCTGCAGGTGATTTACCTCGGTTGACTGACAACCGTAATTATTATTTAAATCTCGGGAATATTGTTCGGCCATGCCCATCGACCTCGCTGTCTGACAAGCAATCTCAAAAGTCAAGTCATCCGTCGTCAATAACTTCCTTCTGATCGCATCATTTTTCACCCCACAAACAAAACAATCCTGTAATGCTCGGTTTTGAAAGTTTCCAAAATTAGTGCATCAATAGCTGTTTAATGCTATGATATAATCACTGATACTTTCATCAGCCTTTTGAGTCCGAATCCCAAAACGATAGCTTTCAGCAATTTCTAACGGTTTGGGGTTATAGTGCTGCTCCAGCTTCGTTAAAATCTCTTTAAGCATTGTGTCCTTTGGCTCGTCAGGCACAAGCAGATTTACAAGGGTGTCATATAATGCCGGACCCACCTCCGATAAGAAGATCACTTTCTTACGTTCCAACACAGCCTGGTTTTGGACTGCATTGTCTGGAACGTCGATGATGTTATTTGTAGTGAAATACATGTCTAGCCGATCCACATACGCTTTAAAACGTTCCCGATCGTGTCTATATTCACCCAAATGTCCCAATAAACCTGCCATTTTAACCTCTAGCTGTATTTTACCTCGAATTTTGTAGCTTTTTTTCCAATGACAGAAACTTCCAAAGTCTCTCTGTCGGCTGGCTGAATCCTTCACCAACAAAAATTAAACTTTAAATCATCCGCAAAGTCCCATCTCAGTTGCCAAATGAGATATATTCACAGAACACAGCTTCCTAACATGGCAGGCAGCTCTCTCGGAAGCCTCCGGAACAGCTTGGTTCTGTTTATTATTCACTATGCAGTTGCAGTACACACTACGTCCACATCCACAGTGTGGAGCTACAAACATTACAAGCTTACAGACATTACAAACCCCATCAGAATTTTATACTGAGAACCCCTCTCATTCTTCTGAACTCGAGTGAATACAGGCCTAGTCAACCCAATCTCTCCTCATACAACAGTCCTGCCATTCTGGGAATCAGCCTGGCGAACCTTCGCTGCACTCCCTCTATAGCAAGTATATCCTTTCTTAGGTAAGGAGACCAAAACTGCACACAATACTGCAGGAGCGGTCCTGTATAACTGTCGTAAGACATCCTTGCTCCTGTACTCAAATCCTCTTGCAATGAAGGCCAACATAGCATTTGCCTTCCTAACTGCTTGCTGGACCTGCATGTTTGCTTTCAATGACTGGTGTACTGCCCCTCCAACAGTGCGGCGCTCCCTCAGTACTGCCCCGCCAACAGTACAGTACTCCCTCAGTACTGCCCCTCCGACAGTGCGACGCTCCCTCAGTACTGTTCTCCGACAGTGCAGCGCTCCCTCAGTACTGCCCCTCCGACAGTGCGACGCTCCCTCAGTACTGTCCCTCCGACAGTGCGGCGCTCCCTCAGTACTGCCCCTCCGACAGTGCGGCGCTCCCTCAGCACTGCCCCTCCGACAGTGCAGCACTCCCTCAGTACTACCCCTCCGACAGTGCGGCGCTCCCTCAGTACTGCCCCTCCGACAGTGCGGCACTCCCTCAGCACTGCCCCTCCGACAGTGCGGCGCTCCCTCAGCACTGCCCCTCCGACAGTGCAGCACTCACTCAGTACTGCCCCTCCGACAGTGCGGCACTCCCTCAGTACTGCACCTCGTTTTCACTTATCCAAGCTGTCATTTTATCTCCCGGAGTGCAGCGGAGCAAGCTTTTTTTTTGGTAGATTGCTAGGTTGGCATTTCAGTGTAAATATTTCTAAAACCGGGTCAAAACTTGCTTTAGAAAAAAAAACACACAAATTGTGCAGCCCAACCAATTGAAATAAGGCACAATGTTATGAAACCTTAATGCCATTTTCTTTTGTTCTCTTGCCAATTTTTCCTCCCACCTTCTCCAGAATTGCTTCAATGACCTTGGCATTTGGGCAAAGTGCCAGATCGTTGCCAGGTAACATGAAGCCACTTCATTTTAATGCTCACCTGGTTGTTAAGACTTATGCAATAATGAACAGTTCACATCAATCGCTTTGCCAGTTTTCTAAACGTCCTTTGTCAGCCTTGGCTCCGTGGGCAGCACACTCTCCTCCGAGTCAGAAGGTTGTGGGTTCAAGTCCCATATCAGGGACTGGAGCACAAAAATCTAGGCTGACATTCCCAGTGCTGCACCCTCAGAGGGCGGTACTGAGGGAGCGCCGCACTGTCGGAGGGGCGATACTAAGGGAGCGCCGCACTGTCGGAGGGGCGGTACTGAGGGCGTGCCGCACTGTCGGAGGGGCGGTACTGAGGGAGCGCCGCACTGTCGGAGGGGCGGTACTGAGGGAGCGCCGCACTGTCGGAGGGGCGGTCTTTCGGATGAGATGTTAAACCGAGGCCCCATCTGCTCTCGAGAGGATATAAAAATATCCTTTGGCATTATTTCGAAGAGCAGGGGATTTCTTTCGAGTCCTGGACAACATTTGTCGCTCAATCAACTCCACTAAAAAATTATCATCGCGTTACTGTGTGTGGGAGCTTGCTGTGCGCAAATTGGCTGCCGCGTTTCCCACATTACAACAGTGACTACATTTCAAAAAGTACTTCATTGGCTGTAAAGGGCTTTGGGACATCCTGAATCGTGCTTTTTTTTAAAAAATGGTGCGAACACAATCTCACTGGCCCACCCCCCAGGGAGTGAATATCCTTGGCAGCATTTGTGATGTGCCTCAGTATTGAGAATCCATGGACTTACAATGATGCAATGGAAGAACCATCTTGTATCACAAGTGAAACAATATTTTAAGTCGAATATGTGCTCATCAAGACAAGGGATACCATTGTTCATAGTTCACAACTAAACGTTTCCCACTCTTTGCAACAATATTAGTGTCAAGCACTCCAGAGTTAGATGTAGCAAGGGTTAGGAACAGGGTGACACTCCTCCTACACTGCTCTAGCCGATACTGACTGTCCAAGTTAGATACAGAGTAAAGCTCCCTCTCCACTGTCCCATCACACACTCCCAGGGCAGGGACAGCACGGGTTAGATACAGAGTAAAGCTCCCTCTACAATGTCCCATCAAACACTCCCAGGGCAGGGACATCACGGGGTTAGATACAGAGTAAAGCTCCCTCTACACTGTCCCATCAAACACTCCCAGGGCAGGTACAGGGGGTTAGATACAGAGTAAAGCTCCCTCTACACTGTCCCATCAAACACTCCCAGGGCAGGGACAGCATGGGTTAGATACAGAGTAAAGCTCCCTCTGCACTGTCCCATCAAACACTCCCAGGGCAGGTACAGCATGGGTTAGATACAGAGTAAAGCTCCCTCGACACTGTCCCATCAAACACTCCCAGGGCAGGTACAGCACGGGGTTAGATACAGAGTAAAGCTCTCTCTACACTGTCCCATCAAACACTCCCAGGGCAGGTACAGCACGGGGTTAGATACAGAGTAAAGCTCCCTCTACACTGTCCCATCAAACACTCCCAGGGCAGGCACAGCATGAGGTTAGATGTAGAGTAACCCCACCAAGAGCTCCGAGGTCAGGTAAAGTTTCCTCACACTCCGACCTGTCAGCAGGTCAGGGATTGCCAGACCGAGAGACACAGAAAAAACATCTCTTGGGTATAGAAAGAAAAGACTTGCATTTATATAGCGCCTTTCATGACCACCGGATGTCTCAAAGCGCTTTACAGCCAATGAATTACTTCTGAAGCGTAGTCACTGTTGTAATGTGGGAAATGTGGCAGCCAATTTGTGCACAGCAAGATCCCACAAACGGCAATGTGATAACAAAAGCAGATTATCTGGGTCATTATCTTGATTGAGGAATAAATATTGGTCCCAGGAGACCGGGGAGAACTCCCCTGCTCTTCTTCAAAATAATGCCTTGGGATAATTTACATCCATCCGAGAGGACAGGGCCTCGGTTTAACATCCACCCGAGACTGTGACTAATAAATCCCACGTCTTTCCCCAGAGAGCGGTGACAATATGGAACTCGCTGCCACAGGGAGTGGTTGAGGTGAGTGGTATGGTTGCATTTTAAGGGGGGGGGCTAGATAAACACATGAAGGGGAAAGGAATAGAAGGATATGTGGATGGGGTGAGAGGAGGCTCAAATGGAGCATAAACACCAGCATGGACCTGTCTCTCTGCACTGAATTCTATGTAATATTCGAAAAATGCGTCACAAGCCTTAGAAAGGTGACCTTTATTTATTTGCTGCATTTTTCTGGCCTCAGAGGTTGCAAGTTAATGGAGACATATGCATAATGCTATGGAGCTGACTTGCACTCAGGGGTCACAACTGCCAAGAATGCAGCAAGTGTGATAAACAATCAGCTCGAGTGCCAAAGAGCACAAATGTTTTTATCTTTTAAGACAAACGACACATTCAACTGAGTGACAACTTTAAACCCAAGTGGTAGATTATCGCTCACATTGATTGATACTTGGCAAGTATGAAGGTTAAGGCTCATTTCAGTTAAAAGTCTTCCAGCAAGAGGAGGCAGGAAATGAACATGCCATCAGTTATAGCAGCAGGAGGAGGCCATTCAGCCCCTCGAATCTGTTCTGCCATTCAATTAGATCATAGCTGGCTCTGTATCTTAACTCCATTTGTCTGCCTTTGAAAGAAAAAGGAAAGACTTGCATTTATATAGCACCTTTCACTGGACATCCCAAAGTGCTTTACAGCCAGTGAAGTACTTTTGAAGTGCAGGCACTGTTGTAATGTGGGAAACATGGCAGTCAATTTGCGCACAGCAAAGTGATAATGACCAGATAATCTGTTTTAATGCTGTTGATTGAGGGATAAATATTGGCCCCAGGACACCGGGGAGAACTCCCCTGCTCTTCTTCAAAGTAGTAGTTATGGGATCTGTTACATCCACCCGAGAAAGCAGACGGGGCCTCGGTTTAACATCTCTGAAAGGTGACACCTCCAACAGTGCAGCGCTCCCTTACTGTACTGCACTGGTGTGTCAGCCTGGATTTTTGTGCTGAAGTCTCTAGAGTGGGACAGTACTGAGGGAGTGCCGCACTGTCAGAGGAGCAGTTGTAAGGGGGAGGGGTTGTGTTGTGGTCTCTATGAATGTCCTTCCTAAGATTAGGAGACCAAAACTGAACACAATATTCCAGGTGAGGCCTCACCAAGGCCCTGTACAATGGCAATAATACCTCCCTGCTCCTATACTCAAATCCTTTAGCAATGAAGGCCAACATACCATTTGCCTTCTTCACCACCTGCTGTACTTGCATGGCAACTTTCAATGACTGATGAACCGTGACACCCAGGTCTCATTGCACCTCCCCTTTTCCTAATCTGCCGCCATTCAGATAATATTCTGCCTTTGTGTTTTTGCCCCCAAAATGGATAACCTCACATTTATCCACATTATATTGCATCTGCCATGCATTTGCCCACTCACCTAACCTGTCCAAGTCACACTGTAGCCTCTTAGCGTCCACCTCACAGCTCACACCGCCACCCAGCTTAGTGTCATCTGCAACCTTGGAGATATCACACTCAATTCCTTCATCTAAATCATTAATATATATTGTAAAGAGCTAGGGTCCCAGCACTGAGCCCTGCGGCACTCCACTAGTCACCGTCAGCCATTCTGAAAAGGACCCATTTATCCCGACTCTCTGCTTCCTGTCTGCCCACCAGTTCTCTATCCACGTCAGTACATTACCCCAATACCATGTGCTTTGATTTTGCACACTAATCTCTTGTATGGGACCTTGTCAAAAGCCTTTTGAAAGTCTAAATACACCACATCCACTGGTTCTCCCTTGTCCACTCTACTAGTTACATCCTCAAAAAATTCCAGAAGATTTGTCAAGCATGATTTCCCTTTCATAAATCCATGCTGACTTGGACCGATCCTGTCACTGCTTTCCAAATGCACTGCTATTTCATTCTTAATAATTGATTCCAACATTTTCCCCACTACTGATGTCAGGTTAACCGGTCTATAATTATCCATTTTCTCTCTCCCTCCTTTTTTAAAAAGTGGTGTTACATTAGCTACCCTCCAGTCCATAGGAACTGATCCAGAGTCAATAGACTTTTGGAAAATGATCACCAATGCATCCACTATTTCCATGGCCATTTCCTTAAATACTCTGGGATGGAGACTATCAGGCCCCGGGGATTTATCAGCCTTCAATCCCATCAATTTCCCTAACACAATTTCCCACTTTAGAAGGATATCCTTTAATTCCTCCTTCTCACTAGACCCTCGGTCCCCTATCATTTCCGGAAGGTTATTTGTGTCTTCCTTCATGAAAACAGAACCAAAGTATTTGTTCAATTGGTCCACCATGTCTTTGTTCCCCATTATAAATTCACCTGAATCTGAATGCAAGGAACCTATGATTGTCTTCACTAATCTTTTTCTCTTCACATATCTATAGAAGCTTTTGCAGTCAGTTTATATGTTCCCGGCAAGCTTCCTCTCATACTCTATTTTCCCCCTCCTAATTAAGTCCTTTTTCCTCCTCTGCTGAATTCTAAATTTCTCCCAGTCCTCAGGTTTGCTGCTTTTTCTGGCCAATTTATATGCCTCTTCCTTGGATTTAACACTATTCTTAATTTTTCTTGTTAGCCACGGTTGAGCCACTTTCCCCATTTTATTTTTACTCCAGACAGAGATGTACAATTGTTGAAGTTGATCCATGTGATCTTTAAATATTTGCCATTGCCTATCTACCTTCAACCCTTTAAGTATCCTTTGCCAGTCCGTTCTAGCCAATTCATACCTCATACCAGCAAAGTTACCTTTCCTTAAGTTCAGGACCCGAGTCTCTGAATTAACTGTCACTCTCCATCTTCACTGCACTGGAGCATCAGTCTAGATTTTTGTGCTCAAGTTTCAAATTAATATATAATCTAATACAAACGAATTCTCATTTACCTGTGTGATCTTGCAGATACCAGATCTACTCAGTGCCAAACTCCAGTTGCAACCGAGCTCTCTCTGCTGCCTCTCATTCCATTGGCTTCTCACCCCGCCACTGCTCTCACTTGGACACTCTGCTTAAATGCCCCAGGCATCACAACCAGCTCATTGAAACTCAGGTACTACTTACCAAACAGCCAATCAAACCACACCCATTCATCCACATGTCTTCACCCCCTAATCAGCACTGCGCCAGTTAGCCACACAAGCACACTCACCACTTGCAAAAAAAAATATATACTCACTTAGAAATAACACAGCTAGCAGCAATTTGACAGCTAAGTCAGCCATGGCCCAGTGGGTAGCACCCTCCCCTCTGAGTCAGAAGGTTGTGGGTTCAAGTCCTGCTCCAGGCACATGAGCGCAAAAATGTAGGCTGACACTCCCAGTGCAGTGCTGAGGGAGCGCCGCACTGTCGGAGGGGCAGTACTGAGGGAGCGCCGCACTGTCAGAGGGGCAGTACCGAGGGAGCGCCGCACTGTCGGAGGTGATATTTTTCGGATGAAACATTAAAGTGAGGCCCTGTCTGCTCTCTCAGCTGGATGTAAAAGATCCCATGGCACAATTTCAAAGAAGAACAGGGGAGTTATCCCCGATGTCCTGGGGCCAATATTTATCCCTCTATCAACATAGCAAAAACAGATGATCTGGCCATTATCACATTGCTGTTTGTGGGAGCTTGCTGTGCACAAATTGGCTGCCGCGTTTCCCACATTGCAACAGTGACTACACTTCAAAAAGTACTTGATTGGCTGTAAAGCGCCTCGAGACGTCCGGTGGTTGTGAAAGTCACTATAGAAATGCAATTCTTTTTAAAAAATGTTATACCTGATTTGGGAGTGTCTGGTGTGGCTTGGTGGGTAGCAGACTTACCTTGGTGTCACAAGGCTGTGGGTTCAAGTCCCACTCCAGGGGCTGGTGTGGGGCAGCGACTAGTTGAGCCGAATGTTGTGTTTCTGTGCTGCAGACTCGGTGTTACAGGCAATAATTAATGGCTTGGTTGGAAGACTATGTGCATACATGCTGCGTTTGAAGAACTATTTTGCAAGCTATAAATAGTGCTACCTCAGGAATCTTCCAAAGAATACAATTTGTTCCTTGTTAAAACTTCTGCTGCTGACACAGAAAAACAAGCATTGAAACAATTGTAACTCTGCTTTAATGAAATGCTCCCTTTGCAATAATCGTATAATTAGACGGAACGTAAATAGTAATGGTTGGAAAAGATGTTCTTTTTCACTGTACCCAAACACACTGCCTGAAAGGGCGGTGGGAGCAGATTCAATAGTAACTTTCAAACGGGAGTTGGATAAATACATGAAGGGGAAAAATGTGCCGGGGCTGTGGGGAAACACAGAAAATAGGTGCAGGAGTAGGCCATTCGGCCCCTCGAGTCTGCACCGCCATTCAATAAGATCATGGCTGATCATTCCCTCAGTACCCCATTCCTGCTTTCTCTCCATACCCCTTGATCCCTTTAGCCGTAAGGGCCACATCTAACTCCCTCTCGAATATATCCAACGAACTGGCATCAACAACTCTCTGCGGCAGGGAATTCCACAGGTTAACAACTCTCTGAGTGAAGAAGTTTCTCCTCATCTCGGTCCTAAATGACTTACCCATTATCCTTAGACTGTGTCCCCTGGTTCTGGACTTCCCCAACATCGGGAACATTCTTCCTGCTTCTCACCTGTCCAGTCCCATCAGAACTTTATATGAAAGAGTGAGGGAGGGTGACCAATTGGAGAGCTCTTTCAAAGAGATGGCACAGGCATGATGGGCCGAATGGCTGTACGATTCGATGATTTTCAACTTGTGCCTGGGTGCAAAACTGGCATCGTGAATCAGCCGGCCTTTGTAGAAACTGCTCGGTTGACCTTTCATTGAATTCCCTGATCCTGGATTGTGCACCTCCTCCAGGCAACGCGCAGTCTTACAACTCTGTTTTTCTTATCGCAATATCTTTAGCTTTAAAATCCAATTGTAAAGTTCCCATCCTTGCTTTCAAATCCCTCCATGGCCTCGCCCCTTCCCTGTCCCTTTAACCTCCTCCAGCCCCGCAACCCCACCCCCACCCCCACCCCCCCGAGATGTCTGCACTCCTCTAATTCTGCCCTCCTGAGCATCCCTGATTATAAATCGCTCCACCATCGGTGGCCGTGCCTTCAGCTGCCTGGGTCCCAAGCTCTGGAACTCCCTCCCTAAACTTCACCGCCTCTCTACCTCGCTCTCCAGTGCAGTGCTGATGGAGCGCCGCACTGTCGGAGGTGCCGTCGTTCGGATGAGACGTTAAACCGAGGCCCCATCTGCCCTCTCAGGTGGACGTAAAAGATCCCACGGTGCTATTTCGAAGCAGGGGAGTTCTCCCCGGTGTTCTGGGGCCAATATTTATCCCTCAATCAACATAACAAAAAAAGCAGATTATCTGCTCATTATGATGTTGCTGTTTATGGGAGCTTGCTGTGCGCAAATTGGCTGCCGCGTTTCCCACAGTGACTACACTCCAAAAGTATTTTATTGGCTGTAAAGCACTTTTGAGACGTCCTGGGGTTGTGAAAGGCGCTATATAAATCCAAGTCTTTCTTTCTCTCTCCTCCATTAATACACTCCTTAAAACCTACCTCTTTGACCAAGCTTTTAGTCGTCACCTGCCCGAATATCTCCTTGTGCAGCTCGAAGTCAAATTTTGTTTGACGACACTCCTTGTGAAGCGCCTGGGGAGCGTCTTACTACGTCAAAGGGGCTATATAAATGCAAGTTGTTGTTTAGCCTGACTCCTCAAAGCCCTTTTCACCTCGTCCTTAGGGTTGACTTCCCAAATCCGCCCACGTGGGCCTGAGCGAAGGCCCATTGTGTCAACGCAGCTTTGAAGCTGTCTGACTAATGCACGGAGCCTTGCAGCTATGAGCCGATGTGGCCCCTTCCTTTCAGCGAATGCCGTTGTTTACAGATGTCTGCCCAGTCATGCACCCTCAGCATTTCGACCACCCAAGGAGAAAGCGCACGGACCTGGGAGCCTTTCTACTGAAAGAAAGACTTGGCTTTATATAGCGCCTATCACACCCCACCAGATGTCCCAAAGCGCTTTACAGCCAAGGAAGTATTTTTTTTTTTTAAATGGTAGTCACTGTTGTAATGTGGGAAACGCAGCAGCCAATTTGCGCACAGCAAGCTCCCACACACAGCAATGTGATAATGACCAGATAATCTGTTTTTTTTTTAGTGATGTTACATAACATAAGAACATAAGAGTTAGGAACAGGAGTAGGCCATCTAGCCCCTCGAGCCTGCTCCGCCATTCATTAAGATTATGGCTGATCTGGCCGTGGACTCAGCTCCACTTACCCGCCCTCTCCCCGTAACCCTTAATTCCCTTATTGGTTAAAAACCTATCGATCTGTGATTTGAATATTCAATGAGCTAGCCTCAACTGCTTTCTTGGGCAGAGAATTCCACAGATGTTGGGTGAAGGATGAATATTGGGCCAGGACACATAGGAGAACTCCCCTGCTCTTCTTCGCAATAGTGTCGTGGGATCTTTTACATCCATCTGACAGGGCAGACGGGGCCTCGGTTTAACATCCCATCTGAAAGACAGCATCGTCAATATTGCAACACTCCCTCGGTACTGCCCCTCTGACAGTGCAGCGTTCCCTCAGTACAGCACCTCCGACACTCCCTCAGTACTGCCCCTCCGACAGTGCAGCGCTCCCTCAGTACTGCCCCTCCGACCGTGCAGCACTCCCTCAGTACTGCCCCTCCGACAGTGCGGAACTCCCTCAGTACTGCCCCTCCGACCGTGCAGCACTCCCTCAGAACTGCCCCTCCGACCGTGCAGCGCTCCCTCAGTACTGCCCCTCCGACCGTGCAGCGCTCCCCCAGTACTGCCCCTCCAACCGTGCAGCACTCCCTCAGTACTGCCCCTCCGACCGTGCAGCACTCCCTCAGTACTGCCCCTCCGACCGTGCAGCACTCCCTCAGTACTGCCCCTCCAACCGTGCAGCACTCCCTCAGTACTGCCCCTCCGACCGTGCAGATGAGACACTAAACCGAGGTCTGCTCTCTCAGGTGGACGTAAAAGATCCCACGCCACTATTTCGAAGGAGGGCAGGGGAGTTATCCCCAGTGTCCTGGGGTCAATATTTATCACTCAATCAACATCACTAAGACAGATTATCTGATCATTATCACACTGCTGTTTGTGGGAGCTTGCTGTACACAAATCAGTTGTTGAATTTTCCTACATAACAACAGTGATTAACTCAGGAATGGGATCACGGTGTTGACATCATCAAGGCTGGAATAAACCTTCGGAAAATTGCTAGGCAGCAAGCTAGAGGATTTGAAGAAGCAACAGGGCAGTGGCCCAGAGTAGTTGTTAACTGCGACAGAAATTAGCAACATAATATTAGTATAGTTATAAATACAAGTCTGTTCATAACAGGGTTACGGTAAACATCAATTATTTTCCACAAATATCTCGTGCTGATACTCAGCATTGAAAGCTGTTGTGGGACAGATTGTGGGCAGATGGATCAGAATAGACATCCATCACACCCTTTTACTTTATCTCACTAACATGCGCTGATTCGTGCCTTGGGTTCGATAATCACAGTTCATTAATGTGCGTACACAGTGAGTGGGGGGCTTTGGGGGGGTTGTGTCCTGGATGTGGTGCAAAGTGGGAGGGGGAGATGATGTATGGTGGGAGGGGCCTGGTGTGGAACATAAAAGTTGGCTCGAACATAAGAACATAGCAGGTTGGGCCTCTACTCATTGGCGTTTAGAAGAATGAGAGGTGATCTTATCGAAACATATAAGATTATGAGGGGGCTCGACAAAGTGGATGCAGAGAGGATGTTTCCACTGATGGGGGAGACTAGAACTAGAGGGCATAGTCTCAGAATAAGAGGCCCCCCCATTTACAACTGAGATGAGGAGGAATTTCTTCTCAGAGGGTCGTAAATCTGTGGAATTCTCTGCCCCAGAGAGCTGTGGAGGCTGGGACATTGAATATATTTAAGGCGGAGATAGACAGATTTTTGAGCGATAAGGGAGTAAAGGATTATGGGGAGCGGGCAGGGAAGTTGAGCTGAGTCCATGATCAGATCAGCCATGATCTTATTGAATGGCGGAGCAGGCTCGAGGGGCCGTATGGCCGACTCCTGCTCCTACTTCTTATGTTCTTACGTTCTTATCTCAGCCTAGAAAGTACTGTTGGCGAGATTGGTGTTATGTATTTGTGTCAGAGACCTGCGCCGCACTGTGGGAGGGGCAGTACTGAGGGAGCGCCGCACTGTCGGAGGGGCAGTACTGAGGGAGCGCCGCACTGTCGGAGGGGCAGTACTGAGGGAGCGCCGCACTGTCGGAGGGGCAGTACTGAGGGAGCGCCGCACTGTCGGAGGGGCAGTACTGAGGGAGCGCCGCACTGTCGGAGGGGCAGTGCTGAGGGAGCGCCGCACTGTCGGAGGGGCAGTACTGAGGGAGCGCCGCACTGTCGGAGGGGCAGTACTGAGGGAGCGCCGCACTGTCGGAGGGGCAGTACTGAGGGAGCGCCGCACTGTCGGAGGGGCAGTACTGAGGGAGCGCCGCACTGTCGGAGGGGCAGTACTGAGGGAGCGCCGCACTGTCGGAGGGGCAGTACTGAGGGAGCGCCGCACTGTCGGAGGGGCAGTGCTGAGGGAGCGCCGCACTGTCGGAGGGGCAGTCTTTTGGATGAGACGGTAAACCGAGGCCCCGTCTGCTCTCAGGTGGACGTGAAAGATCCCATGGCACTATTTCGAAAAAGTGCAGGGGAGTTCTCCCTGGTGTCCTGGATCCAATATTTATCCCTCAACCAACATCACTAAAAACAGATTATCGGGTCATTATCACAGTGCTGTGTGTGGGAGCTTGCTGCGCGCAAATTGGCTGCCGCATTTCCCACATTACAACAGTGACCGCACTCCAAAAGTACTTCGTTGGCCGTAAAGCGCTTTGGGACGTCCGGTGGTTGTGAAAGGCGCTATATAAATGCAAGTCTTTCTTTGAACTCAACAGAAAAGGATATCGTGAGGTGAAGGCTGAAATCTACACTTCAGTGCGGAAACAGAGAGCAAAGAGTTTTCCTCAGTGGCAGAGTAGGCCTTGGACTCAAGCAGCATATGTTATAAAAGCTCAGACATTTCCAGCTGTGCTTTATTCCAGTAACAGATCTCGTGCCCTGAGGGAGGAAAGATTATTCTTCATTGTTCTTTCTCCTGTTTGGACTAATCTCGGCAATATGGACACAATCACAGTGCTCTGAATCAAACACGCTGGCCTCTCCTACTGTCTAGGCAGCAACATATCGGGGCATGTTTTAGGCATGAGCAGGCTGGTGCTGCTTTGCATGCAGAACATCAAAGCACATCGGACACGTGTCCGATACATAGGAGACGATTTAACGCAGGGAATTTTGAGACTTAATGAAAAGGAATTAAGAACTTTCACCACCTCTGGATGTCGCAAAGCACTCTACAGCCAATTCAGTGCTTTTTTTGAAGTGTAGTCACTGTTACAATGGAGGAAACGCAGCAGCCAATTTGCGCACAGCAAGCTCCCACAAACAGCCGCAAGACAATCTGTTTTAGTGATGTTGGTTGAGGTATAAATCAGGAGCTAAATAGGACACAGAGAACTCCCCAGCTCTTCTTTGAAGAATTGGCCGTGAGATCTTCTACTTTCACCGGAGAGAGCAGACGGGGCTCCCTCAGTACTGCCCCTCCGACAGTGCGGCACTCCCTCAGTACTGCCCCTCCGACAGTGCAGCGCTCCCTCAGTACTGCCCCTCCGACAGTGCAGCGCTCCCTCAGTACTGCCCATCCGACAGTGCGGCGCTCCCTCAGTACTGCCCCTCCGACAGTGCAGCGCTCCCTCAGTACTGCCCCTCCGACAGTGCAGCGCTCCCTCAGTACTGCCCATCCGACAGTGCGGCGCTCCCTCAGTACTGCCCCTCCGACAGTGCGGCGCTCCCTCAGTACTGCCCCTCCGACAGTGCGGCGCTCCCTCAGTACTGCCCCTCCGACAGTGCGGCGCTCCCTCAGTACTGCCCCTCCGACAGTGCGGCACTCCCTCAGTACTGCCCCTCCGACAGTGCAGCGCTCCCTCAGTACAGCCCCTCCGACAGTGCTGCACTCCCTCAGTACTGTCCCTCCGACAGTGCAGCGCTCCCTCAGTACTGCCCCTCCGACAGTGCGGCGCTCCCTCAGTACTGCCCCTCCGACAATGCAGCGCTCCCTCAGTACTGCCCCTCCGACAGTGCAGCGCTCCCTCAGTACAGCCCCTCCGACAGTGTGGCGCTCCCTCAGTACAGCCCATCCGACAGTGCGGCACTCCCTCAGTACTGCCCCTCCGACAGTGCAGCGCTCCCTCAGTACTGCCCCTCCGACAATGCTGCACTCCTTCAGTACTGCCCCTCCGACAGTGCAGCGCTCCCTCAGTACTGCCCCTCCGACAGTGCAGCGCTCCCTCAGTACTGCCCCTCCGACAGTGCAGCGCTCCCTCAGTACTGCCCCTCCGACAGTGCAGCGCTCCCTCAGTACTGCCCCTCCGACAGTGCAGCGCTCCCTCAGTACTGCCCCTCCGACAGTGCGGCGCTCCCTCAGTACTGCCCCTCCGACAGTGCAGCGCTCCCTCAGTACTGCCCCTCCAACAGTGCAGCGCTCCCTCAGTACTGCCCCTCCGACAGTGCGGCACTCCCTCAGTACTGCCCCTCCGACAGTGCGGCGCTCCCTCAGTACTGCCCCTCCGACAGTGCGGTGGTCCCTCAGTACTGCCCCTCCGACAGTGCGGCGCTCCCTCAGTACTGCCCCTCCGACAGTGCAGCGCTCCCTCAGTACTGCCCCTCCGACAGTGCAGCGCTCCCTCAGTACTGCCCCTCCGACAGTGCAGCGCTCCCTCAGTACTGCCCCTCCGACAGTGCGGCGCTCCCTCAGTACTGCCCCTCCAACAGTGCAGCGCTCCCTCAGTACTGCCCCTCCGACAGTGCGGCGCTCCCTCAGTACTGCCCCTCCAACAGTGCGGCGCTCCCTCAGTACTGCCCCTCCGACAGTGCGGTGCTCCCTCAGTACTGCCCCTCCGACAGTGCAGTGGTCCCTCAGTACTGCCCCTCCGACAGTGCGGCGCTCCCTCAGTACTGCCCCTCCGACAGTGCGGCGCTCCCTCAGTACTGCCCCTCCGACAGTGCAGCGCTCCCTCAGTACTGCCCCTCCGACAATGCTGCACTCCTTCAGTACTGCCCCTCCGACAATGCGGTGCTCCCTCAGTACTGCCCCTCCGACAATGCGGTGCTCCCTCAGTACAGCCCCTCCGACAATGCTGCACTCCTTCAGTACTGCCCCTCCGACAGTGCGGTGCTCCCTCAACACTGCCCCTCCGACAGTGCGGTGCTCCCTCAGTACTGCCCCTCCGACAGTGCGGTGCTCCCTCAGTACTGCCCCTCCGACAGTGCGGTGCTCCCTCAGTACTGCCCCTCCGACAGTGAGGCGCTCCCTCAACACTGCCCCTCCGACAGTGAGGCGCTCCCTCTGCACAGCACAGGAGTGCACATCTGGATTTTGTGCTCATGTCTCTGGAATGGGACTCGAACTCACAACCTTCTGACTCAGACGAGAGAGCTGCACACTGAGGCTAGGTTCTGTGTTCAACTCTAGTTCCTGGGCTAATGAACACATACTACCAGGCTGCTACTGCAATGCGGTGCAGAGAAAAAGCCACATTGTTAATCGTAACTTCCTTTGACTGAAACATTAAAACAAAATTAAATGTGTCTATTTATGTGAATGTTAAAAGTTCCAATCTTCAATTCCAAGAGGAGGAAGTTATCTCGAACCACACTTCTTCCCCAAACAACATCTGGGAAAAACAGATTAGCATATCTTGCAAATCGTTGCTGTGTGACGGACATTGCAGTCAGCAACGTGGCTGTTGCGTTTTTTCAACAATAGTGTGAATAATACAGCCCGGATTATTATTATTATTATTATATGATCGGAGTGTTGGAACATGAGAAAAGTTGATGAGCAAAAGGTACCAACAGCAGAAGTGAGTTGGTGAGAACGGGACATAAAAACATAAGAAATAGAAGCAGGAGTAGGCCATTCGGCCCTTCGAGCCTGCACCGCCATTCAATAAGATCATAGCTGATCATTCCCTCAGTACCCCTTTCCTGCTTTCTCTCCATACCCCTTGATCCCTTTAGCCGTAAGGGCCATATCTAACTCCCTCTTGAATACATGCAATGAACTGGCATCAACAACTCTCTGCAGCAGGGAATTCCACAGGTTAACAACTCTCTGAGTGAAGAAGTTTCTCCTCATCTCGGTCCTAAATGGCCTACCCCTTATCCTTAGACTGTGTCCCCTGGTTCTGGACTTCCCCAACATCGGGAACATTCTTCCTGCATCCAACCTGTCCAGTCCCGTCAGAATTTTATATGTTTCTATGAAATCCCCTCTAATCCTTCTAATCTCCAGTGAATACAGACCCAGTCGATCCAGTCTCTCCTCATTTGTCAGTCCTGCCATCTCAGGAATCAGTCTGGTGAACCTTCGCTGCACTCCCTCAATAGCAAGAATGTCCTTCCTCAGATCAGGAGTCCAAAACTGAGCACAATATTCAAGGTGAGGCCTCACCAAGGCCCTGTACAACTGCAGTAAGACCTCCCTGCTCCTATACTCAAATCCCCGAGCTATAAAGGCCAACATACATTTGCCTTCTTCACCGCCTGCTATATCTGCATGCCAACTTTCAATGACTGATGTACCATGACACCCAGGTCTCGTTGCACCTCCCCTTTTCCTAATCTGCCACCATTCAGATAATATTCTGCCTTCGTGTTTTTGCCACCAAAGTGGATAACCTCACATTTATCCACATTATACTGCATCTGCCATGCAATTGCCCACTCACCTAACCTGTCCAAGTCACCCTGCAGTCTCTTAGCATCCTCCTCACAGCTCATGACGCCACCCAGTTTAGTGTCATCTGCAAACTTGGAGATATTACACTCAATTCCTTCATCCAAATCATTAATGTATATTCTAAATAGCTGGGGTCCAAGCACTGAGCCCTGCGATACTCCACTAGTCACTGCCTACCATTCTGAAAAGGACCTGTTTATCCCGACTCTCTGCTTCCTGTCTGCCAACCAGTTCTCTATCCACGTCCAAGTGGACTCAGGTCCACTTCCCTGCCTGCTCCCCATAACCCCTTATCGGTTAAAAAACTGTCTACCTCTGCTTTAAATTTATTCAATGTCCCGGCTTCCACAGCTCTCCGAGGCAACGAATTCCACAGATTTACAACCCTCAAGAAATTTCTCCTCATCTCCATTTTAAATGGGCGGCCCCTTATTCTAAGATCATGCCCTCTAGTTCTAGTCTCCCCCATCAGTGGAAACATCCTCTCTGCATCCACCTTGTCAAGTCCCGTCATAATCTTATATGTTTCGATAAGATCACCTCTCATTCTTCTGAACTCCAATGAGCAGAGGCCCAACATCCTCAACCTTTCCTCATAAGTCGACCTCCTCCTCTCTGGAATCAACCGAGTGAATCTTCTCTGAACTGCCTCCAAAGCAAGTATATCCTTTCGTAAATATGGAAGCCAAAACTGCACGCAGTATTCCAGGTGTGGCCTCACCAATACCCTGTATAACTGTAGCAAGACTTCCCTGCTTTTATACTCCATCCCCTTTGCAATAAAGGCCAAGATACCATTGGCCTTCCTGATCACTTGCTGTACCTGCATACTATCCTTCTGTGTTTCATGCACAAGGACCCCCAGGTCCCGCTGTACTGCGGCACTTTGCAATCTTTCTCCATTTAAATAATAACTTGCTCTTTGATTTTTTTCTGCCAAATTGCATAAAGTGAAGTGACTGAAAGTATCTACAATTGAAAGAATGAAGAATAATGCACGAAGAACATGGCTTGCGAAAGAAACGGAGCTTAAACGGCAGATCCAAGAGCGACGACTGCGAAGGTCTGGGATAGTTTCAGGACTGAAAGAGCTCACGTACCTTCCATGGAGGACCAAGGAATCGCTGGGCAGACAATGTCCAGGAGTGATGTGTCGCAGGAAGGGTTACAGAGGAGTGAAGTGGCTCGGCTAGTTACAGAACCAACCACAGGTCTTTAGGATTACGGAGGGGTTCAGTAAGCTAGACGTAGAGAAGATGTTTCCATTTGAGGGCAGGACCAGAACTGGGGGCCACAATCGTAGAATCACAGAATCATAGAATGGTCACAGCTCAGAAGGAAGCCATTTGGCCCGTTGAGCCCGTGCTGGCTTTCTGCAAGAGCACCTCAGCTAGTACCACTCCCCTTATTAACATATTTATAATAAATAGTTTACTGTCTTCTGAAACAGCAGAGAAATAAAATTCATATAGAAACATAGAAATGTACAGCGCAGAAGGAGGCCCATCGTGTCCACGCCGGACGACAAAGAGCCGCACGGCCCTCGGTCAGCAGCCCTGAAGGTTACATATAAACCTATGAACAATGGCGGAAAGGTACAGAGCATCCAGCCCAACCAGTCCGCCCCACACAACTGCGACACGCCTAACAATGAAACATTCTACACTCCACCCCAACCGGAGCCATGTGATCTCCTGAGGCTAATTGGGGGGGGGAAAAAAAAAAGAGGCAAAAACCAGATAAAAACCCAGGCCAGTTGGGGGAAAAAAATCTGGGAAAATTCCTCTCCGACCCATCCAGGCGATCGAAACTAATCCAGGAGATAATTGTGTTGAAATGGTCATGTATGAATATTGCACAGGATTTTCATTGTATAATGTGTTCAGTTAGTGTATGGAAATATCAGACTGTCACGAATAATTCCAATGGGGAATTCAGGAAAACCATCTTTACCCAGAAAGCGGTGAGAATGTGGAACTCGCTGCCACAGGGAGGGGTTGAGGCGAATAGTATCGATGGGTTTAAGGGGAAGCCGGATAAACACATGAGGGAGAAAGGGATAGAAGGATAGGTTGATGGGGTGAGATGAAATGCTTCGAAGGCTGTTCACTCCCTGGGATAGACCAGTGAGATTGTACAACCACCATTAAAAAAAAAAGAAAAGAAAGTATTGCATTTCTATAGCGCCTTTCATGACTGCTGGGTGCCCCAAAGGCAGACAGGACCTCAGTTTAATGCCTCATCCAAAAGGTGGCAGCCCCACTATTGCAGCACTCCTCAGTACTGGTCACTGGGAGTGCCAGCTTAGACTCTCTGCTCAACATAAGAAATAGGAGCAGGAGTAGGCCATTCGGCCCCTCGATCCTCTCAGCATCTACTTTTTCGAGCCCCCTCAGAATCTTATACGTTTCAATAAAATCACTTCTCATTCTTCTAAACGCCAATGAGTACAGGCCCAAACTGCTCAACCTTTCTTCACCAGGGAACCCCTTCATCTCAGGAATCAACGTAATGAACCTTCTCTGAACTGCTTCTTAATGAAAGTATCATCATCATAGGCAGTCCCTCGAAGCGAGGATGACTTGTTTCCACACCGAAAAAGGATAAGTTCACAGGTGTTTCAATGAAGGACCTAATATTCCAGATCCCGAACTACATCCTGAAGGGTGGAAGATGCCTGTGCGTGGATTTTTTTAACGTGGAGTGGCCGTTGCTCACCAGCCACCACACGGGCTTGACAGAGCTAGGTCTTGGTCCAGTGGCAAGGGTTAACCAGGACCATTGGAGACCAGCTCTGCTATGTGTGCCTATGATGATCCCTCCTTAAATACGGAGACCAAAACTGCACGCAGTACTCTAGGTGTGGCCTCACCAATACCCTGTACAGTTGTAGCAGGACTTCTCTGCTTTTATACTCCATCCCCCTTGCAATAAAGGCCAACATTCCATTTGCCTTCCTGATCACTTGCTGTACCTGCATACTAACTTTTTGTGCTTCATGCACAAGGACCCCCAGGTCCCTCTGCACCTCAGCATTCCATAGCCTCTCTCCATTTAAAAAAATAATTTGCTATTTTTATTCTTCCTAACCAAAGTGGACAACCTCACTTTTTTTCCACATTATACTCAAGTCCCTGGAGTGGGATTCGAAACCACAAACTTCTGTTCCTCAGAGACTGAGGCACGGCTGACAGACTGTTTTAAATATTTGAGTTGGATCCCGAAATATTTGCTGAAGAATCCCGTCGGGACAAGTTGCTGATTACGGGCCCGAATTCACGGCCCCCCTCGGGCGCGTACAAGGTCATTAATCACAGACAATCCCTCGGAATCGAGGAAGACTTGCTTCCAGTCTAAAAATGAGTCCTTAGGTGGTTGAACAGTCCAATATGAGAGACACAGTCCCTGCCACAGCTGGGACAGATAGTCGCTGAGGGAAGGGGTGGGTGGGACAGGTTTGCCGCACGCTCCTTCCGCTGCCTGCGCTTGATTTCTGCATGCTCTCGGCGACGAGACTCGAGGTGCTCAGCGCCCTCCGGGATGCACTTCCTCCACTTAGGGCGGTCTTTGGCCAGGGACTCCCAGGTGTCGGTGGGGATGTTGCACTTTATCAGGGAGGCTTTGAGGGTGTCCTTGTAACGTTTCCTCTGCCCACCTGGGGCTCACTTGCTGCGAAGGAGTTCCAAGTAGAGCGCTTGCTTTGGGAGTCTCATGTCTAGCATGCAGACACTGTGGCCCGCCCAGCGGAGCTGATCAAGTGTGGTCAATGCTTCAATGCTGGGAATGTTGGCCTGGTCGAGGACGCTAACTTTGGTGCGTCTGTCCTCTCAGGGGATTAATGGATCTTGCGGAGGCATGCATTTTTAAGTAATGCGGAGGCGTACTAGCTGCGCACGCGCCCGTGGGGGTCCCCGCAAGTTCTGGATTTAGGTATGCGAAGCGCATGCTCCAAAACCCGGCACTTGCGACCGGTCAAGAATCCTCTTGACTGATCCATCGCATTCGGAGGTAAAAAAGAGCCTCCCCGGGCAGGGTCGGGCTATTTGCCTACCTCCTGTCCAACGAATGCCCTTCAAATTCTAACGACTGATAAAAGCTGGTGTAAGGCCTGCTTGTTACCAGCGTAAGACTTTTCAAGTACGAAAAAATGCCTCTTTAAAAATAATTTAAACATTTTAAATCCTATTAAATAAGGTGAGTTTATTTTGGGACCTGTTAAAATAGGCAAATTTATATATCAATTTTTGTTTTTAAATAATTAATTCAATTCAATTTTTATTCATTTGAAATATGTGATGGTTCTTTAAAGTTATTTTCCGTGCTTGTGTGTGTTTTGTGGGTACTCCCAATGGTGGTCCGTATATACGGAACTCACGTTACGTATGAATGGAGATTCCCCCTACTCTGATAGGTTGGGCTGGCCCACGTGATCCCAGCGATGCGTAGGAAACCCACACGCTCCTGGGATTTGAGAGTCCCTACGCAGGCCTTCACGCAGAGGTCCAGGACAGCAAGCCTCCGTACCTCCCGGGTACTTTCGTGGGAATTTCCGAGGTTGGAGCCATCCGCCGGCGGGAAACCTTCGAACGCAAATTCTGGTCTGTTGTGTCTGACGAGGGAGATGTGACACTGCCACCTGAAGAAGAGAGAATTCGAAGACCAGGCCCTCCAATCTGGCTGGAGTGATACCCACCCTCCTGTATAAGCTCAGAGACATGGACCATGTACAGCAGACACCTCAAATCGCTGGAGAAATACCACCAACAAAATGTTGAATCATTGTGGGTGGAGATTAGAGATAGTAAGGGGAAAAAGTCACTGGTGGGCGTAGTTTATAGGCCCCCAAATAATAACTTCACGGTGGGGCGGACAATAATCAAGGGAATAATGGAGGCATGTGAAAAAGGAACGGCAGTAAACATGGGGGATTTTAACCTACATATCAATTGGTCAAATCAAATCGCACGGGGTAGCCTTGAGGAGGAATTCATAGAATGCATACGGGATTGTTTCTTAGAACAGTATGTTACAGACCCTACAAGGGAGCAAGCTATCTTAGATCTGGTCCTGTGAATGAGACAGGAATAATAAACGATCTCCTAGTAAAAGATCCTCTCGGAATGAGTGATCACAGTATGGTTGAATTTGTAATACAGATTGAGGGTGAGGAAGTAGTGTCTTAAACGAGCGTACTATGCTTAAGCAAAGGGGACTACAGTGGGATGAGGGCAGAGTTGGCTAAAGTAGACTGGGAACACAGACTAAACGGTGGCACAATTGAGGAACAGTGGAGGACTTTTAAGGAGCTCTTTCATAGTGCGCAACAAAAATATATTCCAGTGAAAAAGAAGGGCGGTAAGAGAAGGGATAACCAGCTGTGGATAACCAAGGAAATAGAGAGTATCAAATTAAAAACCAATGCGTATAAGGTGGCCAAGGTTAGTGGGAAACTAGAAGATTGGGAAAATTTTAAGCGACAGCAAAGAATGACTAAGAAAGCAATAAAGAAAGGAACGATAGATTACAAAAATAAACTTGCGCAAAACATAACAGATAGTAAAAGCTTTTACCGATATATAAAACGGAAAAGAGTGACTAAAGTAAATGTTGGTCCCTTAGAAGATGAGAAGGGGGATTTAATAATGGGAAATGTGTAAATAGCTGAGACCTTAAATAATTATTTTGCTTCGGTCTTCACAGTAGAAGACACAAAAACCATGCCAAAAATTGCTGGTCACGGGAATGTGGGAAGGGAGGACCTTGAGACAATCACTATCACTAGGGGGTAGTGCTGGACAGGCTAATGGGACTCAAGGTAGACAAGTCCCCTGGTCCTGATGAAATGCATCACAGGGTATTAAAAGAGATGGTGGAAGTTATAGCAGATGCATTCGTTATAATCTACCAAAATTCTCTGGACTCTGGGGAGGTACCAGCGGATTGGAAAGCAGCTAATGTAACGCCTCTGTTTAAAAAAGGGGGCAGACAAAATGCAGATAACTATAGGCCGGTTAGTTTAACATCTGTAGTGGGGAAAATGCTTGAAACTATCATTAAGGAAGAAATAGCGGGACATCTAGATAGGAATAGTGCAATCAAGCAGACACAGCATGGATTCATGAAGGGGAAATCATGTTTAACTAATTTACTGGAATTCTTTGAGGATATAACGAGCATGGTGGATAGAGGTGTAGCGATGGATGTGGTGTATTTAGATTTCCAAAAGGCATTTGATAAGGTGCCACACAAAAGGTTACTGCAGAAGATAAAGGTACGCGGAGTCAGAGGAAATGTATTAGCATGGATCGAGAATTGGCTGGCGAACAGAAAGCAGAGAGTCGGGATAAATGGGTCCTTTTCGGGTTGGAAATCGGTGGTTAGTGGTGTGCCACAGGGATCGGTGCTGGGACCACAACTGTTTACAATATACATAGATGACCTGGAAGAGGGGACAGAGTGTAGTGTAACAAAATTTGCAGATGACACAAAGATTAGTGGGAAAGCGGGTTGTGTAGAGGACACAGAGAGGCTGCAAAGAGATTTAGATAGGTTAAGCAAATGGGCTAAGGTTTGGCAGATGGAATACAATGTCGAAAAATGTGAGGTCATCCACCTTGGGGAAAAAAAACAGTAAAAGGGAATATTATTTGAATGGGGAGAAATTACAACATGCTGCAGTGCAGAAGGACCTGGGGGTCCTTGTGCATGAATCCCAAAAAGTTAGTTTGCAGGCGCAGAAGGGAATCAGGAAGGCGAATGGAATGTTGGCCTTCATTGCGAGAGGGATGGAGTACAAAAGCAGGGAGGTTCTGCTGCAACTGTACAGGGCATTGGTGAGGCTGCACCTGGAGTACTGCGTGCAGTTTTGGTCACCTTACTTAAGGATATACTGGCTTTGGAGGGGGTACAGAGACGATTCACTAGGCTGATTCCGGAGATGAGGCGGTTAACTTATGATGATAGATTGAGTAGACTGGGTCTTTACTCGGAGTTCAGAAGGATGAGGGATGATCTTATAGAAACATTTAAAATAATGAAAAGCAATAGAGGTTGTTTCCACTGGTCGGGGAGACTAGAACTAGGGGGCACAGCCTCAAAATACGGGGGAGCCAATTTAAAAATGAGTGGAGAAGGAATTTCTTCTCCCAGAGGGTTGTGAATCTGCGGAATTCTCTGCCCAAGGAAGCAGTTGAGGCTAGCTCATTGAATGCATTCAAATCACAGATAGATAGATTTTTAACCAATGAGGGAATTAAGGGTTATGGGGAGCGGGCGGGTAAGTGGAGCTGAGTCCACGGCCAGATCAGCCATGATTTTGTTGAATGGTGGAGCAGGCTTGAGGGGCTAGATGGCCTACTCCTGTTCCTAATTCTTATGTTCTTTTGTATTCAACTATCATTGTAACCCATGTATAAGCTGACCTAAGTTGTACACCTTGAGAACATTGAGCACAAGGGGGTGAACTTGTCGGAGACACTCCGAACCTGGACTTTCAGGTATAAAAGAGGAAGCTCCACCCACCTTCATCACTTGAGGTCTTGGTAATAAAGGTAACTGGTCACAGAGTGACCTTCTCTCAAGTATGGGCCTCGTGTGCATTCATACTGTATAGTAAGGACATATCATTGGCGACGAGAAACTGGGATTTAAACCACGCGAGCATGGCCACTAGCAGCACAGACGAGAGGTACTGTGTTGGTGATGATTGGGACGACTTTATTGAGAGACTACAGCAAAGTTTTGTCACTAAGGAATGGCTGGGACAGGATTCGGCCGACAAACGCAGGGCTCATCTGAAGGTTTGTGGATCCAGAACGTACTCCCTGATGAAGGACCTTCTAGCGCCAGAGAAGCCGGTGGACAAGACGTTTGAAGAGCTCAGTAAGTTGATCGGGGAACACCTTAAACCGGCGAGCAGCATGCACATGGCGAGACACCGGTTTTACACGCACCGGCGGCGAGAAGGGCAAAGCGTTCCAGACTTCGTAGCAGATCTCCGATGACTGGCGAGCCTATGTAAGTTCCCAGATGCATGCAGAGCAGAGATGCTGCGAGACTTTTTTTTATTGAGGGCATAGGGCACGCTGGGGTTTTCAGGAAACTGATTGAGACCAAAGACTTGACCTTGGAAGCGACGGCTCTGATAGCCCAGACATTTATCTCAGGGGAGGAAGAGACCAGAATGATGTATGACAAAAATCTTGGCTCAAATGCAGCAAACGACCAGGGAGCCAACATTGTTAACGCGGCACACAGTTCTCGAGGCAGACAAGGGCAATCGGACATGCCCCAGCATGTAGTCGAACCCAAAGGGGGAATTCAACAGAGACAATGGCTAGCTGAACGGCGATTCATGCCATCGCAATGGACAAATCAGCCAGGAATGGGGTCATCAACACCTGTCAATGGTGCGTTTAAGGACAGTTACAGAGACAGTCAGAGACGATCGACTGGTAATGGACCTTTTTTTTCCAACAACGGGGCCTCCAGCTCATGCTGGAGATGTGGAGGCAAACACCCAGCCAGAGCTTGCAGGTCTCAGCAATATACCTGCAGAAACTGCAACGTCAGCGGTCACTTGGCGCGTATGTGCAGGAAGCCTGCAGCCAGGTTGATGTACGAGGAGGACGGGCCTGATGTAAGCCCTACAAGGTCAAATGAATACTGGGGGAAATCGTGGGAAGCTGAAGTTCAGCGAGTTCATGTGGAGCACATATACAGTTCATATACCAGGACGCCACCGATAATGATGAAAGTGCTCCTCAATGGCATCCCAGTATTAATGGAGCTAGACACGGGGGCCAGCCAGTCCTGATGAGTATCAAACAGTTCGAAAGGTTGTGGGTGTCCAAGGCCAGGAGGCCAAAATTATCGCTGATTGACGCACAGCTATGGACATATACAAAGGAGATAATTCCGGTGCTAGGCAGCGCCACTATAGTCGTGACCCACAAAGATTCAGAGAACAGGTTGCCACTCTGGATTGTCCCGGGAGATGGTCCCGCACTACTGGGGAGGAGTTGGCTTGCTGTCATGAACTGGAAATGGAGCGCGATGTCAATGCAATTTGCTCTGTGGAGCGAGTATCATGCTCACAGGTTCTGGACAAATTTGACTCATTATTTCAACCCGGCATCAGCACTTTCATGGGGGCCAAGGTAGTGATTCACATAAACCCGGACACCGGGCCAGTACACCACAAGGCCAGAGCGGTGCCGTACGTGATGCGGGAAAAGATAGAAGGCAAATTGGACCGCCTGCTGAGGGAAGACATCATCTCACCAGTCGAATTCAATGACTGGGCGAGCCCGATCGTGCCGGTGCTCAAGGCGGATGAGTCATTCAGGACATGTGGCGATTACAAGGCCACCATCAATCGGGTGTCACTCCAAGACCAGTACCCGCTACAGAGAGCGGAGGACCTCTTTGCGACACTATCCGGTGGCAAACATTTTTCAAAATTGGACCTGTCCTCAGCTTACATGACCCAGGAGCTGCCGATTGAGTTGAAGAAGCTGACCACCATCATGACACACAAGGGGTTGTTTGAGTGTAACAGATGTCCGTTCGGGATTCGCTCGGCCGCCGCGATCTTTCAGCAAAATGTGGAAAGCCTCCTCAAGTCGATTCCAAGGACGGTGGTTTTTCAACATGACATCCTCATCATGGGTCACGATACTGAAGAACACCTCCACAACCTGGAGGAGGTGCTACGCAGACTGGACCGGGTAGGGCTGCGACTGAAAAAGGCGAAGTGCGTCTTCTTCGCTCCAGAGGTAGAATTCCTGGGGAGGAGGGTAGCAGCAAACGGGATCAGACCTACTGCGTCCAAAACGGAAGCGATCCAGAGAGCACCCAGACCCCATAACACGACGGAGCTGCGTTCGTTCCTGGGGCTCCTGAACTATTTTGGTAACTTTCTTCCTAAATTGAGCACGCTGTTAGAGCCACTACACGTGCTCCTATGCGATTGGGTCTGGGAGGACAGCCAGGAAAGGGCTTTTGATGGAGCATAACAAGTTGCGTGCTCTAACAAACTGTTAACGTTATATGACCCATGTAAGAAACTTGTTCTAACGTGCGATGCGTCGTCCTAGGGGGTCGGGTGTGTGTTGCAACAGGTCAATGCCAATGGCCAGTTACGGCCGGTAGCTTATGCCTCCAGAAGTCTGTCCCAGGCAGAAAGGGGCTACGGGATGGTAGAAAAGGAAGCGCTAGCATGTGTATATGCAGTAAAAAAAAATGCACCAGTAGCTGTTTGGCAGGAAATTTGAGCAGGGGACAGATCACAAACCCCTAACGTCTCTTTTGGCCGACAACAAGGCCATAAATGCGAATGCATCTGCCCGTATAGAGGTGGGCACTCACGTTAGTCGCCTATGACTACACAATTCAGCACAGACCGGGCACTGAAAACTGCACCGATGCACTCAGCAGGCTCCCATTAGCCACCACTGAGGGGGCTATCGAGCATGGTGCTGAGATGGTCATGGCTGTTGAAGCTTTCGAAAGCGAAGGCTCACCTGTGACAGCTCGTCAGATTAAAAGTCTGGACAAATAAAGACCCGCTGCTGTCTTTAGTTCAGAAATGTGTCCTGAATGGGGACTGGGCAGCCATGTAAAGGGCATGCCCTGAGGAATTTAAACCGTTTCATAGGCGCAAGGATGAACTCTTGATTCAGGCCGATTGCCTACTGTGGGGAAACTGAGTAGTCATGCCCCAGAGGGGCAGAGAGGTGTTTATCAGAGAACTTCACAATGAGCACCCAGGCATTGTCATGATAAAGGCAATTGCCAGGTCACACGTTTGGTGGCCAGGGATAGATGCAGACCTGGAACTTTGTGTTCGCAGGTGCAACACATGTTCTCAGCTGGGCAACGCACCCAGGGAAGCCCCCCTTAGCCCCTGGCCTGCCAAGCCATGGTCACACATCCATGTGGACTACGCAGGTCCTTTCACGGGAAAAATGTTTGTGGTTGTAACAGACGCCTACTCCAAATGGATTGAGTGTGCCATTTTAAATTCAAGCATATCCTCTGCCACGGTAGAAAGTCTACGGGCAATGGTCGCCGCCCATGGTCTACCGGACGTCTTGGTCAGCGACAATGGCCCGTGCTTCACAAGCACTGAATTCCAGAACTTCATGGCAGGCAACGGAATCAACCATGTCAGAACGGCACCGTTCAAGCCGGCCTCAAACAAGCAGTGCAGATAATCAAACAGGGGATGCTCAGAATCCAAGGGGGTTCCCTACAAAGCTGCTTATCACGCCTCCTGTTGGCCAATAGATCTCGACCACACTCGCTCACAGCGGTTCCACCCGCAGAGCTGCTAATGAAAAGGACGCTCAAAACCAGGTTATCCCTTAAACACCCTATAATGAAAGAAATTGTTGAGAGCAGGCATCAGTCACAATGTGACTACCATGAGAGGAATACGAGGGTGCGATTTATTGATGTCAATGACCCTGTTTTCACCTTAATTGCGCTGCAGGGCCCAAATGGCTTGCAGGCACTGTGATTGCCAAAGAGGGGAATAGGATTCTGGTAGTTAAACTTACCAATGGACAAATCTGCCGCAAATATGTGGATCAAACTAAAACGAGTTTCAGCAACCCCATAGAAGCAGAGGAAGAACACGATGTAGAGTTTACTCCACCACAGGTGACCGAACGCCAAATGATAAGTCATTACTATACAGTATAAATGCACACGAGGCCCATACTTGAGAGAAGATCACTCTGTGACCAGTTACCTTTATTACCAAGACCTCAAGTGGTGGGTAGAGCTTTCCCTTTTTTACCTGAAAGTCCAGATTAGGAGTGTCTCCTACAAGTTCACCTCCATGTGGTCAATGTTCTCAAGGTGTACAACTTAGGTCAGCTTATACACGGGTTACAATGATAGTTGAATACATGACAAACAATGTCTCCGCAAGATCCTGCAAATCCCCTGGGAGGACAGATGCGCCAATGTTAGCGTCCTCGACTAGGCCAACATCCCCAGCATTGAAGCACTGACCACACTCGACCAGCCCCGTTGGGTGGGCCACATTGTCCGCATGCCTGACACAAGACTCCCAAAGCAAGCACTCTACTCGGAACTCCTTCACGGCAAGCGAGCCCCAGGGGGGCAGAGGAAACGTTACAAGGACACCCTCAAAGCCTCCCTGATAAAGTGCAACATCCCCACCGACACCTGGGAGTCCCTGGCCAAAGACCGCCCTAAGTGGGGGAAGTACATCCGGGAGGGCGCTGAGCACCTCGAGTCTCGTTGCCGAGAGCGTGCAGAAAGCAAGCGCAGGCAGCGGAAGGAGCGTGCGGCAAACCAGACTCCCCACCCACCCTTTCCTTCAACCACTGTCTGTCCCACCTGTGACAGAGACTGTAATTCCCATATTGGACTGTTCAGTCACCCGAGAACTCACTCAGAGTGGAAGCAAGTCTTCCTCGGTTCCGAGGGACTGCCTAGGATGATGATGACACTGCCAGAGAACAGTCAAGAAAGGGGAGCTTGAACATAGCTCGGTCGATTGCTCTGGTCGAATAAAGCATCTAGCATTTTAATCGCTCATATCAATGACCGCATGACGCAGTCCAGCAATTTGCATATCATCATACGGCACACAGCGAGACCATTCGGCTCATCCCACCTGTTTGAAAGAACTCCCCAATCAGTTCCACTCGCCCCACTCTGTCCCAGCATGCCCTTCAAGTTGTTCTTTTCAAATATTTATCCGATTCTCCATTTTGAAAGCTATTATTGAATCTGCTTCCACTTCCCTTTCAGGCAGCCTAAAAAAACATTCTCCTCTTCACCCCCTCTGGTTCTTTTGCCAATTAACTTAAATCTGACCCTCCTGCCAATCCAAACAATTTCTCCCTCTTTACTCTATCAAAGACCCCTCATGATTCAGAACATCCTCTGTCAAATCTCCCCTTAACCTTCTCTGCTCCAAGGAGAACAACCCCAGCTTCTCCAGTCTCTCCCCAGAACTGAAGTCCCTCCTCCCTGGAACTATTCTGGTCAATCTCCTCCGCTCCCTCTCCAAGGCCTTGACATCCTTCCTAAAGTGCAGGGCCCAGAATTGGACACAATACTCCAACTGGGGCCTAACCAGAGATTTGTACAGGTTTAGCACAACATCATTGCTTCACAGCACATGATCAAAACTCCCCCTCCCTTTGAATGGAGCAATGGAAATACTGCACGCGCTCTTCCCAAACAACGAATGCGAGGTAACAGGTCGAGAACGGGAGTCCCGAAGGCTGTGTTGCCTGCCCGGTGCCAGGGTTAAGGACATCTCCTCTGGGCTGGAGAGGAACTTGGAGTGGGAAGGGGAAGATCCAGTTGTTGTGGCCCACGTGGGTACCAACGACATAGATAGGACAAAGAAAGAGGTTCTGCTGATGGTGTATGACTAGCTAGGGGCCAAATTAAAAAGCAGAACCACAAAAGGTAATAATCTCTGGATTACTACCTGAGCCACCAGCAAATCTGCACAGGGTAAATAAGATCAGAGAGTTAAACACATGGCTCAAAGATTGGGAGAAATGTATTTTGGTTCATGACTGATCTGATCATGGACTCAGCTCCATCATCATAGGTAGTCCCTCGAAATCGAGGAAGACTTGCTTCCACTCTAAAAGTGAGTTCTCAGGTGACTGAACAGTCCAATACGGGAATTACAGTCTCTGTCACAGGTGGGACAGACAGTGGTTGAAGGAAAGGGTGGGTGGGGAGTCTGGTTTGCCGCACGCTCCTTCCGCTGCCTGCGCTTGCTTTCTGCATGCTCTCGGCGACGAGACTCGAGGTGCTCAGCGCCCTCCCGGATGCTCTTCCTCCACTTAGGGCAGTCTTTGGCCAGGGGCTCCCAGGTGTCGGTGGGGATGTTACACTTTTGCAAGTGTACATCGCCTCAGTCGGCACAGAACCCATTGACCTTTCCTGACCACAGGGTGCCCTGGATAGTGCATTACCCAGTCACCCAGGAGAAGCTTGCATTGTACCAAAAAATAGATCGAAGCATTGACAAAACCCAACACCCTTCCTGCCCTTGGTGACGATCACCTTTTCTCTATTAGTTCTCAGGATGTGGGCATCACCGGCATTTATTGCCCATCCCTAGTTGTCCTCATAAAGGTGTTGGTTGGACTGCTTCTTCTCAAATACAACGAAGTAGTTTGCTCAGAGAACTCCAGGGGGCAGTAAAGAGTCAACCACATCGCTGTGGGATTGAAGTCACATATGGACCAGACTGGGTAAGGACGTAAGAACAAAAGAATTAGGAGCAGGAGTTGGCCACACGCCCCCTCGAGCCTGCTCTGCGATTTAATAAGATCATGGCTGATATTCGACCTCAACTCTACTTTCCCGCCCGATCCCCGTATCCCTCGATTCCCCGAGAGTCCAAAAATCTATCGATCTCTGTCTTGAATATATTCAGAGACTCACCATCCACAGCCCTCTGGGGTAGAGAATTCCAAAGATTCACCACCCTCTGAGTGAAGAAATTCCTCATCTCAGTCTTAAATGGCCGACCCCTTATCCTGAGACGGTGACCCCCTGGTTCTAGACTCGTTAGTCCCGGGGGAAACATCCTCTCAGCATCTATCCTGTCAATCCCCCTCAGAATCTTGTATGTTTCAATGAGATCGCCTCTCATTCTTTTAAACTCCAGAAAGTATCGGTCCAATCTATCCTCAAAGGACAATCCCATTGGACAGCAGGTTGTCTTCCCGAAAGGACAGCAGTGAACCAGTTGGGTTTTGAACGACAATCCGACAGCTTCACAATCACTTTTACTGACACCGGGTTATTTCCAGATTGTTTTTGAACTGAATTCATATTCTCAAACTGCGATGGTGGGACGTGAACCCAGCATATTGTGAACATTTGCTGCACGTTCCCAAACCAGTCGTTTGATGTCAGGACCTCGAATTGAGACATCATTGGAACAGTATGATAGCGGCCATTGATTTAAACGACATTACATTTTACAGTCTCATCAAGGACAGAAACTTCTTATAAAATGTTGGTTCCATATAGCTTAAACATTGCCAGCTGTGGCTCAGTGGACAGCACTCTTGCCTCCGAGTCTGAAGGTTGTGGGTTCGAGTCCCACTCCAGGGACTTGAGTACATAGTCTAGACTGACAAGCGAGTGCCGCACTGTCGGAGGGGCAATGCTGAGGGAACGCCGCACTGTCGGAGGGGCAGTGCTGAGGGAGCGCCGCACTGTCGGAGGGGCAGTGCTGAGGGAGCGCCGCACTGTCGGAGGGGCAGTGCTGAGGGAACGCCGCACTGTCGGAGGGGCAGTGCTGAGGGAGCGCCGCACTGTCGGAGGGGCAGTGCTGAGGGAGCGCCGCACTGTCGGAGGGGCAGTGCTGAGGGAGCGCCGCACTGTCGGAGGGGCAGCGCTGAGGGAGCGCCGCACTGTCGGAGGGGCAGCGCTGAGGGAGCGCCGCACTGTCGGAGGGGCAGTGCTGAGGGAGCGCCGCACTGTCGGAGGGGCAGTGCTGAGGGAGCGCCGCACTGTCGGAGGGGCCGTCTTTCGGATGTTAAGTTAAACCAAGGTCCTGTCTGCTCACTCACGTGGCGTAAAAGATCCCATGGCCACTATTTCGAAGAAGTGCAGGGGAGCTATCCTTGGTGTCCTGGGGCCAATCTTTATCCATTAATCAACATCACTAAAAACAGATTATCTGGGTCATTATCACATTGCTGTGTGTGGGAGCTTGCTGTTGCTGCGTTTCCCACATTACAACAATGACCATACTTCAAAAGTACTTCATTGTCTGTAAAGCGCTTTGAGGCGTCCAGTGGTCGTGAAAGGCGCTATATTGCTGGTCACGGGAATGTGGGAAGGGAGGACCTTGAGACAATCACCATCACTAGGGGGGTAGTGCTGGACAGGCTAATGGGACTCAAGGTAGACAAGTCCCCTGGTCCTGATGAAATGCATCCCAGGGTATTAAAAGAGATGGCGGAAGTTATAGCAGATGCATTCGTTATAATCTACCAAAATTCTCTGGACTCTGGGGAGGTACCAGCGGATTGGAAAGCAGCTAATGTAACGCCTCTGTTTAGAAAAGGGGGCAGACAGAAGGCAGGTAACTATAGGCCGGTTAGTTTAACATCTGTAGTGGGGAAAATGCTTGAAACTATCATTAAGGATAAAATAGCAGGATATCTAGATAGGAATAGTGCAATCAAGCAGACGCAACATGGATTCATGAAGGGAAAATCATGTTTAACTAATTTACTAGAATTCTTTGAGGATATAACGAGCATGGTGGATAGAGGTGTTCCGATGGATGTGGTGTATTTAGATTTCCAAAAGGCATTCGATAAGGTGCCACATAAAAGGTTACTGCAGAAGATAAAGGTACGCGGAGTCAGAGGAAATGTATTAGCATGGATCGAGAATTGGCTGGCGAACAGAAAGCAGAGAGTCGGGATAAATGGGTCCTTTTTGGGTTGGACATCTGTGGTCAGTGGTGTGCCACAGGGATCGGTGCTGGGACCACAACTGTTTACAATATACATAGATGACCTGGAGGAGGGGACAGATTGTAGTGTAACAAAATTTGCAGATGACACAAAGATTAGTGGGAAAGCGGGTTGTGTTGAGGACACAGAGAGACTGCAAAGAGATTTAGATAGGTTAAGCGAATGGGCTAAGGTTTGGCAGATGGAATACAATGTCGGAAAATGTGAGGTCATCCACCTTGGAAAAAAAAGCAGTAAAAGGGAATATTATTTGAATGGGCAGAAATTACAACATGCTGCGGTGCAGAGGGACCTGGGGGTCCTTGTGCATGAATCCCAAAAAGTTGGTTTGCAGGTGCAGCAGGTAATCAGGAAGGCGAATGGAATGTTGGCCTTCATTGCAAGAGGGATGGAGTACAAGATCAGCCATGATCTTGTTAAATGGCGGGGCAGGCTCGAGGGGCTAGATGGCCTACTCCTGTTCCTAATTCTTATGTTCTTATGTTATGTACAAAAGCAGGGAGGTCCTGCTGCAACTGTGTAGGGTATTGGTGAGGCCACACCTGGAGTACTGCATGCAGTTTTGGTCACCTTACTTAAGGAAGGATATATTAGCTTTGGAGGGGGTACAGAGACGATTCACTCGGCTGATTCCGGAGATGAGGGGGTTACCTTATGATGATAGATTGAGTAGACTGGGTCTTTATTCGTTGGAGTTCAGAAGGATGAGGGGTGATCTTATAGAAACATTTAAAATAATGAAAGGGATAGACAAGGTAGAGGCAGAGAGGTTGTTTCCACTAGTCGGGGAGACTAGAACTAGGGGGCACAGCCTCAAAATACGGGGGAGCCAATTTAAAACCGAGTTGAGAAGGAATTTTTTCTCCCAGAGGGTTGTGAATCTGTGGAATTCTCTGCCCAAGGAAGCAGTTGAGGCTAGCTCATTGAATGTATTCAAATCACAGATAGAGATTTTTAACCAATAAGGGAATTAAGGGTTATGGGGAGTGGGCGGGTAAGTGGAGCTGAGTCCACGGCCAGATCAGCCATGATCTTGTTGAATGGCGGAGCAGGCTCGAGGGGCTAGATGGTCTACTCCTGTTCCTAATTCTTATGTTCTTATGTTCTTATGTATAAATGCAAGTCTTTCTATATCCAGTCGTGCAATTGTGGGTACTGTGGGCGAGTGGTGTTGACACTGAACTTGCAATCCACAAGTCCGCAGTTCAAATCCCACCGCGGGGCAGGATGTAAAAAAATTTAATTTGATAAACCTGGTCATTTGTGAGCTGGTACCTGCACCATGAAAATCTGCCGGAGGGCTGTAAAAAGACAAATGATTCAGTTATGTCCTGCAGGGAAAGGAATCGGACACTGTGACCCAGAGCCGGCCTTGTGCTTGGGCGAGAGGGTCTGACATTGATGGCCTCGACCTCTGCGGAGAGCTTGGCCATCTCCAAAGTCTGCTTCCAACCAACTGCAGCGCTCCTCATAAAGAGGAAACTTCAAGTCTCAAGAGCAAGTCGGCACACACACGGCGAACACTCAGGGTATTGAGTACTGGGGGGCCGATGGATAGCGCTCAGGATCCCGTTAACCGCGCCCGTATCAGGGGCAACTTCTTTACCCAGAGAGGGGTGAGAATGTGGAACTCGCTGCCACAGGGAGGAGTTGAGGCGAATAGGATCGATGCATTTAAGGGGAAGCTGGATAAACACATGGGGGAGAAGGGAATAGAGGGATATGGTGATGGGGTGAGATGGAGAGGGGTGGGAGGGGGCTGGTGTGGAGCATAAACCCCGGCACGGAGCGCTGGGGCCCAATGGCCTGTTTCTGTGCTATACATTCGATGTATTTCTATGTAATCTGAAAGTTATCCAGTTACATCACTTGCTGAATCACCTGCCACTTTCGGCAGACCAGATGCATTTTTAAGCTATTGTTTTTACAGTCTTGATGATTCAGCTATCTTTAGCGCCTGTTTGCAGCGTGATTATTGACTGCCCTCTCTCTGGGCTCAATTTTCCCCCGGTAATTCGCGCCGTTTGTTTTGGCGCAAGTTAAAAAATTGAAGTTTCCCCAAGGAACGTGTGCCAGCGTAACTCAGTGAGTTACGATTTTTTTTAGGTTAATTATTTCTTGCGTAAACTGATGTCTGCGCCAGTATTTGTCAATTATGGAAATCTGCCCAAAAAGAATTTCTCCCAGGTCAGCGTGCGTGACTACTCCCAAAAAACCTTCTGGTGAGTTAATAAAAAGCAGCGCGCGTTGAAAAATTGGCCATTGTATTTCAGCGAAGTTTTGGAGGGAGTCAAGAACACTTAAATATGCATAACAAAGATTAAGTTTTTTTTTTAAAAAAACCTTATAATGCAGTAAATGGATGTTTGGTGGAATTCTGCAAGTTCTCAGTTGTTTTTCAACTGACAAGCCACCATCGAACGTCTGCAAACAGGGCTGCAGCGTTGGAGCATCGGCTGGCAGAATCGGTCCCACGCCCGGACACAGGGGCTCGGGACTCGGTTGCAAAAGAAGCCCGGAGGGGGAGGTTGAGGGGGGGGGGGGAGGGGGGGGCGGGCGGAGGCTGTGGAACGCATACAGAATGCATCAGAAGCCTACACTACACATCAAATCAAGCCCGGGGGCGGTAGGTGGGGGGGGGGGGGGTTGTGGAAGGCATTCAGAACATAAGAACATAAAAGTTAGGAACAGGAGTAGGCCATCTAGCCCCTCGAGCCTGCTCCGCCATTCAATAAGATCATGGTTGATCTGACCGTGGACTCAGCTCCACTTCCCTGCCCGCTCCCCATAACCCTTTACTCCCTTATCGCTCAAAAATCTGTCTATCTCCACCTTAAATATATTCAATGACCCAGCCTCCACAGCTCTCTGAGGCAGAGAATTCCACAGATTTACAACCCTCAGAGAAGAAATTCCTCATCTCAGTTTTAAATGGGCTTGCCCCTTGTTCTGAGACTATGTCCCCTAGTTTTAGTTTCCCCTATGAGTGAAAACATCCTCTCTGCATCCACCTTGCCGAGTCCCCTCATTATCTTATATGTTTCGATAAGATCACCTCTCATTCTTCTGAACTCCAATGAGTAGAGGCCCAACCTACTCAACCTATCCTCATAAGTCAACCCTCTCATCTCCGGAATTAACCTAGTGAACCTTCTCTGAACAGCCTCCAATGCAAGTATATCCTTCCTTAAATATGGAGACCAAAACGGCACACAGTACTCCAGGTGTGGCCTCACCAATACCCTGTACAGTTATAGCAGGACTTCTCTGTTTTTATACTCTATCCCCCTTGCAATAAAGACCTACATTCCATTTGCCTTCCTGATCACTTGCTGTATCTGCACACTAACAGTGTGTGTTTCATGCACAAGGACCCCCAGGTCCCTCTGTACTGCAGCACTTTGCAATTTTTTTCCATTTAAATTAAATTTTGCTTTTCTATTTTTTCTGCCAAAGTGGATAACCCACATTGTACTCCATCTGCCAAATTTTTGCCCACTCATTTAGCCTGTCTATATCCCTTTGCAGATTTTTTGTGTCCTCCTCACTCATTGCTTTTCTCCCATCTTTGTATCGTCAGCAAACTTGGCTACGTTACACTTGATCTCTTCATCCAAGTCATTAATATAGATTGTAAATAGTTGAGGCCCCAGCACCGATCCCTATGACACCCCACTAGTCAGTGTTTGCCAACTGGAAAATGACCCATTTATCCCAACCCTCTTTTTTCTGTTAGTTAGCCAATCCTCTATCCATGCTAATATATTATCCTCAATCCCGTGAACTTTTATCTTGTGCAGTAACCTTTTATGTGGCACCTTATCGAATGCCTTCTGGAAATCCAAATACAACACATCCACTGGTTCCCCCTTACCCACCCTGCCCATTACATCCTCAAAGAACTCCAGCAAATTTGTTAAACGTGATTTCCCTTTCATAAAGCCCACGCTGAAGCCAGCACTATCCATCAAATCACGCCCGGGTGGGTGGAGGGCTGTGGAAGGCATCAGAAGCCTGCGCTACGCATCAAATGTAGCCCGGGAGTGGGAGGTTCCTGATCACTGCACCTGCTCAGACCTGAGTGTGGTCCATATAGACCTTGTGGGGAGAGAGAACAAAGAACCTTGTCCTACCTGCCTGCCATTTTGAGCTTCTAGCACGGGGGCAGTACTGACAATGCCATATCTTGTGCAAGCCTTTTTGCATGATGGTGCTGCGGAAGAGACAATTGTTTCGACATCATTGCATGAGGAACCTCAGAGCCCTTAGGGTGCTGGGCAGGAGGCCTTACCCACGTCGGGTATATTGAGACAGGCGTTCGTACCTGCACCTGAGTGATGCAGACTGTGTCAGAAGGCTGCTATTCCGCAAAGAAGTTGTAACCGAGATGTGCGAGTTAGTCAAGGCAGACCTGCAACCTAGAGGCATCAGGAGGACTGCTTTGTCAGTTGAAGTGAAGGTTGCAGCTGCACTTTCATTCTATGCATCTGGATCGTTCCAAGCTACAACTGGGGATGTGTGCGCCACCTCTCAACATGCAACACATGTCTGCATTCAGCAGGTGACAGCTGCACTATATGCCCGGAGGAATGACGACATAAAGTTCCCCATGACCGCACAGGCAATACATAAAAGGGCTGTGGGCTTCTCCAGGATTGCTGGCTTCCCAAAGTTACAGGGCTACATTGACAATTGCAATTCCAGTGAAAAATGAAAATATTACTTGCACTAACCACTCGTCCTGCCACTTCTTTTTGCACCGGTCTCCAGACCTCGGGGTGGTCACCATTGCACAGTAATCTTCTGCAAGTTGGTTCCAGAGTTTCTTCCTTTCTTTGGGTGGAACTTTTATGTGACCTCTGCTGGTGTCCAGCTCCTGCCATCTGTCCTCAATCACAGTAACTAGTGCCTCCACTTCATCCTGTAAGAAATTCTTGGTCCTTGCGCCGGGGTTGCATCTTGTATTGCAGCTCCGATTTTTCCCCAATGAGAATTAAAGTTCTCACACAGCGCTCAAAGTTCTCACACACACAACTGCCTCTTTAACAATGGCCGATTGCAGATTGGGAGCCGTACTGCGCATGCGGCCCATAGCAGTCACGTCAAAAACTTCCTTTTTTTTTTCTCCGCGCATGCGCAGAACGGGCAGCATCGCTGTTTCGGCGCAGACATTTGGCTCCACCGCCCCACCCCCCCCCAGCTGCGCAACGCCAATTTAAAAAAATAGAGCGGGGAAACTTGGCACATTTATTTTTGGAGTAGGTCTGGCCGAGAAAAACGGGTGTAACTCTGGCAATACGCCAAAAAACGGCTTTGGAAAAAATTGAGCCCCGAGTCTTCTTCACAGCTGTACAATACAAATTATGCTCAACAAACACTCAACAAAAACACTGCCTCTACGAGGAGAGAATGGGCCGATACTCGCTGGAGTTTAGATGAATGACATCTGATCTCATTGAAACATACAAGATTCTGAGGGGGATTGACAGGGTAGATGCAGGGAGGGTGTTTCCCCCCCCGGGCTGGGGAGTCTAGAACCAGGGGTCACAGTCTCAGGATAAGGGGTCGGCCATTTAGGACTGAGATGAGGAGGAATTTCTTCACTCAGAGGGTGGTGAATCTTTGGGATTCTCTGCCCCAGAGGGCTGTGGAGGCTCAGTCGTTGAGTATATTCAAGGCTGAGATCGATAGATTTTTGGACTCTCAGGGAAATCGAGGGATATGGGGATCGGGCGGAAAAGTGGAGTTGAGGTCGAAGATCAGCCGTGATCTTATTGAATGGCGGAGCAGGCTCGAGGGGCCGAATGGCCGACTCCTGCTCCTATTTCTTATATCCGTAGGTATTTATGCCGGCCGCCACCTATAGAGAGCGAATTGCATTGACCCGAATGCGTCCACTCTACAAACACTGATGATATAATTCAAATCTGTCTGGGCTTATTTCTGATCTATTATTTTTGTGTCGTTGGTAACACTGCTGGCTCCGAGTTGAATCAATGTGTCCGGAGCAGTAGCTTACATATAAATAAAGAACTTGCTTTTATATAGCGCCTTTCATGACCATCGGATGTCCCAAAACGCTTTACAGACCATGAAGTACTTTTGAAATGTAGTCACTGGTGTAATGTGGGAAACACAGCATCCAATTAGCGCACAGCAAGCTCCCACAAGCAGCAATGTGATAATGACACAGATAATCTGTTTTAGTGATGTTGATTGAGGGATAAATATTGGCCCCAGGACAACGCGGAGAACTCCCCTGCTCTTCTTCGAAATAGTGCTGTGGGATCTTTAACATTCACCTGAGAGAGCAGACAGGGCCTTGGTTTAACGTCTCATCTGAAAGACAGCATATCCGACAGTGCGGCGCTCCCTCAGTACTGCCCCTCCGACAGTGCGGCGCTCCATCAGTACTGCCCCTCCGACAGTGCGGCGCTCCCTCAGTACTGCCCCTCCGACAGTGCGGCGCTCTCTCAATACTGCCCCTCCGACAGTGCGGCGCTCCCTCAGTACTGCCCCTTCGACACTCCCTCAGTACTGCCCCTCCGACAGTGCAGCGCTCCCTCAGTACTGCCCCTCCGACACTCCCTCAGTACTGCCCCTCCGACAGTGCGGCGCTCCCTCAGTACTGCCCCTCCGACAGTGCGGCGCTCCCTCAGTACTGCCCCTCCGACAGTGCGGCGCTCCCTCAGTACTGCCCCTCCGACAGTGCGGCGCTCCCTCAGTACTGCCCCTCCGACAGTGCGGCGCTCCCTCAGTACTGCCCCTCCGACAGTGCGGCGCTCCCTCAGTACTGCCCCTCCGACAGTGCGGCGCTCCCTCAATACTGCCCCTCCGACAGTGCGGCGCTCCCTCAGTACTGCCCCTCCGACACTCCCTCAGTACTGCCCCTCCGACAGTGCGGCACTCCCTCAGTACTGCCTATCCGACAGTGCGGCACTCCCTCAGCACCGCCCCTCCGACAGTGCGGCACTCCCTCAGCACCACCCCTCCGACAGTGCGGCACTCCCTCAGTACCGCCCCTCCGACAGTGCGGCACTCCCTCAGCACTGCCCCTCCGACAGTGCGGCACTCCCTCAGCACTGCCCCTCCGACAGTGCGGAGCTCCCTCAGCACTGCCCCTCCGACAGTGCGGAGCTCCCTCAGCACTGCCCCTCCGACAGTGCGGCGCTCCCTCAGCACTGCCCCTCCGACAGTGCGGCACTCCCTCAGCACTGCCCCTCCGACAGTGCGGTGCTCCCTCAGCTCTGCACTGGAGTGTCAGCCTGGATCTTTGTGCTCGAATCTCTGGCGTGGACTTACAAAAGTTATATTTCAAACCACTAACCTGTCAAATCTTCCTCATTCGTGCTTTTGGTAACGTGATGATCCATCCTTAGCTATTTGAAAACGGGTTTGGCAGCTTATAAATGGAAGTCTCACTTTCTTTCTCACTCACTGGCATTTTCTGCACCTTCGCTACAATTAAACAAGTATTCAATCTATCTTTCCCTTTCAACTCAGAACTTCTGTATGTTGTTTTAAGACGTATTTATTCATTTTTGGGGGTTGGAAATAAAACACTAAACACCAAACATTCACTTCAGAAACCAAAATACAGAAACGGAAACCTTTAAGGCACCTTGCTGGACTTTGCATGGTGTGGAAAGTTTACACCCAAGTTCTCCCACTGTGAACGTCACAGCTCTGCAAGTTCCTGGTTTGTTCAAGCCCAGGATCCAGACACTGCACCAGTTTGCAATTCGCTACCCTCTTCAAAATGATCAATGTTGCAAAGTCTAAAAACTCACAAAAAAGGTGATAGAATTCGAGATTAGAATCCAGAATTATTAATTCAGCCTCACTTTCTTTCTCTCTCTCTCTCTGTCTCTCCCTTTTCTGGGACTTCAGAAAGACGCGGCCGAGGTTAGAATCGACACAAGACCTTTTCACTCACCTCTCCGAGTTGGACTCTCGCTCGGAACTTTCTTCAGTAGCTTTTTGAATCTGTTGCCTCAAAGGAGTTGAGTGCTGGCTTGTGAATCTCTGAGGGGGAGGAAAAGGGTGTGTTCCGGGAAACTAGTCCGTGCAAGGAACCAGAGAGAGAGAGAGAGAGAGAGAGTAAATTGTTTGGCAGCTGTAAACATCCCAAAACATAATTGCCTCAAGTGACCTGTACAATGTATCCGACTTAAAGGGAGGACTTGCATTTATATAGCGCCTTTCATCACCTCAGGACGTCCCAAAGCGTCTCACAGCCAACAAAGTACCTTTTGTAGTGTGGCCACTGTTGTAATGTGGAAAACACGGCAACTTGTGCACAGCAAGCTCCCACAAACAGCAAGGTGATAATGACCTGGGTAATCTGTTTTAGTGATGTTGGTTCAGGGATAAATATTGGCCCCAGAACACCGAGGAGGACTCCCCTGCTCTTCTTCCAAATAGTGTCCGTGGTGCATTTTACTTCCAGCTAAGAGAGCAGACGAGGCCTCGGTTTAACGCCTCATCTGAAAGACGGCACCTCCGACAGTGCAGCGCTCCCTCAGTACTGCCCCTCCGACAGTGCGGCGCTCCCAGTACTGTCCCTCCGACAGTGCAGCACTCCCTCAGTACTGCCCCTCCGACAGAGCGGCGCTCCCTCAGTACTGCCCCTCCGACAGTGCGGCGCTCCCAGTACTGTCCCTCCGACAGTGCAGCACTCCCTCAGTACTGCCCCTCCGACAGTGCAGCGCTCCCTCAGTACTGCACCTCCGACAGGGCAGCACTCCCTCAGTACTGTCCCTCCGACAGTGCGGCGCTCCCTCAATACTGCCCCTCCGACAGTGCGGCGCTCCCTCAGTACTGCCCCTCTGACAGTGCGGCACTCCCTCAGTACTGCCCCTCCGACAGTGCGGCGCTCCCTCAGTACTGTCCCTCCGACAGGGCAGCACTCCCTCAGTACTGCCCCTCTGACAGTGCGGCACTCCCTCAGTACTGCCCCTCCGACAGTGCAGCGCTCCCTCAGTACTGCCCCTCTGACAGTGCGGCACACCCTCAGCACTGCCCCTCCGACAGGGCAGCACTCCCTCAGCACTGCCCCTCCGACAGGGCAGCACTCCCTCAGTACTGCCCCTCCGACAGTGCAGCGCTCCCTCAGCACTGCACTGGAAGTGTCAGCTGAGATTATGTTCTCAAGTCCCTGGAGCGGGACTTGAACCCACGACCTTCTGACTCAGAGGCGAGAGAGCTGCCCACTGAACCACGGCTGACAAAGTTTGGCATATAGAACTGGTGGATTATAGAATCATTTAAACTCACGGCACAGGAGGAGGACATTCGGCCCGTCGATCCTGTGCCGGCTCTGTGAAAGAGCGATCGTGGTTTAGTCCCACACCCCGCATGTTGTCTGTGACGCTGTCAGTTCCTCATCCCCCAGAACCTGCCCAACTGCCTTTTACAATTATTGACGGAATCAGCACCCAGCAACTTTTCAGGGAACTTTTGAGGAAACATTTCTCCTCATCGCCCCTCTGGTTCTTTTGCCGATATTGTAATGAATGTAATGTAGTTAGTATCATACATCACGGAAAGAGGCCATTCAGCCCATCATATCTGTGCTGGCACTTTGATAGCACCATCCAATTAGTCGCACACTTCCCCCCCCCCCCCCCCACCACCCATTTTATGGCCGTAGTGGCGAGGGGCGGAGGGCAGGGGCGGGAGGGGGGGGGTGGGTTTAATTCGCTACTCCTGAATGGTGAGGCACGAGGCCCCTCTGATATTGGGCCTTGAGCCACAATTTAATGGCGATAAGAGTTTGACGGTGAAGGGGGAATGCAAGATCGACCCAGTGCTGACGTCGCCGCTGACTGCAGGCAGGTGGGTCTGATGGGGTGGGGGGGGTTGGGTGGGGGGTTCATGGGTCAGCACCAGGACACGGCCAAAAGTCGGGTTCGGGAATGAGGCTGAGAGACGGGGAACGGGGTCAGGATAGGAGCCAGAGGGGGTCAGGAGCGGGGGCCGAGGCTGGGAGGGGGGGGTGGTCAGAGGTCGGGTTTGGGAATGGGGCCATTGGGCAGTGGGGGGGGGGGGCGGTCGGTTTGGTTCCAGAGGCCTGGGACATGTCCAACATCAGAGCTGGCGATGACAGGGATTAAGAACACAGGGCCCGAATTTGGTGGACTTACTGCCAGCCAATGCGGAGTTTTCTCGGCGCTCTCCCCTCCGAGGCCCTCACGCCAGCGGGGAGAGTGGACCGCTGGGGAGCGGCCGCTGGCGTGCAACGTCGACAAAAGTCCTCCCGCCCGCTCGCTTCCCAGTTTGGTCCGGGCAGCCCTCCGCTTGTAAGGTTTACACACTTTTCCAGAAGACACAGAAAGAGGCCACGAGCAAAAAATTGATTGAAGTGATTTGATACAAACTTTTGGGATTGACTGGACAACGGGAGAAAAGGGCGTCAGCCTGGGGCAGGGGGCAACTCTTCACCAATTAAGGACAATCTCTGCGGTTCAGAACCAGACTGGTTCTATGCATGAGAACAATGAGGTTAATACATTTGATATAAACCCACAGAAGAGCCCCTGAACTAATTGGCCGGAGGGGGAAAAGCAATTCTCTCTGGAGACTCCAAGTCTGTAAGCCACCAGAACAACAAATGGACCACACCAGCTGCACATTTTTTGAGAGCGGGACACTTAAGATAAGTGTCCGCGTGCCAGACACGAGACTCCCAAAGCAAGCGCTCTACTCGGACCTCCTTCATGGCAAGCGAGCCCAAGGTGGGCAGAGGAAACATTCATTACAAGGACACCCTCAAAGCCTCCCTGATAAAGTGCAACATCCCCACCGACACCTGGGAAGTCCCTGGCCAAAGATTACCCTAAGTGGAGGAAGTACATCCGGGAGGGCGCCGAGCGCCTCGAGCCTCGTCGCCGAGAGCATGCAGAAACCAAGCGCAGGCAGCGGAAGGAGCGTGCGGCAAACCAGTCCCACCCACCCTTTCCTTCAACCACTGTCTGTCCCACCTGTGACAGGGACTGTGGTTCTCGTACTGGACTGTTCAGCCACCTAAGGACTCATTTTAAGAGTGGAACATAAGAACATAAGAATTAGGAACAGGAGTAGGCCATCTAGCCCCTCGAGCCTGCTCCGCCATTCAACAAGATCATGGCTGATCTGGCCGTGGACTCAGCTCCACTTACCCGCCCTCTCCCCGTAACCCTTAATTCCCTTATTGGTTAAAAATCTATCTATCTGTGACTTGAATACATTCAATGAGCTAACCCTCGGAATCGAGGAAGTAAGTCTTCCTCGATTCCGAGGGACTGCCTATGATGATGAGACTCTGTGTGCAAATTGGGGACACTCAGGTCCATCATCACAGGCAGTCAAATGGATCACCACAAACAACGTATCGAGCCAAACACATAATCGGGAACGGAAGCTAAGCGGGGGGATTATTCATAAAATGGATATAAGTATAGGAGCTGGAAGTAGCTCAGAAGCGAAGTACGGAACGAACACGGAAGGAACAGAACTGAAGAGAATGACCAGAAGAGGGAACAACCGGTCACGGAACCAACGACCACGAACCTACAATCCATGATTACAGCTACTAACTGGGAGGGTGATTGTATGTCTTCAGTCAATTCTCTCAGAAGTCTAGTTCTGTAGTTTTTAGTTAGTTTTTGTGTAATAAACCTGACAGCTGGGTTAAGCCTAAACTTTGCGTCACGTGTCGTCCTTATTCCTGTAATTCCCAAGGTCGACAAATCAAGGTAGCGTGTAAAACCAACACGCTACATGCTCCGGCAGCAGGAGAGACCATCGCTTGGAGGCAGGTCTTACCCGAACGGTAAGTATGAAGACCTGCAAGAAAAAATTAGTGCACTTGGCTTCTTCATTTATTTCGCAGCAATTTTGGTGGATGGAGTCCTCTGAAGGATTTGTAATAATGTTTTTTCATTTTGCTGAACATTTTTTGTCCCCCTTTAGCCCCGCTCCGTGGACCCGCCTCTATCCTCGCCGTTACTTTTGCCGAGGATCGCATTTGCCGCCCAGAATCCGACCTACCGCCCGCTGCCGCCCAGAATCACCGTGTGACGCCCATTTTTCCCGCTGGCCGAATTTTTTTTCCATTTTTCCACCAAACTTCCGCCCAAAGTACCGTCAGGATCTCAGCGGTCCTTCCGACGGTACATGGGCAGAACTTAGGTTTGACCAAACTCGGGCGCGATAAGAACATAGGAATTCAGGGCAGGAGCAGGCCATACGGACCAGGTGGTCGTGAGAGGGGCTATATTAGCGCAGGTCTTTCTTCACTCAGAGAATTGTGAGCCTGTGGAATTCTCCACCACAGAAAGTTGTTGGGGCCAGTTCGTTGGATATATTCAAAAGGGAGTTAGATGTGGCCCTTACGGCTAAAGGGATCAAGGGGTGTGGAGAGAAAGCAGGAATGGGGTACTGAAGTTGCGTGATCAGCCATGATCTTATTGAATGGCGGTGCAGGCTCGAAGGGCCGAATGGCCGACTCCTGCACCTATTTTCTATGTTTCTATATTTCTATGTAAACAACGCTGTTTCAGGCTGTGTGGATGAAACATTAGGAACTTGACTAAACCTCATCCACAGGTTTACAAACTGTTAACAATGAAGTATTTATTGCGTTCCCGATCTGGACCTCAAGATATGACTTATGGCAGCAGTCCTGGAATCTATGTGGCACCAGCAGAAGTTACTGGAAATCCCCCCGCCCCCCCCACGCAGCAGAGCTGGCTGGGGATTACCGAGTGAAAGGGACTACAATACACGTACACAGTGGTGCCAAGTGCTGGAGCCAAGGTCACCATTGCACCAGTGGGACTCCCTCATCAATGCGAGTCTTGAAAAATTGCAACAGCGTTTATTGCTCTCATACAATCACAGAAATTTACAGCACGGAAGGAGGCCATTCGGCCCATCGTGTCCGCGCCGGCTGACAAAGAGCTATCCAGCCTAATCCCACTTTCCAGCTCGCGGTCCGTAGCCCTGTTGGTTACCGCACTTCAGGTGCACATCCAGGTACTTTTTAAATGTGGTGAGGGTTTCTGCCTCTACCACCCTTTTAGGCAGTGAGTTCCAGACCCCCACCACCCTCTGGGTGAAGACATTTCCCCTCAAATCCCCTCTACCAAGAGAAATAGGCCCGTTCTATCCACTATATCCAGGCCTCTCATAATTTTATACACCTCAATGAGGTCTCCCCTCAGCCTCCTCTGTTCCAATGAAAACAAACCCCAGCCTATCCAATCTGTCCTCATAGCTTAGATTCTCCACTCCCAGCAACATCCTCGTAAATCTCCTCTGCACCCTCTCCAGTGCAATCACGTCCTTCCTGTAATGCGGTGACCAGAACTGCACGCAGTACTCCAGCTGTGGCCTAACCAGTGTTTTATACAGTTCAAGCATAACCTCCCTGCTCTTGTATTCCATGCCTCGGCTAATAAAGGCAAGTATTCCATCTGCCTTCTTAACCACTTGACCTGCTACTTTCAGGGATCTGTGGACCTGCACTCCAAGGTCCCTTTGTTTCTCTACACTTCTCAGTGTCCTACCATTTAATGTGTATTCCCTTGCCTTGTTAGCCCTCCCCCAATACATTACCTCACACTTCTCTGGATTAAGTTCCATTTGCCACTGTTCTGCCCACCTGACCAGTTGATCGATATCTTCCTGCAGTCCGCAGCTTTCTTCTTCATTATCAACCTCACAACCGGTTTTAGTATCATCTGCAAACTTCTTAATCATACCCCCTATATTCAAGGCTCTGCGAGCCATACATTGACATAGTTGGCAGCTCTGGTTTGGACCTATTCCAGGAGGTTCCGTAGCATCACCGCCCTGCCTCCAACCACCTCACCCCCACTTTCCCGCCATCGGTCATGCCAATTGTAAAGAAAATAAACCCTTTGTTATCCTATTGCGTGAATCTGGACCATGGCTATATTCGCCTTTATTCCCAGATTCAAAGAATTTATACAGCATCGCTCACAGCCTCAGGACGTCCCAAAGCACTTTACAGCCAATGAAATACTTTTTGGAGTGTGGTCACTGTTGCAATGTAGGAAACGCAGCAGCCAATTTGCACACAGCAAGCTCCCACACACAGCAATGTGATAATGACCATATAATCTGTTTTTTAGTGATGTTGATTAAATGATAAATATTGGCCCCAGGACACCGGGGATAACTCCCTGCTCTTCTTCCAAATAGAGGCCCATGGGATCTTTCACGTCCACCTGAGAGAGCAGACGGGGTCTCGGTTTAACGTCTCATCTGAAAGTCGGCACCTCCAACAGTGCAGCACTCCCTCAGTACTGCCCCTCCGACAGTGCGGCGCTCCCTCAGTACTGCCCCTCCGACAGTGCGGCGCTCCCTCAGTACTTCCCCTCCAACAGTGCGCTGCTCCCTCAGCACTGCCCCTTCGACAGTGCGGCACTCCCTCAGTACTTCCCCTCCAACAGTGCGGCACTCCCTCAGTACTGTCCCTCCGACAGTGCGGCACTCCCTCAATACTTCCCCTTCAACGGTGCAGCACTCCCTCAGTACTGTCCCTCCGACAGTGCGGCGCTCCCTCAGCACTGCCCCTCCGACAGTGCGGCGCTCCCTCAGCACTGCCCCTCCGACAGTGCGGAGCTCCCTCAGTACTGCCCCTCCGACAGTGCAGCGCTCCCTCAGCACTGCCCCTCCGACAGTGCAGCGCTCCCTCAGCACTGCCCCTCCGACAATGCGGAGCTCCCTCAGTACTGCCCCTCCGACAGTGCAGCGCTCCCTCAGTACTGCCCCTCCGACAGTGCAGCGCTCCCTCAGCACTGCACTGGGAGTGTCAGCCTGGATCAAGTCTCTGAAGTATGTCCCAGTCCATTCCTGTGTCGATGAGCAATACTTTATCAAACCCTGTCTGGTTCAGGTTGCTTTAGGTGACCTCCTGGCACAGTTCCTTCAAGAGAGGGAATATTTCCTGGTGTGGGGACAACATTCGCTCCTCAACCAACACCAATAAACACTGGTCTTTGATTTAATTTCCTGTTGGTAGGATCTTACCATGTGTTGGTTGGCTGTGGAATTTACTTACGCATCAAACAGAAACTGCACATCAGAAATAACTCACTGCCCTGCTCTCAGGAAGCGATACTGTGCTTCATAGAAACATAGCGTCATGTATGCATGTCAATGATGTACTGTAACACTCGACCTGAATGTACCTTCACCCTGTATATACCATACCTGTACACCAGAGGGTGCTGCTGCTGGAGACCTAAGGGTGACCTGCACACTGCAGGTAACCCAGTATAAAAGGGAGCTCGCCTCTTGGTGTCCTCACTCTAGGAGCTGCAATAAAAGGACTACAGTCTGTACGGTTCAAGTGCCATACCCCTGCCTCGGGGAATCATTAACAGAGTGCTTGCATGCACAATACATCAGGGGAGAAATTTGGGAGCGTCCCGCTTGGGGTGTGAACCTTTGAAAGCAGGAAAAAGTTGAACCAGGCGCTAATAATTGCCACAGCCTTCAGTAATTCGCTGTTGGTGCCCCACTTCCTGCCTGGAGCGCTACGGGACCACAGGCGGGCAGAGGTGCTGCAGTGCTGACGCAATGGAGGGCTCCTTCCCTCCCTCCCTCCATCGCTGCGTGCTTTGCGTTGGGACCAGTGAGCACGATGAGCAGAGATGCCGGACCGATTGAACTCGGCCCGGGAGAATCGGGAAAAAAAAACGGAAAAAGAGCATTTTAGAAATTTTCCTGCTTATCTCGGTCATCTCCCCTTTTAACTTTTGCCCACCACCCGTCCCCGAAATGTCCGGCACTTCCAAATATCATCACAGGCAGTCCCTCGGAATCGAGGAAGACTTGCTTCCACTCTTAACATGAGTTCTCAGGTGCCTGAACTGTCCAATACGGGAATTACAGTCTCTGTCACAGGTGGGACAGACAGTGGTTGAGGGAAAGGGAGGGTGGGACTGGTTTGTCGCACGCTCCTTCCGCTGCCTGCGCTTGCTTTCTGCATGCTCTCGGCGACGAGACTCGAGGTGCTCAGCGCCCTCCCGGATGCACTTCCTCCACTGAGGGCGGACTGGTCTTTGGGCCAGGGACTCCCAGTTGTCGGTGGGGGTGTTGCACTTTATCGGGGGGCTTTGAGGGTGTCCTTGTAACGTTTCCGCTGCCCACCTTTGGCTCGCTTGCCGTGTAGGAGTTCCGAGTGGAGCGCTTGCTTTGGGAGTCTCGTGTCTGGGGACATGCGGACAATGTGGCCCCGCCCAGCGGAGCTGGTTGAGTGTGGTCAGTGCTTCGATGCTGGGGATGTTGGCCTGATCGAGAACCGATCAACGATTCCTGCAGCTGTTGCTGTTTTGGGGGGGGTTGGTGGGGGGGGGGGGGGGTTGGGCGGAACTGAAGTTCGGGTCAGGGGTCGCTACTGGGGCGATGAGCACGGCAGTGAGGTCATGAACTCCGGACGCCGGAGATCGTGGCTCAACGTGTTACCGTCGCCGCAAACCTCCCGGCCAAGTAAGCAGGAGCCGTTCATCCCAGGAGATAAGTTGATCGCGCCCCCCCGCCCCCCCCCCCACCCCGCCTCTCCCGGAGGCGATAACGGGAGGTGCTGAGGAGACCAATTTCAGCGTGTCGGGCAGGCTCCGTGGAGAGAGAGAAACAGAGTCAATGTTTCGGGTCGATGACCTTTCGTCCAAACTGGAAAAAGTTCAGAGATGTTAACAGATGTGAAAGAACATAGACAGGCTAAGTGAGTGCTCAAAAATTTGGCAGATGGAGTATGATGTTGGAAAGTGTGAGGTCATGCTGTAAGATTGCGAAAATTCGTGGCAACCCATCCCCCTCTCCCCCAGTTTTTGGACTCACTGAAAAAGAAATTCGATTTGGGATTATTAAGCAGAAAGTTTGGGATCCTAAAATGTATGTGGAAGAAATCTACGAGTTTTAACCAAGTTTGGGATTTTAAAAAGGTGCACGTGGGATCTGTGAGAAAAGGGCTGCAAGACCAGGGGTGAGTACCTCTGAAAAGCCAGTTTGTATATTGGAGCTAATCAAATTGTCTGGGGAACTGCTTACCCTCAAACCTGCCACCGAGAAGACATTAACATTTCAACAATCAACCCAAGGAAGTACAGTTTCAGTCCAAGCACAGAACCCATCCAACACATGCATAATGCAAATCACCTTTCCGGCCTGCATAGAAAGCTCGGACCCAGGCAGACAACTCGACACCAGAAACTAACTTCAACAATTTTGACTCAAAGCCGAAAGATAATTTCAACAATTGACACATTTTTGATCAAGTTTCAGTTAGCTGGGCAGCAAAACTTAAACAAAAGAAACGTTAGATTTGGGGCAAAGATTAAGGAGCCTCTCAGAGTATAATTAAGGGCCTATTGTACCAAGAGGAAACTCTCTGTTCTGACCATCACAGAAAGAACTTTTCTGACCAGCACTTCGGAACAACAAGACCGAGAGCACATAGCAAGTAACCACAGGAAGAAAGGTCGCGACATCGGAGAAAAGAACTCCCCCCCCATCTGGCTTCAATACGCAGCAGAGGTCTTTGACCACGTCCGGAGTACAGCAAGGCAAACCGACTATAACCAAAGAACCCCGAAACCGCAAAACAGCCCGAGCTGTCAAAGGAACGGATCTGGTGAGCATTATCCCTGGAGCCCTAGAGTTTGACCTAGCTAGAGAGTAAGTGGGAGGTGGGAGGTATTTCTGTTGTGTTTATTACCTGTAATAAAGTATTCCCCATTGTTTTAAACCTTTTTGTAAGATTTCACAGTGTCTTTCGAGTGTATTTATGTCATTTGCTTTCTGGAATAAAATCCAAACCTTCTTTGTACAAATGTAGGCTGCACTTTATCACACTCTTGATTAATAAATCCAAGGTCGAGAACCAGGGAGTGGGAGCGACTCGAAACCGCTCTGGTCAGGAATGCAAGCTGACAGACCCAGCACCTCCTACCATGAACTTTGGCAGAAAAACTCAAAGAGCAAGTTATTATTTAAATGGAGAAAGATTGCAAAGTGCTGCAGTACAGCGGGACCCGGGGGTACTTGTGCATGAAACACAAAAGGTTAGTACGCGGGTACAGCAAGTGATCAGGAAGGCCAATGGTATCTTGGTCTTTATTGCAAAGGGGATGGAGTATAAAAGCAGGGAAGTCTTACTACAGTTATACAGGGTATTGGTGAGGCCACACCTGGAATACTGCGTGCAGTTTTGGTTTCCATATTTACGAAAGGATATACTTGCTTTGGAGGCAGTTCAGAGAAGGTTCACTCGGTTGATTCCGAGGATGAGGGGATTGAGGAAAGGTTGAGTAGGTTGGGCCTCTACTCATTGGAATTCAGAAGAATGAGAGGTGATCTTATTGAAACGTATAAGATTATGAGGGGACTCGACAAGGTGGATGCAGAGAGGATGTTTCCACTGATGGGGGAGACTAGAACTAGGGGGCATAATCTTAGAATAAGGGGCCGCCCATTTAAAAGTGAGATGAGGAGGAATTTCTTCTCTCAGAGGGTTGTAAATCTGTGGAATTCGCTGCCTCAGAGAGCTGTGGAAGCCGGGACATTGAATAAATTTAAGACAGAGATGGACAGTTCCTTAACCGATAAGGGAACAAGGGGTTATGGGGAGCGGGCAGGGAAGTGGATCTGAGTCCATGATCGGATCAGCCATGATCGTATTAAATGGCGGAGCAGGCTCGAGGGGGCCGTATGGCCTACTCCTGCTCCTATTTCTTATGTTCTTATGCAAGTGCGGGGCAAAGAAAAGGCAGAGAAAAGGACAAAGGGGAACGTTTGTGATCAGGTGGAAGGATCTTCTGAGCATTTCTGTTTCTATTTCAGATTTCCAGTGTCCGCAGTATTTTGCTTTAGGAATAGGAGTTGGCTATTTAACCCCTCGCAACTCGTCTGCCATTGCGAGGATTGTCGTCCAGCTGGGTGGGACTGCACTCGCCTGGTTCCATCCTTATCCGTCCAATTGTAGCCAGTGAATCACCTCTTCTCTTCCCACCCCCGCATCATACGGCTGGTGTCCCTCGAGGATCTATCCTTGGCAGAGCACACCATTTGTTGGCTGTTTAAACTGGCTGCAACTTGACCAAACTTAAAAATTGAGCAAAATTTAATGAACCAGTCTCGAGTCTGGTTCCCGTGAGAACTTTGGTAAAATTGTTGAAACGGAGAGCTGTTTTTGCAGATAAGGGAGCAGCCCACCTCAGACCGGGAAGGAACTAATTGAGCCGTCACCAGGAAAACAGGAACATCTGCAGATCATGATGTCTTTGAGGCCACCGATATAAAACATATGATTTAATTAACTGACTGTTGGTAAGAATCAATGAAGAAAGCAACCACTATGCTGATGCAGTGGGCAGGTCGCCAGGTTTTGGGGCATTAAAAAGTCCTGCGGAAAGTCAGTTGCCAGTTAAAGAGCCACATCAAGTCACTGCCGAACCGACCACTCGCCGGTTTGAGCCCATGTAAGTTTTACGATCGCTCAAGCTTAAAGTAAAAGGAATAGATCTGTGCATATTTATTTGTAAGCCAGGATTATTGTGCACTGGATGCTTGCTTGTGATCTATTGTTTGATTTTAAGTAAAGAAAAGATTTCCCTGTAAAGGGGAAGCAAGATCTCTGTGTCTTGAGTTGTCTGTTCCACAGGTCTGAAGTCTATAAACTGTTGGGCGTCACGGCTTACAGCTTCCTCCTATTTCTCATCTAACCTTAACTCTAACCCTAACCCTAATTGAGTGTAATATCTCCAAGTTTGCAGACGACACTAAGCTGGGTGGCGGTGTGAGCTGTGAGGAGGACGCTAAGAGGCTGCAGGGTGACTTGGACAGGTTAGGTGAGTGGGCAAATGCATGGCAGATGCAGTATAATGTGGATAAATGTGAGGTTATCCATTTTGGGGGCAAAAACACAAGGCAGAATATTATCTGAATGGCGGCAGATTAGGAAAAGGGGAGGTGCAACGAGATTTGGGTGTCATGGTACATCAGTCATTGAAAGTTGGCATGCAGATACAGCAGGCGGTGAAGAAAGCAAATGGCATGTTGGCCTTCATAGCTCGGGGATTTGAGTATAGGAGCAGGGAGGTCTTGCTGCAGTTGTACAGGGCCTTATTGAGACCTCACCTGGAATATTGTGTTCAGTTTTGGTCTCCTAATCTGAGGAAGGACGTTCTTGCTGTTGAGGGAGTGCAGCGAAGGTTCACCAGACTGATTCCAGGGATGGCAGGACTGACATATGAGGAGAGACTGGATCGACTGGGCCTTTATTCACTGGAGTTTAGAATAATGAGAGGGGATCTCATAGAAACATATAAAATACTGACGGGACTGGACACGTCAGATACAGGAAGAATGTTCCTGATGTTGGGGAAGTCCAGAACCAGGGGACACAGTCTAAGGATAAGGGGTAAGCCATTTAGGACCAAGATGAGGAGAAATTTCTTCACTCAGAGAGTTATTAATCTGTGGAATTCCCTGCCGCAGAGAGTTGTTGATGCCAGTTCGTTGGATATATTCAAGAAGGAGTTAGATGTGGCCCTTACGGCTAAAGGGATCAAAGGGTATGGAGAGAAAACAGGAAAGGGGTACTGAGGTGAATGATCAGCCATGGTCATATTGAATGGTGGTGCAGGCTCGAAGGGCCAAATGACCTACTCTTGCACCTATTTTCTATGTTTCTATCTTTCTATGTTTCATCTACATGTTGCCCCTTGGCGACATCATCTGAAAACACAGCGTGAATTTCCACATGTACGCTGACGACACCCAGTTCTCCCTCACCACCACTTCTCTCGACCCCTCCTCGGTCTTTAACTTGTCAGCCTGATTGTCCGATATCCAGTTCTGGCTGAGCAGAAATTTTACCAATTGAATATTGGGAAGACCGAAGCCATTGTTTTCAGTCCCCACCACAAACTCTGTTCCTCAGCCACTGACTCCACCCCTCTCCCCAACCTCTGTCTGAGGCTGAACCAGACTGTTCGCAACCTTGGTGTCATATTTGACCCTGAAATGAGCTTCTGACCACATATCCGCAGCATAACTAAGACGGTCTACATCCACCTCTGTAACATCGCCCGTCTCCGCCCCTGCCTCAGCTCATCCGCTGCTGAAACCCTCATCCATGCCTTTGTTACCTCCAGACTTGACTGTTCCAACGCACTCCTGTCTGGCCTCCCACATTCTACCCTACGTAAACTAGCGGTGATCCAAAACTCGGCTGCCCCGTGTCCTAACTCTCACCGAGTCCTGCTCACCCATCACCCCCTGTGCTCGCTGCCCCATGTCCTAACTCGCACCAAGTCCCACTCACCCATCACCCACTGTGCTCACTGACCCGTGTGCTAACTCTCACCGAGTCCTGCTCACCCATCACCCCCTGTGCTCGCTGCCCCGTGTCCTAACTCGCACCAAGTCCCGCTCACCCATCACCCCCTGTGCTCGCTGCCCTGTGTCCTATCTCGCACCAAGTCCCACTCACCCATCACCACCTGTGCTCGCTGCCCCGTGTCCTAACTCGCACCAAGTCCCACTCACCCATCACCTCCTGTGCTCGCTGCCCCGTGTCCTAACTCGCACCAAGTCCCGTTCACCCATCGCCCCCTGTGCTCGCTGCCCCGTGTCCTAACTCGCACCGAGTCCCGCTCACCCATCATCCCCTGTGCTCGCTGCCCCGTGTCCTAACTCGCACCGAGTCCCGCTCACCCATCACCACCTGTGCTCGCTGCCCCGTGTCCTAACTCGCACCAAGTCCCGCTCACCCATTGCCCCTGTGCTCGCTGCCCCGTATCCTAACTCGCACCAAGTCCCGCTCACCTATCACCCCCTGTGCTCGCTGCCCTGTGTCCTAACTCGCACCAAGTCCCGCTCACCCATCACCCCCTGTGCTCGCTGCCCCGTGTCCTAACTCGCACCGAGTCCCACTCACCCATCACCCCCTGTGCTCACTGACCCGTGTCCTAACTCGCACCAAGTCCCGCACACCCATCACCCCCTGTGCTCACTGACCTACATTGGCTCCCGGATAAGCAACGCCTCGATTTCAAAATTTTCCTCCTTGTTTTCAAATCCCTCCATGGCTTCACCCCTCCCTATCGCTGTAATCTCCTCCAGCCCCACAACCCCCCGAATTGTCTGCGCTCCTCTAATTCTGCCCTCTTGGGCATCCTGATTATAATCGCTCCACCATCGGTGGCCGTGTCTTCTGTTGCCCGGGCCCCAAGCTCTGGAACTCCCTCCCTAAACCTCTCCGCCTCTCTACCTCTCTTTCCTCCATCAAGACACTCCTTAAAACCTCTCTCATTGACCGAGTCACCTGCCCTAATATCTCCTTATGTGGCTCGGTGCCAAATTTTGTTTGATAACGCTCCTGTGAGGCGCCTTGGGACGTGTTACTGTTCAAGGCGCTATATAAATACAAGTTATTGTCTGTTAAAAAGGAAACGGTTAGTTGAGTTTGGGTAGTTGAGGCTTTATATCTGCTGAGAGTTGAAGTGACACGACATACTGTGGTAACTGGCCCCCCCCTGCTGGAGGAAAGCTGATAGTATAGGAGCACAAAGCGAATTTTATGGGATACCCAGAATCATTTCAATTCAATGGGTATAAGAAGGGAGTGTTGTTCAGGGTGTTTAAACAACCCTCTGAAATGTTCATGAATGTTTTGATAGGAGGTTAAGGGGTGACTTAATTCAGGTGTTTAAGATGAATAAAGGATCCGATATGGGTCCTCCAGCCTCGCATCCAAATTGGACTGTTCAGTCACCTGAGAACTCACTTCTGGAGTGAAAGCAAGTCTTCCTCGATTCCGAGGGACTGCCTGTGATGATGATGAACAGTCCAATACGGGAATTACAGTCTCTGTCACAGGTGGGACAGACAGTGGTTGAAGGAAAGGGTGGGTGGGGAGTCTGGTTTGCCGCACGCTCCTTCCGCTGCCTGCGCTTGATTTCTGCATGCTCTCGGCGACGAGACTCGAGGTGCTCAGCGCCCTCCCGGATGGTCTTCCTCCACTTAGGGCGGTCTTTGTCCAGGGACTCCCAGGTGTCGGTGGGGATGTTGCACTTTATCAGGGAGGCTTTGTGGGTGTCCTTGTAACGTTTCCTCTGCCCACCTGGGGCTCGCTTGCCGTGTAGGAGTTCCGAGTAGAGCGCTTGCTTTGGAATCTCGTGTCGGGCATGAGGAAGAGAGTGTTCGAAGACCACGACCTAAAATCTGGCACCAAGCTCATGGCCTACAGGGCTGTAGTGATACCGGCCCTCCTGTATGGCTCAGAGACATGGACCATGTAACAGCAGACACCTCAAATCGCTGGAGAAATACCACCAACGATGTCTCCGCAAGATCCTGCAAATCCACCGGGAGGACAGACGCACCAACGTCAGTGTTGTCGATCAGGCCAACATCCCCAGCATCGAAGCACTGACCACACTCGACACACTTTCAGACTACAGAACATTAACAGCAGCCAAACGAGTTTGACCCTATCTCTCTCTGGTTCAACGAGCTGAGCCATTGTCAGTGCATTGTGTAACTTAACTGTATTTCTTTAGCACTGAGTGTTATGTATGTAAACCTGTAATTACCATGTCTAACCACCAGAGGGCTTATTCCCTGGAGTCCCAAGGTATCCCACAATCCCTTGGGAGCACCTGTATATAAGGAGGCCTCAGAGGCTGGAGAGACACTCTGAGATCTGCAATAAAGGACTGCGGTCACACTTACTTTGAGCTTTCAGTATCTAGTCTGACTCTTTATTCAAGACATAACACTGAGATGATCATCTGTATTGGGTTACAGCTCGAACAGCACAACTCATCGACAATCCACTCCTTTATAAATAGAGGTATTGATTACAAAAGCAAGGATGTAATGGCAAACATTTATACATCATAGTTAGGCCTCATCTGGAGCATTACAAGAGCGGGTCAGAGGCTGGGTATTCTGCAGCGAGTGTCTCACCTCCTGACCCCCCCAAAGCCTTTCCACCATCTACAAGGCACAAGTCAGGAGTGTGATGGAATACTCTCCACTTGCCTGGATGAGTTGCAGCTCCAACAACACTCAAGAAGCTCGACACCATCCAGGACAAAGCAGCCGCTTGATCGGCCCCCCATCCACCACCTTCAACACTGACTCCCTCCACCACCGGCGCACCGTGGCTACAGTGTGTACCATCTACAAGATGCAATTGGGAGAAAGAAATTGGTATATGGTGATTGGGTTATATGAAGTAGGGTGGGAGGAGGCTCGTGTGGAGCATAAACGCCGGCACGGACCAGTTGGGCTGAATGGCCTGAATGTTTCTGTTATATAAGTTCTATGTAATTCTATGTAACACTTCTGATTAGGAAATAATTTGCAGAGGGCCAACTTTGGTCAAGGTCTCCGCTCACCCAAGTGCCACCCAACGTGCCGCCAATGGCCGCCAAGGTACCGGACGGTACTCTGGGCGGGATATTCATGGCCCAGGTCCCTCGAAGGTCAGCGGGCGGCAAATCTGGGCGGGCAGCGGGCGGGGAGCTCTCATTCTCGCCGGCAGAGGCGCTTGCCGCACAAGTGTCGCCGAGGATGGAGTCGGGCCCCACGGAGGGTCGAAGGGCTGGAAATAAAATCACCAACGAACAAAAAAAAAACACATCTGAGGAGCTTCAGGGGATTCCCATCCAGGTAAGTCCCTGCAAAGAAATAATTTAAATAAACTTCACTTGACTTTTTTTTTTACAAGATCTTGACATTTACCGTCGGGGACAGAGCAGCCTCCACGCAGCGCTCCCCTCCCCCCCTCCCCCCCCCGCCGACTCCCGCCTGCACCAATCCGGCATCTCGGCGGGCGGGAGTCCACTTACCCGCGTCGGCCGTCCGCTGACGTCGGCGGGCGCTCCCCGGCGGCTCTCCCCCTCCCGCCCGCTCCAGGCCACGGCGGGAGTGGCCCTGGGCGGTTCGAGCCGAGGAATGACGGCGGCATCAGTTTCATCCCTGGGTCTAGTCACTTGGGCGTGTGATTTCCCAAGTAGCTCTGTGGACTGTTCACTTGCCCTCTTCATTATATTCAGGAGAAAGGTCGCACCATGCACAGGGCAGAGTTCAAATGTCACTACAACAACAACAATAATAACAATACATTGCATTTGTATAACGACTTTAAAGTAATGAAATGTCCCGACGCGCTTCACAGGAGTATTATGAGATTTAAAACATTTGACACCGAGCCGCGTAAGTAGAAATTAGCGCAGGTAACAAAGAGGTCGGTTTTAAGCAGCGTCTTGAAGGAGGAGAGAGAGGTAGAGAGGCGGAGAGGTTAAGGGAGGGAGATCCAGAGCTTGGGGCCCAGGCAGCAGAAGGCACGGCCACCGATGGTGGAGCGATTATAATCAGGGATGCTCAGAGGACAGAATTGGAGGAGCGCAGAGATCTCGGGGGGTTGTGGGGCTGAAGGAGATTACAGAGATAGGGAGGGGCGGGGCCTTGGAGGGATTTGAGAACAAGGATGAGAATTTTGAAATCGAGACGTTGCTCAACCGGGAGCCAATGTCGGTCAGCGAGCACAGGGGGTGATGGGTGAGCGGGACTCGTTGCGAGTTAGGACATGGGGCAGTGAGCACAGGGGGTGATGGGTGAGTAGGACTCGGTGCGAGTTAGGACATGGGGCAGTGAGCACAGGGGGTGATGGGTGAGTGGGACTCGGTGCGAGTTAGGACACGGGGCAGTAAGCACAGGGGGTGATGGGTGAGCGGGACTCGGTGCGAGTTAGGACACGGGTCAGCGAGCACAGGGGGTGATGGGTGAGCGGGACTCGGTGCGAGATAGGACACGGGGTAGTGAGCACAGGGGGTGATGGGTGAGCGGGACTTGGTGTGAGTTAGGGCATGGGGCAGTGAGCACAGGGGGTGATGGGTGAACGGGACTCGGTGTGAGTTAGGACACGGGTCAGTGAGCACAGGGGGTGATGGGTGAGCAGGACGCGGTGAGACTTAGGACACGGGGCAGCGAGCACAGGGGGTGATGGGTGAGCGGGACTTGGTGCGAGATAGGACACGGGGCAGCGAGCACAGGGGGTGATGGGTGAGCGGGACTCGGTGCGAGTTAGGACACGGGTCAGCGAGCACAGGGGGTGATGGGTGAGCGGGACTCGTTGCGAGTTAGGACACGGGGCAGCGAGCACAGTGGGTGATGGGTGAGCGGGACTTGGTGCGGGTTAGGACAAAGGGCAACCGAGTTTTGGATCAGCTCTAGTTTACCTCGGGTAGAATGTGGGAGGCCAGCCAGGAGCGTGTTGGAACAGTCACATCTCGAGGTAACAAAGGCAATTGTTCTGACTCATTGCTACTTGAGTTTCTGGCTTTAGGCAAAGACAATGGCCCAGATTTTCCAGGGCATATGGGCGCATAAACGTTGCGCACGGGGCCATAAGTGCCTCACACGTGCGTTTACCATGCGCGAAAACCCGGAACTTGTGATCTGTCAAGAACCTTCTTAGGACTGTAGAGGAACGTGATTGGGGCCCAGAAGAAGCGTGAGTTCGGGGCCCAGGAGAGGCGAGGGCCCAGGGGCAGCACGGGCCCAGCCCACACTGCGATATGTGCGTGCACTAGGCCCGTGCAGCAGAGCTGGTCTCTAGTTGTCTTGGGTAATCCTTGCCACTGGACCAAGACTTAGCTCCATCAAGCCCGTGTGGTGGTTGGTATACAACGGCCACCATACGTTAAAAAAATCCACGCACAGGCATCTTCCACCCTTCAGGATGTAGTTCGGGATCTGGAATATTAGGTCCTTCATTGAAACACCTGTGAACTCATCCTATTTTGGCGTGGAAGCAAGTCATTCTCGATACGAGGGACTGCCTATGATGATCTTAACGGATCCTCACCATACGCAGACAATGCACCTTCGTCGGCGGGGAGTTGGGTTGTTTGCTCAGCGAATACGCAAGAAACTCTTGTACGCCTGGTACAAGCAGGTGTAGGGTCTTCTTTTACCAGCGTAAGGGTGAAAATAATATTTTTTTTCATCATTTTCACATTCACAAACCTATAAAATAAGTTTATGTTACTTTGGGCCCCTTTAAAAAATTTTACATTTATTTTTGGAAAAATTACATTTTTGTTTTCAATGTTTTTTTTATTCGTGGTTGTCGCTGGCAAGGCCAGCATTTATTGCCCATCCCTAGCACTTTAATTAATTTTTAAACAGGTAATGAAATTTTATTTCTTTCAAGGTTGTGCACATGTGTTTATTGGGTGTTTCCCATTAAGTTTATGGGGATTCCGCACGTGGATTTCCCCATAGGCGTAATGGGAATCCACCCTTTCTGATCCCAGGGATGATTGCAAACCACCTGCGCCCCTGAGTCGCCGTGTGGATCTACGACCACCAAGAAGGTGTGTAGATTTATTGTGGTTCGGAGACACCCGCCCGCGGGAAGCCTCCAACCGCAATTTCAGAACCAATGCTTTCTTTAATGTAGAAAATAGAGGTACGCAGAGTCAGAGGAAATGTATTACCATGGATAGAGAATTGGCTGGCGAACAGAAAGCAGAGAGTCGGGATAAATGGGTCCTTTTCAGGTTGGAAATCGGTGGTTAGTGGTGTGCCACAGGGATCGGTGCTGGGACCACAACTGTTTGCAATATGCATCGATGACCTGGAAGAGGGGACAGAGTGTAGTGTAACAAAATTTGCAGATGACACTAAGATTCGTGGGAAAGCGGGTTGTGTAGAGGACACAGAGAGGCTGCAAAGAGATTTGGATAGGTTAAGCGAATGGACTAAGGTTTGGCAGATGGAATACAATGTCGGAAAGTGTGAGGTCATCCGTCTTGGGAAAAAAAACAGTAAAAGGGAATATTATTTGAATGGGGAGAAATTACAACATGCTGAGGTGCAGAGGGACCTGGGGGTCCTTGTGCATGAATCCCAAAAAGTTAGTTTGCAGGTGCAGCAGTTAATCAGGAAGGTGAATGGAATGTTGGCCTTCATTGTGAGAGGGATGGAGTACAAAAGCAGGCAGGTCCTGCTGCAACTGTACAGGGTATTGGTGAGGCCGCACCTGGAGTACTGCATGCAGTTTTGGTCACCTTACTTAAGGAAGGATATACTAGCTTTGGAGGGGGTATAGAGACGATTCACTAGGCTGATTCCAGAGATGAGGGGGTTACCTTATGATGATAGATTGAGTAGACTGGGTCTTTACTCGAAGTTCAGAAGGATGAGGGGTGATCTTATAGAAACATTTAAAATAATGAAAGGGATAGACAAGATAGAGGCAGAGAGGTTGTTACCACTGGTCGGGGAGACTAGAACTAGGGGGCACAGCCTCAAAATACGGGAGAGCCAATTAAAACCGAGTTGAGAAGGAATTTCTTCTCCCAGAAGGTTGTGAATCTGTGGAATTCTCTGCTCAGAGAAGCAGTTGAGGCTAGCTCATTGAATGCATTCAAATCACAGATAGATAGATTTTTAACCAATAAGGGAATTAAGGGTTACGGGGAGCGGGCGGGTAAGTGGAGCTGAGTCCACGGCCAGATCAGCCATGATCTTGTTGAGTGGCGGAGCAGGCTCGAGGGGCTAGATGGTCTACTCCTGTTCCTAATTCTTATGTTCTTATGTTCTTATATGTTGATAATAATGGGTAAAAAATGTATTGTTAAAATCTCAAATGATCAATAGATGTTGGTAACTAAAGGAAAATAATTATGATCCCATTACATGGTTTATTAAGGCGGCACAATATATCAATCGATTTCTTCAGTGTAAAGTTATACAGATGCAATAAATTTACCGCAATACAGCAATTTTTAATAATGATGATAACATGGGGAAAAGAACACACAGGTACTTATTTTTGTAACCACACGAATTAATTGTGAACTCACTTGGGGCAAAAGCATTTTGAAGAGCGGGACTGTGGTTAACTTATTTCTGACCAGACATCTCCACGGAGGACGTAGACACAGAGACATCACTAATTAAACCCGGTCCGTTTGGGTTAATGATTGCTCCTCAACAGATTCACTAACTGATAACGGGTGACTGGTCACTGTGTCCTGCGCAGGCTGAATAATTCATCCTCGCGTGATATCTAAAGATGTGGGCTTGTTATCCAACGACAAGTGTGTTTATCTTCAAATCAATTCTTATTTAACTCCTTAAGTATATATGAAGAGAAAAATTATTTCATGGAAACCCTAATCCTTTATTGCAAAGGCACTGGAGTCATCATAGGCAGTCCCTCGGAATCGAGGAAGACTTGCTTCCACTCCAAAAATGAGTCCTTAGGTGGCTGAACAGTCCAATATGGGAACCACAGTCTCTGTCACAGGTGGGACAGACAGTGGTTGAGGGAAGGGTGGGTGGGTGAGACTAGTTTGCCGCACGCTCCTTCCGCTGCCTGCGCTTGCTTTCTGCATGCTCTCGGCGACGAGACTCGAGGTGCTCAGCGCCCTCCCGGATGCGCTTCCTCCACTTAGGGCGGTCTTTGGCCAGGGACTCCCAGGTGTCGGTGGGGATGTTGCACTTTATCAGGGAGGCTTTGAGGGTGTCCCTGTAATGTTTCCTCTGCCCAGCTTGGGCTAGTTTGCCAAGGGGATGGAGTATAAAAGCAGGAATTGCTACAATTATACAGGGTATTGGTGAGGCCACCCCTGGAATACTGCGTGCAGTTTGGGTTTCCATATTTAAGAAAGGATATACTTGATTTGGAGGCAGTTCAGAGAAGGTTCACTCGGTTGATTCTGGAAATGAGGGGGTTGACTTATGAGGAAAGGTTGAGTAGGTTGGGCCTCTACTCATTGGAGTTCAGAAGAATGTGAGGTGCCCTTATCGAAACGTATAAGATTATGAGGGGGCTCGACAAGGTGGATGCAGAGAGGATGTTTCCACATGTCAGGGGAGACTAGAACTAGGGGGCATAATATTAGAATACGTGGCTTGAGCAGTGGTGCAGCAGGGAGGGATTCAAATTCCTGGGGCATTGGAACAGGTTCTGGGGGAGGTGGGACCAGTACAAACCGGACGGTCTGCACCTGGGCAGGACCGGAATCAATGTCCTAGGGGGAGTGTTTGCTAGTGCTGTTGGGGAGGAGTTAAACTAATATGGCAGGGGGATGGGAATCAATGCAGTGAGACAGAGGGAAACAAAAAGGAGACAAAAGCAAAAGACAGAAAGGAGATGAGTAAAAGTGGAGGGCAGAGAAACCCAAGACAAAAAACAAAAAGGGCCACTGAATAGAAAGGGGCTGTAGGAGGGGTCAAAACTAAAAATCATGGTTTAAAAACTAGGATTAAAACACTCGACCGAAATGCACGCAGCATTCGAAATAAAGTAAATGACTTGACGGCACAAATCATTACAAATGGGTATGATTTGGTGGCCATTACAGAAACGTGGTTGCAGGGTGGCCAAGACTGGGAATTAAACATACAGGGGTATCTGACAATTCGGAAAGATAGACAAGAAGGGAAAGGAGGTGGGGTATCTCTGTTAATAAAGGATGATATCAGGGCAGTTGTGAGAGACGATATTGGCTCTAATGAACAAAATGTTGAATCATTGTGGGTGGAGATTAGAGATAGTAAGGGGAAAAAGTCATTGGTGGGCATAGTTTATAGGCCCCCAAATAATAACTTCACGGTGGGGAGGGCAATAATCAAGGGAATAATGGAGGCATGTGAAAAAGGAACGGCAGTAGTCATGAGGGATTTTAACCTACATATCGATTGGTCAACTCAAATCACACGGGGTAGCCTGGAGGAGGAATTCATAGAATGCACACTGGATTGTTTCTTAGAACAGTATGTAACAGAACCTACAAGGGAGCAAGCTATCTTAGATCTGGTCCTGTGTAATGAGACAGGAAAAATAAACGATCTCCTCGTAAAAGATCCTCTTGGAATGAGTGATCACAGTATGGTTGAATTTGTAATACATATTGAGGGTGAGGAAGTTGTGTCAGAAACGAGCGTACTATGCTTAAACAAAGGGGACTACAGTGGGATGAGGGCAGAGTTGGCTAAAGTCGACTGGAAACACAGACTAAACGGTGGCACAATTGAGGAACAGTGGAGGACTTTTAAGGAGCTCTTTCATAGTGCGCAACAAAAATATATTTCAGTGAAAAAGAAGGGCGGTAAGAGAAGGGATAACCAGCTGTGGATAACCAAGGAAATAAAGGAGAGTATCAAATCAAAAACCAAAGTGTATAAGGTGGCCAAGGTTAGTGGAAAACTAGAGTATTGGGAAAATTTTAAACAACAGCAAAGAATGACTAAAAAACCAATAAAGAAAGGAAAGATAGATTTCGACGGTAAACTTGCGCAAAACATAAAAACAGATAGTAAAAGCTTTTACAGATATATAAAACGGAAAAGAGTGACTAAAGTAAATGTTGGTCCCTGAGAAGATGAGAAGGGGGATTTAATAATGGAAAAAGTGGAAATGGCTGAGACCGTAAACAATTATTTGATGAGGATGTTTCCAGTAGAGTGGACAAGGGAGAACCAGTTGATGTGGTATATTTGGACTTTCAGAAGGCTTTCGACAAGGTCCCACACAAGAGATTAATGTGTAAAGTTAAAGCACATGGGATTGGGGGTAGTATGCTGACATGGATTGAGAACTGGTTGTCAGACAGGAAGCAAAGAGTAGGAGTAAATGGGTACTTTGCAGAATGGCAGGCAGTGACTAGTGGGGTACCGCAAGGTTCTGTGCTGGGGCCCCAGCTGTTTACATTGTACATTAATGATTTAGATGAGGGGATTAAATGTAGTATCTCCAAATTTGCTGATGACACTAAGTTGGGTGGCAGTGTGAGCTGCGAGGAGGATGCTATGAGGCTGCAGAGTGACTTGGATAGGTTAGGTGAGTGGGCAAATGCATGGCAGATGAAGTATAATGTGGATAAATGTGAGGTTATCCACTTTGGTGGTAAAAACAGAGAGACAGACTATTATCTGAATGGTGACAGATTAGAAAAAGGGGAGGTGCAACGAGACCTGGCTGTCATGGTACATCAGTCATTGAAGGTTGGCATGCAGGTACAGCAGGCGGTTAAGAAAGCAAACGGCATGTTGGCCTTCATAGCGAGGGGATTTGAGTACAGGGGCAGGGAGGTGTTGCTACAGTTGTACAGGGCCTTGGTGAGGCCACACCTGGAGTATTGTGTACAGTTTTGGTCTCCTAACTTGAGGAAGGACATTCTTGCTATTGAGGGAGTGCAGCGAAGGTTCACCAGACTGATTCCCGGGATGGTGGGACTGACCTATCAAGAAAGACTGGATCAACTGGGCTTGTATTCACTGGAGTTCAGAAGAATGAGAGGGGACCTCATAGAAACGTTTAAAATTCTGACGGGTTTAGACAGGTTAGATGCAGGAAGAATGTTCCCAATGTTGGGGAAGTCCAGAATCAGGGGTCACAGTCTTAAGGATAAGGGGTAAGCCATTTAGGACCGAGATGAGGAGAAACTTCTTCACTCAGAGAGTGGTGAACCTGTGGAATTCTCTACCACAGAAAGTTGTTGAGGCCAATTCACTAAATATATTCAAAAGGGAGTTAGATGAAGTCCTTGCTACTAGGGGGATCAAGGGGTATGGCGAGAAAGCGGGAAGGGGGTACTGAGGTTGCATATTCAGCCATGAACTCATTGAATGGCGGTGCAGGCTAGAAGGGCCGAATGGCCTACTCCTGCAGCTATTTTCTATGTTTCTATGTTTCTATTTTGCTTCGGTCTTCACAGTGGAAGACACAAAAACCAGGCCTAAAATTGCTAGTCACGGGAATGTGGGAAGGGAGGACCTTGAGACAATCACTATCACTAGGGTGGTAGTGCTGGACAGGCTAATGGGACTCAAGGTAGACAAGTCCCCTCGTCCTGATGAAATGTATCCCAGGGTATTAAAAGAGATGGCGGAAGTTATAGCAGATGCATTCGTTATAATCTACCAAAATTCTCTGGACTCTGGGGAGGTACCAGTGGATTGGAAAGCAGCTAATGTAACGCCTCTGTTTAAAAAAGGGGGCAGACAAAAGGCAGGTAACTATAGGCCAGTTAGTTTAACATCTGTAGTGGGGAAAATGCTTGAAACTATCATTAAGGAAGAAATAGCGGGTCATCTAGATAGGAATAGTGCAATCAAGCAGACGCAGAATGGATTCATGAAGGGGAAATCATGTTTAACTAATTTACTAGAATTCTTTGAGGATATAACGAGCAGGGTGGATTGAGGTGTACCGATGGATGTGGTTTTGATTTCCAAAAGGCATTCGATAAGGTGCCACACAAAAGGTTACTGCAGAAGATAGAGGTACGCGGAGTCAGAGGAAATGTCTTAGCATGGATAGAGAATTGGCTGGCGAACAGAAAGCAGAGAGTCAGGATAAATGGGTCCTTTTCGGGTTGGAAATCAGTGGTTAGTGGTGTGCCACAGGGATCGGTGCTGGGACCACAACTGTTTACAATATACATAGATGACCTGGAAGAGCGGACAGAGTGTAGTGTAACAAAATTTGCAGATGACACTAAGATTAGTGGGAAAGCGGGTTGTGTAGAGGACACAGAGAGGCTGAAAAGAGGTTTGGATAGGTTAAGCAAATGGGCTAAGGTTTGGCAGATGGAATACAATGTCGGAAAGTGTGAGGTCATCCACCTTGGGGAACAAAACATTAAAAGGGAATATTATTTGAATGGGGAGAAATTACAACATGCTGAGATGCAGAGGGACCTGGGGGTCCTTGTGCATGAATCCCAAAAAGTTAGTTTGCAGGTGCAGCAGGTAATCAGGAAGGCGAATGGAATGTTGGCCTTCATTGCGAGAGGGATGGAGTACAAAAGCAGGGAGGTCCTGCTGCAACTGTATAGGGTATTGGTAAGGCCGCACCTGGAGTACTGCGTGCAGTTTTGGTCACCTTACTTAAGGAAGGATATATTAGCTTTGGACGGGGTACAGAGACGATTCACTAGGCTGATTCCGGAGATGAGGGGGTTACCTTATGATGATAAATTGAGTAGACTGGGTCTTTACTCGTTGGAGTTCAGAAGGATGAGGGGTGATCTTATAGAAACATTTAAAATAATGAAAGGGATAGACAAGATAGAGGCAGAGAGGTTGTTTCCACAGGTAGGGGAGACTAGAACTAGGGGGCACAGCCTCAAAATACGGGGGAGCCAATTTAAAACCGAGTTGAGAAGGAATTTCTTCTCCCAGAGGGTTGTGAATCTGTGGAATTCTCTGCCCAAGGAAGCAGTTGAGGCTAGCTCATTGAATGTATTCAAGTCACAGATAGATTTTTAACCAATAAGGTAATTAAGGGTTATGGGGAGCGGGCGGGTAAGTGGAGCTGAGTCCACGGCCAGATCAGCCATGATCTTGTTGAATGGCGGAGCAGGCTCGAGGGGCTAGATGGCCTACTCCTGTTCCGAATTCTTATGTTCTTATGAATAAAAGGCCACCCATTTAAAACTGAGATGTGGAGGAATTTCTTCTCGCAGAGGATTGTAAATCTGTGGAATTCGCTGCCTCAGAGAGCTGTGGAAGCCGGGACATTGAATAATTTTAAGCAGAGATAGACAGTTTCTTAACCGATAAAGGATTAAGGGGTTATGGGGAGCGAGCAGGGAAGTGGAGCTGAGTCCATGATCGGATCAGCCATGATCGTATTAAATGGCGGAGCAGGCTCGAGGGGCCGTATGGCCGACTCCTGCTCCTATTTCTTATGTTCTTATGTTCTTAGCTGGTGGAGGTCGTGGGTTTGGGAAGTGCTGCCGAAGAAGGCTTGGTGAGTTGCTGCAGTGTGTCTGTAAACTGTTCTGAACAATGCCGCTCTGTAGACATCTTATTGTTGAGCCTGAAATCCCAAAGATGTAATTAACAGTCGGGAACTGTTTTCGCTTCTAACCGTCACCGCCTGAAATGTGTTATATCCTCATGAGAAGCACCAGCAACGATCACACACCTCATTAGTTTTTATTTGTTGAGGTCGATGAGGGATTCGGAGACATCGCTGAAAAACCCATTCAAGGCCTGACCCTCATTAACTCTCTCACGGGGAATGTCCGCTCTTCAAGAAAGTTACTCATTAAAAAATAGAGGTTAAAGCCTGAAGCCATTGATGTCTCTGCTCGTTACATTATTTATTCAAATGGTAGGACTGGTCTGGATACGCCTTGACAGAATCTCACAGCACAGGAGGAGGCCATTCGGCCCATCGAGCCTGTGCTGGCTCTGTGACAGAGCGATCCAATCAGTCCCACTCCCCCCACTCTTTCCCCACAGCCCGGCACATTTCTCCCTTCAAACATTTATCTAATTCTCTTTTGAAAGTTACTCTTGAATCTGCTCCCACCGCCCTTTCAGGCAGCGCGTTCCCAATCACCACAACTCACTGCCTTAAAAAAAACGTTTCCTCATATTGCCTCTAGTTCTTTTGCCAATCACCGTAAATCTGTGTCCCTCTGGTTACCGACCCTCCTGCCACTGGAAACACTTTCTCCTTATTTACTCTCTCAAACCCCCTCATGATTTGAACACCTCTATTAAATCTCCCCTTAACCTTCTCTGCTCCAAGGAGAACAGCCCCAGCTTCTCCAGTCTCTCCATGTAACTGAAGTCCCTCATCCCTGGGACCATTCTATTGCAACGGGGATAGAGTATAAAAGCAGAGAAGTCCTGCTCCAACTGTACAGGATATTGGTGAGGCCACACCTGGAAATATCCTCCCTGCATCCACCTTGTCGAGCTCCCCTCATTATCTTATAAGTTTCAATAAGATCACTTCTCATTCTTCAGAACTCCAATGAGTAGAGGCCCAACCTACTCAACCTATCTTCCCCCTGCGTACAGTTTTGGTCTCCGTATTTAAGGAAGGATATACTTGCATTGGAGGCTGTTCAGAGAAGGTTCACTCGGTTGATTCCGGAGATGAGGGGATTGACTTATGAGGATAGGTTGAGCAGGTTGGGCCTCTACTCATTGGAGTTCAGAAGAATGAGAGGTGATCTTATTGAAACATATAAGAGAATTAGGGGGCTCGACAAGGTGGATGCAGGGAGGATGTTTCCATTCACAGGGGAAACTAAAACTAGGGGACATGGGACTAGACTTTCCACGTTTCTTGCATGCTTAACACCCACTTAACGTCCATTTTACCGCTGAGATGACGTATAATGCCCAGATATCACCCATTTAGTCACAAAATGGAAACTGACGCCCATTTTTCGGACACTTATCGGCGAGCGTTACTTTCCCCATGTGCGTAACGCCGGGAAAAAAATCTTACCGCTCGCCCATATTTTTTGGGGCGGAATCATCAGAATGGGCGATTTCAACGCCCGTAATATCGCCCAGCATTACTTTCCACACGGAATTAACGCCGCGATTCAATAATACCGACCGCTCACTTTATTTTGTCGTAAAGATCACTTTTGCCGAAATTAATGTCCAGGAGATCGGCCAGCGTCACTTTCACCACCTCGCACACATATCGCCCACAATATCGCTCGCCCAAAAAAACTCCGGGAAAAAGTGGAACTAACCGGAACTAATCACAGCGTTATGGACGCCATGTTCTACATCACATGTCGTATCCTTTAAAAGGCTGCTTTGATTCAACCTCGGGGGAGTTTGGATGTACTCTGGAGGTCCTTGGAGGTGATGTGAACATCTGTACAAACATCTTTATCATACTGCGAACGAGTGGAATTTAACAGGTGTCTTCGTCGGGACATTCATTCTTTGTGACCAATCGGTGGAAAACAGAGAGCTATTGCAATGGGGGCCTGTCCTTTCTCACTCTCTCTTGATGACCAATTACATGCTGCAGACTCGAGATGGCAGCAGGTACGCTCCACAGCATTATGTGCCCAATGTAAGATGTGCCAGACTGATGAGGAGGACCAGACGTTACACCTCCCACATGTATAGAGAGAAGCAGTCTTACTTCAACTTGCCCGACATCACCTGCCTTCAGAGACTTCTCTTCCACAAAGAGGTTATCACTGAGGTGTGCCAGCTGATAAGGGGAGATCTGCAGCCCACCAGCACCATCAAGACCGCACTGTCTGTCGAGGTCAAAGTCACTGCGGCACTGTCATTCTATGCCTCGGGTTCCTTTCAGGCCACAGCTGGAGACATTTGCGGTCTGTCTCAGCATGCCACACATTGCTGCATTAGACAGGTCACCAAAGCCCTGTACGCATGCAGGAGGGACTTGATCAGCTTCCCTATGACCAGGGAGGCACAGAGTGAGAGGGCTCTAGGATTCTCCAGAATTGCAAACTTCGCCAAGGTGCAGGTAACAATAGACTGTACGCACATCGCGATGCGGGCACCTTTTCAGGATGCAGAGGTTTTCAGGAACTGGAAGGGATTCCACTCCCTGAATGTGCAACTCGTTGTCGACCACCAGCAAATTATACTGGCAGTGAATGCTCAATTTCCGGGCAGCATCCATGATGCTCACATCCTGAATGAGAGCACTGTATCTGACTTGTCAGATCAATGAGATCAATGCTGGATACTTGGTGACAAAGGATATGGCCTCGTCACCTGGCTGATGACCCCGCTGCATGACACCCACACCGAAGCCGAGAGGTGATACAATGAGAGCCACAGAGCCACTCGCAATATCGTGGAGAAAACCATTGGAGTGCTTAAGCAGCGCTTTAGATTCTGGACCACTCAGGAGGCGACCTCCAATACCACCCTGAGCAGGTAGCTCAATTCATGGTGGTGTGCTCCATGCTGCACAACTTGCCCCCGCCCCCCCTGTAGACCGCATGAAAGGGCCCGTGGTGGCATGATAGCTGCAAGACTCTTACGTCAGGAGCTCATCAATGAGCCCTTTGTATGAAAGAACGTTGGTGCTGGGTGTGCAAGTCATACATCAATGGTGGGCATCACCTTGGTGACAGTTTAAGTTGATTGAAGTTAAGTGTGATTATACCTTTTGATGTTAAGGAATCACCAATGTGTAACATAATAGTTATCTGAGCCAATGTGCAACAAGGTCTTGTTAAATCAAAAACATTTAAACTGAACATTTGTCTAAAATCATAAGTAATTCTGTAAAAATCACCCCTTACCCGCCTCCCCACCCCCCCCCCCCACCCTCCGCTTCGCCTCCCCAGCTCTAGCCCTTCCCCTTCACCTCCTGACTCCAAGACGTCTGGCCAAGGAGGTCCTCAGGCGATGCTTCATCAGTAGTGGGGAAAGTGTTGGAATCAATTATTAAAGATGAAATAACAGCCACATTTGGAAAGCAGTGACGGGATCAGTCCAAGTCAACATGGATTTATGAAAGGGAAATCAAGCTTGACAAATCTTCTGGAATCTTTTGAGGATGTAAGTAGTAGAGTGGACAAGGGAGAACCAGTGGATGTGATGTATTTGAACTTTCAAAAGGCTTTTGACAAGGTCCCACACAAGAGATTGGTGTGCAAAATCAAAGCACATGGTACTGGGGGTAATGTACTGACGTGGATAGAGAACTGGTTGGCAGACAGGAAGCAGAGAGTCGGGATAAACGGGTCCTTTTCAGAATGGCAGGCAGTGACTAGTGGGGTGCTGCAGGGCTCACATCTGGGACCCCAGCTATTTACAATATACATCAATGATTAAATGAAGAAATTGAGTGTAGTATCTCCAAGTTTGCAGATGACACTAAGTTGACACTGGGTGGCGGTGTGAGCTGTGAGGAGGACGCTAAGAGGCTGCAGGGTGACTTAGACAGGTTAAGTGAGTGGGCAAATGCATGGCAGATGCAGTATAATGTGAATAAATGTGAGGTTATCCATTTTGGGGGCAAAATCACGAAGGCAGAATATTATCTGAATGGCGGCAGATTAGGAAAAGGGGAGGTGCAACAAGACCTGGGTGTCATGCTACATCAGTCATTGAAAGTTGGCATGTAGGTACAGCAGGTGGTGAAGAAGGCAAATGGTATGTTGGCCTTCATAGCTAGGGGTTTTGAGTATAGGAGCAGGGAGGTCTTACTGCAGTTGTACAGGGCCTTAGTGAGGCCACACCTGGAATATTGTGTTCAGTTTTGGTCTCCTAATCTGAGGAAGAACATTCTTGCTATTGAGGGAGTGCAGCGAAGGTTCACCAGACTGATTCCCAGGATGGCAGGATTGACATATGAGGAGAGATTGGATCGACTGGACCTTTATTCACTGCAGTTTAAAAGAATGAGAGGGGATCTCATAGAAACATATAAAATTATGACGGGATTGCTCAGGTTAGATGCAGGAAGAATGTTCCCGATGTTGGGGAAGTCTAGAACCAGGAGTCACAGTCTAAGGATAAGGTGTAAGCCATTTAGGATTGAGATGAGGAGAAACTTCTTCACTCAGAGAGTTGTTAACCTGTGGAATTCTCTACCACAGAGAGTTGTTGAGGCCAGTTCGTTGGATATATTTAAGAGGGAGTTAGATGTGGCCCTTACACGGCTAAAGGGATCAAGGGGTATGGAGAGAAAGCAGGAATGGGGTACTGAGGTGAATGATCAGCCATAATCTTATTGAATGGTGGTGCAGGCTCGAAGGGCCGAATGGTCTACTCCTGCACCTATTTTCTATGTTTCTATGTTTCTATGTTTCATTGTGGGGCGGGTGGATGACAGCCAAACCGCTGCTTGGACGGATACGGGAGAGGATGGTCCCAAGGTGGGAACGTACACCGAGCCAGAAGCAAGATGTTGCTCTCATGTGTGGTTGACAATGGGGGGTGTGGCACCTTGGGGTGCAGTGCCGCGCTCCGGGACCACTGGGAGCCCTCTGCCACCTGTGTTCCTGGCTACCAGCTCCAGGGCCTCCTCCATCCCTTCCAGGTTACATCTTATTTGTTGGACAAAAACTCGGTGCCAACTATGTTCTTGTGCTTAATAGGCTTTTTGCTACTGGTGAATCTCCCTTGTGCCTCCCACAACAGACAGACAAGCACACACCACAGCCACACACAGTGCCTCTGAGCTCCCTCTCTCCCTGTCTCCTCTTCTGCACATGTCATGATGACCCTTGACCTCCTGAATCGCAGGAATCGAGCGTTGCCATGCCGTTGCTAAGGATGGCAACACCTTATGGCAGAAGGTCAGAGGGATTTAACGCTATCTCCCATTTCATATCGCTCGCGGTAACGCCCAATTTCAAAAATGGAGAATAGGGTATTTGAGAATGGGCAAGAAGCTGGTGATCTGAAAACCCATTTTTAGCGCCCAAGCCGGAAATTCCACCTAATTTTGGGCAATCTGCACAAAAGTGTAAAATCTAGCCCATGAAATTCTCTGCCCCAGAGAGCTGAGGAGGCTGGGTCATTGAAGAGATTTAAGGCGGAGATAGACAGATTTTTGAGCGATAAGGGAGTCAAGGGTTATGGGGAGCGGGCAGGGAAGTGGAGCTGAGTCCATGATCAGATCAGCCATGATCTTATTAAATGGCGGAGCAGGCTCGAGGGGCCAAATGGCCGACTCCTGTTCCTATTTATTATGTTCTTAAGTTCCTATGTAAATCTCCTCTGCACCCTCTCCAAGGCCTTGAAGAACTGGGGCCTAACCAGTGATTTATAAAAGTTTAGCATAACGTCCTTGCTCTTGTCCTCCATTCCACTATTAATAAAGCCCAGAACCCCGTATGCCTTTTTATCACCTTTCTCAACTTGTATTGTACCAATTTCAAAGATTTGTGTGAGTATACCCCCAGGTCTCTCTGTTCCTGCACCCCCTGTAAAATTGTACCATTTAGTTTCAATTGCCTCTCCCCATTTTTCCAACCAAAATGTATCACTTCACGCTTCTCTGTGTTAAATTGCATCTGCCATGTGTCTGCCCATTTCACCAGTCTGTCTATGTCCTCCTGAAGCCTGTTACCACCCTCCTCATTTCTGAGTTTCATGTCATCTGCAAACTTTGAAATCATGCACTATCCAGCCAAGTCCAGGTTAGTAATATATATCAGAAAGAGCATATCTCCCATCCCTCGCATTCAATTCAAGAAAAGGTCCTTGTCAACATGTTCAACCGGAAAATTGGGATTCCAACCATTGGACTTTTTTAATCAGCTAACAGCAATGATACAACTTGCTTCTGCTACTACCTAACCTCGTTATAAACTTGCCTTAATCACAAGGGACAAGCTTGTGGTGGACTGTGAGCCTCAGTTAATTGGTATCTCGGTGGCAATGACCACGAGAGGTGAATAATGAGTGAACTTATTCATTAACAGTGTCCTCTGAGGAGCACCTTAGGGATCTTTGATTCCCAGGAAGGAAAGTAGAAGCATGGCTGAAGTCACCAAGCCCTCCGCAGAGATAGCCCTGCTTGATGCATCCGTGACAAGCCATTAATCTCCTGCAGCCTTAAGTACTCAATTAACTCTTTCCAGACACATAGAAACATAGAAACATAGAAAATAGGTGCAGGACTAGGCCATTCGGCCCTTCGAGCCTGCACCACCATTCAATAAGATCATGGCTGATCATCCCTTCAGTACCCCATTCCTGCTTTCTCTCCATACCCCTTGCTCCCCTTAGCCGTGAGGGCCATATCGAACTCCTTCTTGAATATATCCAATGAACTGGCATCAACAACTCTCTGCGGCAGGGAATTCCATAGGTTAACAACTCTCTGAGTGAAGAAGTTTCTCCTCATCTCAGTCCTAAACGGCCTGCCCCTTATCCTTAGACTGTGTCCCCTGGTTCTGGACTTCCCCAACATCGGGAACATTCTTCCCGCATCTAGCCTGTCCACTCCAGTCAGAATCTTATAAGTTTCTATGAGATCCCCTCTCATCCTTATAAACTCCAGTGGAGAAAGGCCCAGTTGATCCAGTCTCTCCTCATATGTCAGTCCAGCCATCCCTGGAAACAGTCTGGTGAACCTTCGCTCCACTCCCTCAATAGCAAGAACGTCCTTCCTCAGATTAGGAGACCAAAACTGAACACAATATTCCAGGTGAGGCCTCACCAAGGCCCTGTACAACAGGCAGTAAGACCTCCCTGCTCCTATACTCGAATCCCCTAGCTATGAAGGCCAACATACCATTTGCCTTCTTCACCGCCTGCTGTACCTGCATGCTAACTTTCAATGACTGATGTACCATGACACCCAGGTCTCATTGCACCTCCCCTTTTCCTAATCTGCCGCCATTCAGATAATATTCTGTCTTCGTGGTTTTGCCCCCAAAGTGGATAACCTCACATTTATCCACATTATACTGCATCTGCCATGTATTTGCACACTCACCCAACCTGTCCAAGTCAACCTGCAGCCTCTTAGCGTCCTCCTCACAGCTCACACCACCACCCAGTTTCGTCTCATCTGCAAACTTGGAGATATTACACTCAATTCCATCATCTAAATCATTAATATATATTGTAAAGAGCTGGGGTCCCAGCACTGAACCCTGCGGCACTCCAATAGTCACTGCCTGCCATTCTGAAAAGGACCCGTTTATCCCAACTCTCTGCTTCCTGTCTGCCAACCAGTTCTCTATCCACGTCAGTACATTACCCCCAATACCATGTGCTTTGATTTTGCACACTAATCTCCTGTGTGGGACCTTGTCAAAAGCCTTTTGAAAGTCCAAATACACCACATCCACTGGTTCTCCCTTGTCCACTCTACTAGTTACATCCTCAAAAAATTCCAGAAGATTTGTAAAGCACGATTTCCCTTTCATAAATCCATGCTGACTTGGACCGATCCTGTCACTGCTCTCCAAATGCGCTGCTATTTCACCCTTAATGATTAATTCCAACATTTTCCCCACCACCGATGTCAGACCAACCAGTCTATAATTATCCGCTTTCTCTCTCCCTCCTTTTTTAAAAAGTGGTGTTACATAAGCTACCCTAGGAACTGATCCAGAGTTGATAGACTCTTGGAAAATTATCACCAATGCATCCACTATTTCTAGGGCCACTTCCTTAAGTACTCTGGGATGCAGACTATCAGGCCCCAGGGATTTATCGGCCTTCAATCCCATCAATTTCCCGAACACAATCTTTATTCTTTAGGAAGAGACATCCAATAGAATCATAGAAATTTACAGCACGGAAGGAGGCCATTTCGGCCTATCGTGTCCGCGTCGGTCGACCAGGAGCTATCCAGCCTAATCCCACTTTCCAGCTCTCGGTCCGTAGCCCTGTAGGTTACGGCACTTCAGGTGCACATCCAAGTATTTTTTAAATGTGAGGGTTTCTGCCTCTACCACCCTTTCAGGCAGTGAGTTCCAGACCCCCACCACCCTCTGGGTGGGGAAACTTCCCCTCAAATCCCCTCCAAACCTCCCCCCAATTACTTTAAATCGATGCCCCCTGGTTGTTGACCCCTCTGCTAAGGGAAATAGGTCCTTCCTATCCACTCTATCCAGGCCCCTCATAATTTTTTGCACCTCAATGAGGTCTCCCCTCAGCCTCCTCTGTTCCAAAGAAAACAAGTCCAGCCTATCCAATCTTTCCTCATAGCTAAAATTCTCCAGTCCTGGCAACATCCTCGTAACTCTCCTCTGCACCCTCTCTGGTGCAATCACGTCCTTCCTGTAATGCGGTGACCAGAACTGCACGCAGTACTCCAGCTGTGGCCTAAATAGTGTTTTATACAATTCAAGCATAACTCCCCCCGCTCTTGTATTCTATGCCTCGGCCAATAAAGGCAAGTATTCCGAATGTGATCAGATGAGCTCTGTTCTGACTGAAAAATGTGTACTTTTGTAAATGACTTGCATTTACATAGTGCCGTAGCATGTAAAATTGCCTTATCTATGGAGATGGTGTCTAAGAATGCGAGGGAGCTCCGTCCAACTCAGGTGACCAGTGCAGCTGAGGCCTACGGTCATAAAGCCAGCGCCAAACCTAAAGCTGTGAGTCCGAGTCTAAAGCATGTTGGTGACAGCATTTCAGTGAATTGTTATCGCCGCAATGGAAGTCACTCACCACGGTCCTGCCAATACAGTAGTGCAAAGTATTTCCACTGCCAGAAGCAAGGCCATATTTCAATAGCTCATGGAGCTGGATCTAAAGCAGGAAGTAAGAGGGACCTGGGGGTCCTTGTGCATGAAACACAAAAAGTTAGTATGCAGGTACAGCAAGTGATCAGGAAGGCAAATGGAATGTTGGCCTTTATTGCAAGGTGGATAGAGTATAAAAGCAGAGAAGTCCTGCTACAACTGTACAGGGTATTGGTGAGGCCACACCTGGTGTACTGCGTACAGTTTTGGTCTCCGTATTTAAGGAAGGATATACTTGCATTGGAGGCTGTTCAGAGAAGGTTCACTCGGTTGATTCCGGAGATGAGGGGATTGTCTTATGAGGAAAGGTTGAGTAGGTTGAACATAAGAACATAAGAACATAAGAACATAAGAATTAGGAACAGGAGTAGGCCACCTAGCCCCTCGAGCCTGCTCCGCCACTCAACAAGGTCATGGCTGATCTGGCCGTGGACTCAGCTCCACTTACCCGCCTTCTCCCCGTAACCCTTAATTCCCTTATTGGTTAAAAATCTATCTATCTGTGATTTGAATACATTCAATGAGCTAGCCTCAACTGCTTCCCTGGGCAGCGAATTCCACAGATTCACAACCCTCTGGGAGAAGAAATTCCTTCTCAACTCGGTTTTAAATTGGCTCCCCCGTATTTTGAGGCTGTGCCCCCTAGTTCTAGTCTCCCCGACCAGTGGAAACAACTTCTCTGCCTCTATCTTGTCTATCCCTTTCATAATTTTAAATGTTTCTATAAGATCACCCCTCATCCTTCTGAACTCCAATGTGTAAAGACCCAGTCTACTCAATCTATCATCATAAGGTAACCCCCTCATCTCCGGAATCAGCCTAGTGAATCGTCTCTGTACCCCCTCCAAAGCTAATATATCCTTCCTTAAGTAAGGTGACCAAAACTGCACGCAGTACTCCAGGTGCGGCCTCACCAATACCCTATACAGTTGGGTCTCTACTCATTGGAGTTCAGAAGAATGAGAGGTAATCTTATTGAAACTTATAAGATAATGAGGGAGCTAGACAAGGTGGATGCAGAGAGGATATTTCCACTCATAGGGGAACTAAAACTAGGGGAAATATCTCAGAATAAGGGGCCGCCCATTTAAAACTGAGATGAGGAGGAATTTCTTCTCTCAGAGGGTTGTAAATCTATGGAATTCTCTGCCCCAGAGAGCTGTGGAGGCTGGATATATTTAAGGCGGAGATAGACAGATTTTTGATTGATAAGGGAGTAAAGGGTTATGGGGAGCGGGCGGGGAAGTGGAGCTGAGTCCATGATCAGATCAGCCATGATCTTATTGAATGGCGGAGCAGGCTCGATGGGCCGTATGGCCGACTCCTGCTCCTATTTCTTATGTTGTTAACTAGACATCTACAGTATCTGTGTCGCTCGTGGCAACGCTTGCAGTAGTGAGAAAGCATTCTGCACATAACGTTTGATCAATGCGCAATACGTTGATATGTGTATCGACACAGTGGCAGACTGCTCTGTTATGAGTAAGGACACGTATGAGAGTAAGTTTAATCAAGTACCATTTACAAAGAGTACCGTCGAGTTAAACAACCTACTCCGGAGAAATCCTGAAGACAGCATCATCATAGGCAGTGCCTCAGAATCGAGGAAGACTTGCTTCTCCTCTAAAAGTGAGTTCTCAGGTGACTGAACAGCCCAATACGGGAATTACAGTCTCTGTCACAGGTGGGACAGACAGTGGTTGAAGGAAAGGGTGGGTGGGACTGGTTTGCCGCACGCTCCTTCCGTTGCCTGCGCTTGGTTTCTGCATGCTCTCGGCGACGAGACTCGAGGTGCTCAGCGCCCTCCCGGATGCTCTTCCTCCACTTAGGGCGGTCTTTGGCCAGGGACTCCCAGGTGTCGGTGGGGATGTTGCATTTTATCAGGAAGGCTTTGAGGGTGTCCTTGAAACGTTTCCTCTGCCCACCTTGGGCTCACTTGCCGTGTAGGAGTTCCGAGCAGAGCGCTTGCTTTGGGAGTCTTGTGTCGGGCATGCGGATAATGTGGCCCACCCAACGGTTGAGTGTGGGCAGTGCTTCGATGCTGGGGATGTTGGCCTGATCGAGGAAGCTAACATTGGTACATCTGTCCTCCCAGGGAATTTGCAGGATCTTGCGGAGACATCGTTGGTGGTATTTCTCCAGCGATTTGAGTTGTCTACTGTATATGGTCCACGTCTCTGAGCCATACAGGAGGTTGGTTATCACTATCACTCATGGCCCTGTAGACCATGAGATTTAAGGGCCTGATCTTTGAACACTGGAGGCGGTGTTGAATCTTGTCGTCGATGCCTGCCCTTGTTGATAAGAGGCTCCCGAGGTATGGAAAGTGGTCCCCGTTGTCCAGGGCCACGCCATGAATCTTGATGACCAGGAGGCAGTGCTGTGTGGCGGGGTCAGGCTGGTGGAGGATCTTTGTCTTACGGATGTTTAGTCTAAGGTCCATATTTCATATGCCTCAGTGAAGATGTTGACGATGACTTGGAGTTCAGCCTCTGAATGGGCATAGACGCATGCGTTGTCCGCGTACTGTAGCTCGATGACTGAGGTTGGGGTGGTCTTGGACCTGGCCTCGATACGGCGAAGGTTGAACAGGTTCCCACTGGTTCTGTAGTTTAGTTCTACTCCAGCGGGGAGCTTGTTGACTGTGAGGTGGAGCATGGCAGCGAGGAAGAATGAGAGGAGGGTAGGGGTGATGACGCTGCCCTGTTTGACCCCGGTCCGGACGTGGATTGGGTCCGTGATGGATCCGTTGGTCAGGATCATGGCCTGCATGTTGTCGTGTAGCAGGCGGAGGTTGGCAACAAACGTTTGGCAGCAACCGAAACGGAGGAGGGCGCTCCATAGTACCTCACGGTTAACAGTGTCAACGACCTTTGTGAGGTCAAAGAAGGCCATGTACAAGGGCTGGTGCTGTTCGCTGCATTTTTCTTGCAGCTGTCCCGCTGTAAAAATCATATCCATTGTACCCCGAAGAGGGCTGAAGATGATCAGTCGTTGAGTATATTCGAGGCTGAGATTGATTTTTGGGCTCTAAGGGAATTGAGGGATATGGGGAATCAGGCGGGAAAGTGGAGTTGAGGTCAATGGTCAGCCATGATCTTATTGCATGGCGGAACAGGTCGAGGGGCCATATGGCCTACTCCTGCTCCTAATTCTTCTGTTATTATGTTCTTAGATTATCTGTTTTATTCATCGAATCTCAGAACTGATGTGACCAGCATATGTAAGCTTTATTTAAAGTTTGAGCAATTCTGTGTGGTGTTGCTTCCGAATACTAATGATATTCAGATGAATATCTTGGATAGTATCGAATTGCTTCGAAGTTGACCCTCCCTATAGGATGTGGCGACCTCATAATCCTCTTCATAGAGTCATAGACTCAAACAGCACAGGAGAGGACCATTCAGCCCATCATAAGAACATAGAAACATAGGGCTCAAATTTGGCCCACCCCTTTTTTCGGCGCACTTACCGGAGATGCGCCACTCTTCTCCGTTGATAAGTGCGACGAAAAAATCGCTCCCCACTTTGGCCACTGTCCGGCCTCTCCTCGGTCTTTGCGCAGCTTGGTCAGTCAAGTCGGGGGCGGAGCCAGCGTCCTGCACTGAAAACTGTGCCGTGACATCTGCACATGCGCAGTGGAGTGTTCGCGCATGCGCAGTGGAGTGTTTGCGCATGCGCGGTAGCTCCTCGTCCCCAGCCTCTCTGTGCACGTGCTGCAGCCGCTGTGTGTGTGTGGGACCCGATGCCCGCCCCTAGCCCTGGCCGAGTGGTCTCCCGGTGCGATCGACCTCAGGTTTGAAATTTTATGCACCTTAGCTATTTTTGAACTTTCTTAATGGCTTGTCATTTTCCTGGACTTTTGGATATTTTGAAAAAATTATGTAAATATGTTTTGTCTCTTGTGAATAGTGGTGACCATTTGTCAAGCCTATTCACCTGGTGCTATTATGAAAGAAGAGCATAAGTGACGGAGAACACAGAGAGAATATCTTATTTATTGAGGTAGACTTTATTTAGATAATATGGGCTCAATTTTGGCCCAATAGAATCATTGCAAACAAATAGTTGTTTAAATTAGTTGTGAGATTAGGGCAATTTAATTCAACTATCTTTTACTTCTTTTATTTTTGTAGTTTAAGCTTCCATGAATGCATCTGTTGTATAGTAAATTAACTTTGTGAAGTTTGTCATGTGATGTCCTGTACAGCTGTTTGATCCTATTCACATTCTTTAGTCAAGTCATTAAGTTCTGCTGGCCTCCGATGTACCTAGCTGATTTCTTAACTCTCCGCAAGGGTTTTCTGAAGTGGCCACATACGCTGGCCTACGTAGATTTGGAATAACTATTAGCTGGCCAAAGTGGCCTAAATGGCCAAAACTGGCATAGGTGGCAGGTAATGCCCCCTTTTGAGAAAAACTAAATTAAACTAAAAAAATCGTAACTAACTCACTTACACTGGCGCAAATTGAATGTACACAAAAGGGGAATTTTTAAGATACTGCCGAAAAATCAAGTTGCTCCAAAAAAAACGGAGCAACTCCTGACCAATTTTGAGCCCTTTCGGAACAGGAGGAGGCCATTCAGCCCCTCGAGCCTGTTCCACCATTCAATGAGATCGTGTCTGATCTGCGACCTAACTCCACCCACCCGCCTTTGGCCCATATCCCTTCATACCTTTGGTTAGCAGAAAGCTATCAATCTCCGACTGAAAATGAATAATTGATCTAGCATCAATTGCCGTTTGCAGAAGAGAGTTCCAAACTTCTACCGCCCTTTGTGTGTAGAAGTGTTTCCTAATTACACTCCTGAAAGGTCTGGCTCTAATGTTTAGACTGTGCCCCTAGTCCCAGACTCCCCAACCAACGGGAACAGTGTCTCTCTATCTACCCGATCTGTTTCCTGTAATATCCTGAAATCTTTGATGAAATCGCCCCTCAACCTTCTAAAATCGAGGGAATACAACCCCAATTTGGGTAATCTCTCCTCCTAGCTTAACCCTTGAAGTCTTGGCAAAGGAAAACAACCCCAGCTTCTCCCAGCCTCACTACACAACTGAAGTCCCTCATCCCTGGTCATCATAGGCAGTCCCTCGAAGCGAGGATGACTTGCTTCCACGCCAAAAAGGGATGAGCTCACAGGTGGGTCAATGATGGACCTAATATTCCAGATCCCGAACTATATCCTGAAGGGTGGAAGATGCCTGTGCGTGGATTTTTTTAACGTGTGGTGACCGTTGCACACCAGCCACCACACGGGCTTGACAGAGCTAGGTCTTGGTCCAGTGGCAAGGGTTAACCAGGACGACTGGAGACCTGCTCTGCTGCACGGACCTAGTGCGCGCACATATCGCAGTGTGGGCTGGGCCCGTGCTGCCCTGGTCCCTCGCCTCTTCTGGGCCCCGCACTCACGCCTCTCCTGGGCCCCAACCTCTCTCCGCTCCTCTGCCCCGTTCATTCGCCGCACCTCCACCAAGGTCTCTCGCTGCACCTCCGCCACGATCTCTCGCTGCACCTCCGCCACGATCTCTCGCCCCTCCTCCGCCCCCGATCTCTCACCGCTCCTCCGCCACGATCTCCCTCCGCACCTCCGCCACGATCTCTCGTCGTTCCTCCGCCCCGATCTCTCGCCCCTCCTCCGCCCCGATCTCTCGCCCCTCCTCCGCCACGATCTCTCGCTGCACCTCCGCCACGATCTCTCGCCCCTCCTCCGCCACGATCTCTCGCCCCTCCTCCGCCACGATCTCTCGCCCCTCCTCCGCCACGATCTCCCTCCGCACCTCCGCCACGATCTCTCGTCCCTCCTCCACCACGATCTCTCGCCCCTCCTCCGCCCCGATCTCTCGCCCCTCCTCCGCCACGATCTCTCGCCCCTCCTCCGCCACGATCTCTCGCCCCTCCTCCGTCACGATCTCTCGCCCCTCCTCCGCCCCGATCTCTCGTCGTTCCTCCGCCCCGATCTCTCGCCCCTCCTCCGCCCCGATCTCTCGCCCCTCCTCCGCCACGATCTCTCGCCGCTCCTCCGCCACGATCTCTCGCCGCTCCTCCGCCACGATCTCTCGCCGCTCCTCCGCCACGATCTCTCGCCCCTCCTCCGCCCCGATCTCTCGTCGTTCCTCCGCCCCGATCTCTCGCCCCTCCTCCGCCCCGATCTCTCGCCCCTCCTCCGCCACGATCTCTCGCCCCTCCTCCGCCACGATCTCTCGCCCCTCCTCCGTCACGATCTCTCGCCCCTCCTCCGCCCCGATCTCTCGTCGTTCCTCCGCCCCGATCTCTCGCCCCTCCTCCGCCCCGATCTCTCGCCCCTCCTCCGCCACGATCTCTCGCCGCTCCTCCGCCACGATCTCTCGCCCCTCCTCCACCACGATCTCTCGCCCCACCTCCGCCCCGATCTCTCGCCCCTCCTCCGCCCCGATCTCTCGCCCCTCCTCCGCCCCGATCTCTCGCCCCTCCTCCGCCCCGATCTCTCGCCCCTCCTCCGCCCCGATCTCTCGCCCCTCCTCCGCCACGATCTCTCTCCCCTCCTCCGCCCCGATCTCTCGCCCCTCCTCCGCCACGATCTCTCGCCGTACCTCCGCCCCGATCTCTCGCCCCTCCTCCGCCACGATCTCTCGCCCCTCCTCCGCCACGATCTCTCGCCCCTCCTCCACCACGATCTCTCGCCCCTCCTCCGCCACGATCTCTCTCCCCTCCTCCGCCCCGATCTCTCGCCCCTCCTCCGCCACGATCTCTCGCCCCTCCTCCGCCACGATCTCTCGCCCCTCCTCCGCCACGATCTCTCGCCCCTCCTCCACCACGATCTCTCGCCCCTCCTCCGCCACGATCTCTCGCCCCTCCTCCGCCACGATCTCTCGCCCCTCCTCCGCCACGATCTCTCTCGTCGCTCTCCGCCACGATCTCTCGCCCCTCCTCCGCCACGATCTCTCGCCCCTCCTCCGCCCCGATCTCTCGCCCCTCCTCCGCCACGATCTCTCGCCCCTCCTCCGCCACGATCTCTCGATACTCCTCCGCCACGATCTCTCGCCCCTCCTCCGCCACGATCTCTCGCCCCTCCTCCGCCACGATCTCTCGCCCCTCCTCCGCCACGATCTCTCTCCCCTCCTCCGCCACGATCTCTCGCCCCTCCTCCGCCACGATCTCTCTCCCCTCCTCCGCCACGATCTCTCGCCCCACCTCCGCCACGATCTCTCGCCCCACCTCCGCCACGATCTCTCGCCCCTCCTCCGCCACGATCTCTCGCCGCTCCTCCGCCACGATCTCTCGCCGCAGCTCCGCCCCGATCTCTCGCCGCACCTCCGCCACGATCTCTCGCCCCTCCTCCGCCACGATCTCTCGCCGCACCGCCCCGATCTCTCGCCCCTCCTCCGCCACGATCTCCCGCCCCTCCTCCGCCACGATCTCTCGCCGCACCTCCGCCACGATCTCCCGCCCCTCCTCCGCCACGATCTCTCTCCCCTCCTCCGCCACGATCTCTCGCCCCTCCTCCGCCACGATCTCTCGCCCCTCCTCCACCACGATCTCTCGCCCCTCCTCCGCCACGATCTCTCGCCCCTCCTCCGCCACGATCTCTCGCCCCTCCTCCGCCACGATCTCTCTCGTCGCTCTCCGCCACGATCTCTCGCCCCTCCTCCGCCACGATCTCTCGCCCCTCCTCTGCCCCGATCTCTCGCCCCTCCTCCGCCACGATCTCTCGCCCCTCCTCCGCCACGATCTCTCGATACTCCTCCGCCACGATCTCTCGCCCCTCCTCCGCCACGATCTCTCGCCCCTCCTCCGCCACGATCTCTCGCCCCTCCTCCGCCACGATCTCTCGCCCCTCCTCCGCCACGATCTCTCGCCCCACCTCCGCCACGATCTCTCTCCCCTCCTCCGCCACGATCTCTCGCCCCTCCTCCGCCACGATCTCTCTCCCCTCCTCCGCCACGATCTCTCGCCCCTCCTCCGCCACGATCTCTCGCCGCTCCTCCGCCACGATCTCTCGCCGCTCCTCCGCCACGATCTCTCGCCCCTCCTCCGCCATGATCTCTCGCCCCTCCTCCGCCACGATCTCTCGCCGCAGCTCCGCCCCGATCTCTCGCCGCACCTCCGCCACGATCTCTCGCCCCTCCTCCGCCACGATCTCTCTCCCCTCCTCCGCCACGATCTCTCGCCGCACCTCCGCCACGATCTCCCGCCCCTCCTCCGCCACGATCTCTCTCCCCTCCTCCGCCCCGATCTCTCGCCCCTCCTCCGCCACGATCTCTCTCCCCTCCTCCGCCACGATCTCTCGCCCCTCCTCCGCCACGATCTCTCGCCCCTCCTCCGCCACGATCTCTCTCCCCTCCTCCGCCACGATCTCTCGCCCCTCCTCCGCCACGATCTCTCGCCCCTCCTCCGCCACGATCTCTCTCCCCTCCTCCGCCACGATCTCTCTCCCCTCCTCCGCCACGATCTCTCGCCGCACCTCCGCCACGATCTCTCGCCCCTCCTCCGCCACGATCTCTCGATACTCCTCCGCCACGATCTCTCCCCTCCTCCGCCCCGATCTCTCGCCGCTCCTCCGCCACGATCTCTCGCCCCTCCTCCGCCACGATCTCTCGCCCCTCCTCCGCCACGATCTCTCGCCGCACCTCTGCTGTACCTGGGCCCCGCCAAAGTTCCTGCCCACGCTACAATTGGCGACCTGGTTTTGGGCGACGTCACCCAGTCGCCCTCCTCGAAGGTAGTGCCCTCCTGGAACGGCGCGCGCTGTATCTTGAAGTGGCTCCTCTTATACCCCACGACCTGCGGCTGGTACAATTCTGGTCCATCTCCTCTGCACCTTCCCCAGAACCTTGTGTGTCTCTAACCTCTTGTGTGTTTGATTGGGTGTACCAATAAGTATCCTGCCCTGAAAGAGCGACGGGGCGTTTACAGGCAGCGACCGAGGAAGGTCTCCCGTTGGTTGAAGCACTCTGTGGAGACTGGTCCCTCTCAGATCTCCCAGTGTCCCGTTGATGTGGGACCTCGATTAACTGTATATTTGTTCAGTGTACAGACTGAAGCACAGCGTGCAGGTAAGTAACGGAGCAAAATTAACGGAATAATATGTTTTGCTGTTATAATTTTAAAATAATCGAACAAAACCTAAACTAGAACCTTAATAATGCAAAGTGTATTGCAGTAAGACAGGCTGGTGTTATATAGAGAGAGCGAGAAAGTAAGAGAGAATATATGTCTTTTCCATATTAACACAGCCGAAACAAGACTTATTCTGATTCACTCAATCGAACATTTTGCATTCTCTCCAATTTCATTTTTCTCAAAAGTTCTGCTGAACTTAATTCGGAGCGAATCCGACTGGTTCTATCGGTAAGCGAATGTGTCATAACGAAGATTTGGAACCATTTAGGCTCACACACACATAGCAAAATGCGTGTTTTTTTTTAACTAAACAAACATTATCAGAAGACTTTAGCGGGTGCAGCTCACTGCCCGGGGTCTGTGGACAGGGTACCGAAATCCCCAATTTTTGCAATCCTCATTTGTAAATTTGCACGTTGTAAATTACCTTTGGAGCGATAGAGGCGGGTTTCGCTCCCGGCGCTAGAGTAAGACGGGCAGGTTTTGCAGGGTCTGTGTATCCGTGAGGACTTTCTCCCCACCATCGCTCACGATCCCTACCGAAATGGCAAACAGCGTTATACATAAAATTACTTTCCGGCGGTTTGCCTAGAATTGCGCCGGAGCTAAATTGCAGTCCCCGCTGGATACGGGCGATAAACGGCACTGTGCGGGAAAGGCTATAATTCTCCAGACAGGGCAATTTCTATTCATTCCCCCGCTCCCCCGTAGATTTTACAACGAATTTCGCAGACTCGTCCAGCACAGCCCATCGTGTCTATGCCCTGCCGGCTCTCTGCAAGAGCTGTCCCGATAGGTCCCACTATGACGCAGAATTTGATCATGGGGGAAATTTGGGGCGTAAGTAATGCGGAACTTTCCTGAGGTTCCCGGACTCTAGATACACTGTAAACCCACAGAACCCTTCCCCGCCCCCCCCCCCCACCCCCAGATCTCTGTGCTGCTCCAATTCTGGCCCCTTGCCCCCCAAGCTCTGGAATTCCCTCCCTAAACCTCTCCGCATCTCCACCTCTCTCCCCTGCTTTGGTTTGATAAAAGGGAAATCATGTTTGACAAATTTGCTAGAGTTCTTTGAGGATGTAACAAACAGGGTGGATAAAGGGGAACCAGTGGATGTGGTGTATTTGGATTTCCAGAAGGCATTCTGATAAGGTGCCACATAAAAGGTTACTGCCCAAGATAAAAGTTCACGGGGTTGGGGGTAATATATTAGCATGGATAGAGGATTGGCTAACTAACAGAAAACAGAGAGTCGGGATAAACAGGTCATTTTCCGGTTGGCAATCAGTAACTAATAGGGTGCCGCAGGGATCGGTGCTGGGTCCTCAAACTATTTACAATCTATATTAATGACTTGGATGAAGGGACAGAGTGTAATGTAGCCAAGTTTGCTGATGATACAAAGATGGGTGGGAAAGCAAGTTGTGAGGAGGACACAAAGAATCTACAAATATAGACAGGCTAAGTGAGTGGGCAAAAATTTGGCAGATGGAGTACAATGTGGGAAAGTGTGAGGTTATCCACTTTGGCAGAAAAAATAGAAAAGCAAATTATAATTTAAATGGAAAAAAATTGCAAAGTGCTGCAGTACAGAGGGACCTGGGGATCCTTGTGCATGAAACACAAAAAGTTAGTATGCAGGTACAGCAAGTGATCAGGAAGGCAAATGGAATGTTGGCCTTTATTGCAAGGGGGATAGAGTATAAAAGCAGAGAAGTCCTGCTACAACTGTACAGGGTATTGGTGAGGCCACACCTGGAGTATTGCATACAGTTTTGGTCTCAGTATTTAAGGAAGGATATACTTGCATTGGAGACAGTTCAGAGAAGGTTCACTAGGTTGATTCCGGAGATGAGGGGGTTGACTTATGAAGATAGGTTGGGCCTCTACTCATTGGAGAATGAGAGGTGATCTTATTGAAACATATAACATACTAAGGGGGCTCGACAAGGTGGATGCAGAGAGGATGTTTCCACTCATAGGGGAAACAAAAACTAGGGGACATAGTCTTAGAATAAGGGACCGCCCATTTAAAACTGAGATGAGGAGGAATTTCTTCTCAGAGGGTTGTAAATCTGTGCAATTCTCTGCCCCAGAGAGCTGTGGAGGCTGGGTCATTGAATATATTTAAGGCGGAGATGGACAGATTTTTGAGCGATAAGGGAGTAAAGGGTTATGGGGAGCGGGCAGGGAAGTGGAGCTGAGTCCATGATCGGATCAGCCATGATCTTATTGAATGGCGGAGCAGGCTCGAGGGGCCGAATGGCCGACTCCTGCTCCATTTTCTTCTGTTCCAATGTTCTTCAAGGAGCTGTGGCTCAGTGGATAGCACCTCACCTCTAAGGTTGTGGGTTCAAGTTCCACTCCACAAAATTCCAGACTGATACTCTAGTGCAGTATTGAGGGAATGCTGCATTGTCGAAGGGGCAGTACTGACGGAGCGCTCCACTGTTGGAGTGGCAGTACTGAGGGAGCGCTGCAATGTCGGAGGGGCAGTACTTTAGGAACCCCGCACTGTCGGAGGGGCAGTACTGAGGGAGCGCTGCACTGTCGGAGGGGCAGTACTTTAGGAACCCCGCACTGTCGGAGGGGCAGTACTGAGGGAGTGCCGCACTGTCGGAGGGGCAGTACTGAGGGAGTGCCGCACTGTCGGAGGGGCAGTACTGAGGGAGTGCCGCACTGTCGGAGGGGCAGTGCTGAGGGAGCCCCGCACTGTCGGAGGGGCAGTACTGAGGGAGCGCTGCACTGTCGGAGGGGCAGTACTCAGGGAATGCCGCACTGTCGGAGGGGCAGTACTGAAGGAGTGCCGCACTTTCGCAGGGGCAGTACTCAGGGAACTTTCAGAGGTGCCGTCTTTCGAATGAGATGTTAAACCAAACGTCTACGCTCTCAGGTGGAGCTAAAAGATCCCATGGCACTATTTCAAAGAAGAGCAGGGGATTTATCTACGGTGTCCTGGCTAATGTTTATCCCTCAACCAACATCACTAAATCAGATTATCTGTATATTATCACATTGCTGTTTGTGGGAGCTTGTTGTGCACAAATTGGTGGCTGCATTTCCCACATTACAACAGTGACGACACTCCAAAAGTACTTCATTGGCTGTAAGGCGCTATATAAATGCAAGTCTTATTTCTTTAAGGCACTCCTTAAAACCTACCTCTTTGACCAAGCTTTCGGTCACCTGTCCTAATAGAAATAGAAGTTTACAGCACGGAAGGAGGCCATTTCGGCTCAGTGTGTCCATGCCGGCTGATCAAGCCCAATTACACTTTCCAGATCTTGTTCCATAGCCCTGTAGGTTACGGCACTTCAAGTGCACTTCTAAGTACTTTTTAAATGTGGTGAGGGTTTCTGCCTCCACCACCCTTTCAGGCAGTGAGTTCCAGACCCCCACCACCCTCTGGGTGAAGAGATTTCCCCTCATATCTCCTCTATTCATCACCCCAATTACTTTAAATCTATGGCCCCCTGGTTGTTGACCCCTCTGCCAAGGGAAACAGGTCCTTCCTATCCACTCTATCCAGGCCCCTCATAATTTTATACATCTCAATCAGGTCTCCCCTCAGCCTTCTCTGTTCCAAAGAAAACAGACCCAGCACAAGATAAAAGTTCACGGGGTTGGGGGTAATATATTAGCATGGATAGAGGATTGGCTAACTAACAGAAAACAGAGAGTTGGGATAAATGGTTCATTCTCTGGTTGGCAACCAGTAACTAGTGGGGTGCTGCAGGGATCAGTTCTGGGGCCCCAACTATTTACAATCTATATTAACGACTTGAAGGAAGGGACTGAGTGTAACGTAGCCAAGTTTGCTGACGATACAAAGATGGGAGGAAAAACAATGTGTGAGGAGGACTCAAAAAATCTGCAAAAGGACATAGACAGGCTAAGTGAGTGGAAAAAAATTTGGCAGATCGAGTATAATGTTGGAAAGTGTGAGGTCATGCATTTTGGCAGAAAAAAATCAAAGAGCAAGTTATTATTTAAAAGGAGAAAAATTGCAAAGTGCTGCAGTACAGAGGGACCCGGGGGTACTTGTGCATGAAACACAACAGGATAGTATGCAGGTACAGCAAGTGATCAGGAAGGCCAATGGTATCTTGACCTTTAGTGCAAAGGGGATGGAGTATAAAAGCAGGGAAGTCTTGCTACAGTTATACAGGGTATTGATGAGGCCACACCTGGAGTACTGCGTGCAGTTTTGGTTTCCATATTTACGAAAGGATATACTTGCTTTGGAGGCAGTTCAGAGAAGGTTCACTCGGTTGATTCCGGAGATGAGGGGGTTGACTTATGAGGAAAGGTTGAGTAGGTTGGGCCTCTACTCATTGGAGTTCAGAAGAATGAGAGGTGATCTTATTGAAATGAATAAGATTATGAGTGGGCTTGACAAGGTGGATGCAGAGAGGATGTTTCCACTGATGGGGGAGACTAGAACTAGAGGGCACGATCTTAGAATAAGGGGCTGCCCATTTAAAACTGAGATGAGGAGAAATTTCTTCTCTCAGAAGGTTGTAAATCTATGGAATTCGCTGCGTCAGAGAGCTGTGGAAGCTGGGACATTGAATAAATTTAAGACAGAAATAGACAGTTTCTTAAACTGTTATGCATGAAGAAAGAGTCAGACTGAATATTGTGAGCTCAAAGTAAAGTGTGACCTTAGTCTTTTATTGCAGGTCTCCAGAGTGCCTCTCCAGCCTGTGAGGCCTCCTTAAATACCTGTGCTGCTAAGGGATTATGGGATCCCTTGGGACTCCAGTGGATGAGCCCTCTGATGGTTGTACAAAGTATAAACAAGTTTACATATATAACATAAACGATAAGGGGATAAGAGGTTATGGGGAGCGGGCGGGGAAGTGGAGCTGAGTCCATGATCAAATCAGCCATGATCGTATTGAATGGCGGAGCAGGCTCGAGGGGCTGTATGACCTACTCCTGCTCCTATTTCTTATGTTCTTATGTTCTTATTGTCTCCAATCTTTCCTCATAGCTAAAATTCTCCAATCTCTGCACCCTTTCCAGTGCAATTACACCTTTCCTATAATGTGGTGACCAGAACTCCCGCTACGGCCTACCAATGTTTTATACGGTTTTATACTGTAATATCTCCTTATGTGGCCCGGTGTCAAATCTTGTTTGGTAGTGCTCCCATGTCGCGCCCCGGGACATTTCTGCTTGGTTAAAAAGAAAGACTTGCAATTATAAGCACCTTTCGGCATCTCAGGACGTCCCAAAACGCTTTACAGCCAATGAAGTACTTTGGAAGTGTAGTCACTATTGTAATGTGGGAAACGCGGCAGTCAATTTGCGCACAGCAAGCTCCCACATACAGCAATGTGATAATGACCCAGTTCACCTGTTCTAGTGATGTTAATTGAGGGACGAATGTTTAGCAGCACAAGGCGCTACATAGATGCAAGTTGTTGTTGTTGTAAAAGATAATAGCATGGGTACAGTAGAGGTGTGGTAAAACTGAATTGTTGGGTTGACTTTGGGTTTCGAGAACAATTCACACTACATGTATGCAAATTTATGCAAAACCCTTGTATTCCATTGGATGCAGTCAGAGTGAAATGCCGCTCCATTCATGAATCGACCCCTGCTTCACTCTCATTTCCAGATCACTCCGGGCAAAGGTGAGGAGGAGGAACTTGGCGAGAAATTTGCCGGAAATGAACCACAGCGCCGTGAGCCACAGCGAATTCACCCTCCAGGGTGTCCCCAATGGCGATGGTCACCCCCTGCTCATATTCCTCAGCTTCCTGTTGGTTTACGCCGTCATCCTTGCGGCCAACCTGACCATCGTGTTGCTGGTCAAGGCGGAGGCCAACCTGCACGGCCCCATGTATTACCTGCTCTGCATGCTGGCTGCCATTGACATCGTCCTCAGCAACGTCACCCTTCCCAAGATCCTGGCCATGTACTCGTTTGAGTCCAAGGCCATCTCGCTGGAGGCCTGCGTCACCCAGATGTTCTTTGTCTACTGCACGGCCTTGAGTGAGTCCACGCTGCTGGTGGCCATGGCTTACGACCGGTACGTGGCCATTTGCCGGCCCTTCAGCTACCACGAGCTGAAGTTCCGGCGCCTGATGCTGGTCGTGGCCCTGGTCATCCTCCTCCGGGCCTCCTGCTTTGTCGCCGTGGCTGCTGTGCTGACCCAGGCCACTTACTGTGGCTCCAACTTCATCCAGAACTGCTACTGCAATTACGGCTCCCTCTCCACGCTGGCCTGCGAGGGCGTGGTGGTGAGTGATGCCATCACCTATCCCTTGTCCTTCCTCATCACCATGCCCGACAGCGGGCTCATCGCCTTCTCCTACTGCAAGATCTTCAAGGTGGCCTTCAACACCGGGCGGGGGGAAGCCCGGAGCAAGGCACTCAACACCTGCACCACCCACCTCTGCGTCTTGATGCTGTTTTACACCAGCGCCCTCTTCGAGTTCACCATGTACCTTGTCCCCGGCTTCTTCTCCTCTGAGCTCCACTTCCTGGTGGCCGTCACCTTCGCCATCTTCCAGCCCATCTTCAACCCCATCGTCTACGGCGTGCGGACAAAAGAAATCAGGAACAGCTTCCTGAAGCGACTGGGCAGGAGGAGGGTCACAGACGGATCGTGAGCCAAGCCATCTGCTGTCGATCGTTTCTTTCGAAGTAGTCGATCTGTGATGACCTCACGCACTGAGCAAGTGTGGTCTTCGGATTGAGCGTGGCTTCGAGCGCGAGGGATAACAGCACCAGGGTCATCCAGTCACTGTTTTGAAGTCATGCACTCTCTCCTTTATTTCTGTATTTCCATTCTCAATTCCAATGGTCACCTTTAGAATGGGAATTACGTAAGTGTAGTGGAGTATTTAAAATAAACACGCAACACCAGGTCTGGGTTCGAAGATTCAAGTCGTCTTTATTTTGCACCGGTGGGGAGACCACCTGCTGGTTGTCTGTAGCCAGGCCTCTCTGATGATACAAAGTTCCAACTTACTTTTATACACTTAATGATGCATGTCAGCCTCGTGCACCACCTCCCCCCCCCTCAATGCCGTCTAATTGGCCCAAAGCCCGCGTGCACAATTGCTACTTGACTAATTCCCTTTCGCGTCACACTATCATTGGCCTATGTCTCATACCAGATGGAGTTTCTCCAATGTGTCTCTTTTGACCCCTTGCCCTGCTTAGCTGCCCCTCTGGACCTCCTGTGGTTCAACAGTTTGGCCTCCTGTAATTGTCCTCAGGTTGACCACTACAAAAGCCCTTTTTAGTTCCGAGACCCATTCTTGACCCTTTAATTATAACCGAGCTCAAAAGCCCCACTTCAGTCCCCCCCCTTTTGGCACTTGGCTACCCAGCCCAAGATTACAAACCTAATTCTACTTCATCCTGTGTCTCCTGCTCCGTTCGATCAGTCACGCGGTTTGGGGGGCTCGGGATGTGATCTACGTCTCAAAGTATTTCAGGGTACTCGGCTAACAACTTTCGCTGTTCCATAATTAAAGCTTTTGCTTTCCTTCTCTGTAGCCTCTTTCTGCATGCCATGCATAACCCAATTCCCCATGTTCATAACCGTTTCCTCTTGTCTCGGTACCTGCTGGTGAACTGAGAAAAACTTAATCTGGTTAATATAAAACCATTTAATTCTCCTAGGTAACCGGGCTGCATATACCATGGGGCTAGCTTTATCAACGATATTATACGGTCCCTTGTACCGGAGTTCAAAACTTGCACCCTGGCATAGTTTTGTTCCATTACCTGGCCCCCCCACCTCCCACTCCTGAGATTTACTCGGGCCAGATGTAGTCGGTTATGGTGGCGTGCCCTCCTGACCCCTCAGGCACAATCCACTAACCCCTTTAAACAACATCACCTCTTCCCGATGGTCACCTACTTAAAACAAAAGAAACAGAGAATCTCTGGTGATTGTCTTCAAATTAAAGAAGATTTCCAATATTCAAAAGGTTTCGCCCACTGAGTCAAAACAGAGTTCACCCTGCAAACCAGATACACCTCTTTGAGTACTGTTGGGGTGGGGGGGGGGGATGACTCATCAGGGGGGGGCAGCAGCAGCCAAGTTCAAGACACCATGGCTGGCTCTGCTGCACAGGAGGGCAGGAAAAAGAGTGGGAGCGCGATAGTGATAGGGGATTCGATTGTAAGGGGAATAGATAGGTGTTTCTGCGGCTGTAACCAGGATGGTATGTTGCCTCCCTGGTGCAAGGGTCAAGGATGTCTCGGAGCGGGTGCAGGACATTCTGAAAAGGGAGGGTGAACAGCCAGTTGTCGTGGTGCACATTGGTACCAACGATATAGGTAAAAAAAAGGGATGAGGTCCTACAAGACGAATTTAGGGAGCTAGGAGCTAAATTGAAAAGTAGGACCTCAAAAGTAGTAATCTCGGGATTGCTACCAGTGCCACGTGCTAGTCAGAGTAGGAATCGCAGGATAGCGCAGATGAATACGTGACTTGAGCAGTGGTGCAGCAGGGAGGGATTCAAATTCCTGAGGCATTGGAATCGGTTCTGGGGGAGGTGGGACCAGTACAAACCGGATGGTCTGCACCTAGGCAGGACCGGAACCAATGTCCAAGGGGGAGTGTTTGCTAGTGCTGTTGGGGAGGAGTTAAACTAATATGGCAGGGGGATGGGAACCTATGCAGGGAGTCAGAGGGAAGTAAAATGGGGGCAGAAGCAAAAGATAGAAAGGAGAATAGTAAAAGTGGAGGGCAGAGAAACCCAAGGCAAAAAACAAAAAAGGCCACATTACATCAAAATTCTAAAGGGTCAAAATGTATTAAAAAGGCAAGCCTGAAGGCTCTGTGCCTCAATGCGAGGAGTATTCGGAATAAGGTGGACGAATTAACTGTGCAGATAGCAGTTAACAGATATGATGTGATTGGCATCACGGAGACATGGCTCCAGGGTGACCAAGGCTGGGAACTCAACATCCAGGGGTATTCAACATTTAGGAAAGATAGACAGAAAGGAAAAGGAGGCGGGGTGGCGTTGCTGGTTAAAGAGGAAATTAATGCAATAGTAAGGAAGGACATTAGCTTGGATGATGTGGAATCGGTATGGGTGGAGCTACGGAATACCAAAGGGCAGAAAACGCGAGTGGGAGTTGTATACAGACCTCCAAATAGTACTAGTGATGTTGGGGAGGGCATCAAACAGGAAATTAGGGGTGCATGCAATAAAGGTGCAGCAGTTATCATGGGTGACTTTAATATGCATATAGATTGGGCTAACCAAACTGGAAACAATACGGTGGAGGAGGATTTCCTGGAGTGCATAAGGGATGGTTTTCTAGATCAATATGTCGAGGAACCAATTAGGGGGGAGGCCATTTTAGACTGGATGTTGTGTAATGAGAGAGGATTAATTAGCATTCTCGTTGTGCGAGGCCCCTTGGGGAAGAGTGACCATAATATGGTGGAATTCTACTTTAGGATGGAGAAGGAAATAGTTAATTCAGAGACCATGGTCCAGAATTTAAAGAAGGTTAACTTTGAAGGTATGAGGCGTGAATTGGCTAGGATAGATTGGCGAATGATACTTAAGGGGTTGACTGTGGATGGGCAATGGCAGACATTTAGAGACCGCATGGATGAACTACAACAATTGTACATCCCTGTCTGGCATAAAAATAAAAAAGGGAAGGTGGCTCAACCGTGGCTATCAAGGGAAATCAGGGATAGTATTAAAGCCAAGGAAGTGGCATACAAATTGGCCAGAAATAGCAGCGAACCCGGGGACTGGGAGAAATTTAGAACTCAGCAGAGAAGGACAAAGGGTTTGATTAGGGCAGGGAAAATGGAGTACGAGAGGAAGCTTGCAGAGAACATTAAAATGGACTGCAAAAGCTCCTGTAGATATGTAAAGAGAAAAAGGTTAGTAAAGACAAACGTAGGTCCCCTGCAATCAGAATCAGGGAAAGTCATAACTGGGAACAAAGAAATGGCAGACCAATTGAACAAGTACTTTGGTTCGGTATTCACTAAGGAGGACACAAACAACCTTCCGGATATAAAAGGGGTCAGAGGGTCTAGTAAGAAGGAGGAACTGAGGGAAATCCTTATTAGTCGGGAAATTGTGTTGAGGAAATTGATGGGATTGAAGGCCGATAAATCCCCAGGACCTGATGGACTGCATCCCAGAGTACTTAAGGAGGTGGCCTTGGAAATAGCGGATGCATTGACAGTCATTTTCCAACATTCCATAGACTCTGGATCAGTTCCTATGGAGTGGAGGGTAGCCAATGTAACCCCACTTTTTAAAAAAGGAGGGAGAGAGAAAACAGGGAATTATAGACCGGTCAGCCTGACATCGGTCGTGGGTAAAATGATGGAATCAATTATTAAGGATGTCATAGCGGCGCATTTGGAAAGAGGTGACATGATAGGTCCAAGTCAGCATGGATTTGTGAAAGGGAAATCATGCTTGACAAATCTTCTGGAATTTTTTGAGGATGTTTCCAGTAGAGTGGACAAGGGAGAACCAGTTGATGTGGTCTATTTGGACTTTCAGAAGGCTTTCGACAAGGTCCTACACAAGAGATTAATGTGCAAAGTTAAAGCACATGGGATTGGGGGTAGTGTGCTGACATGGATTGAGAACTGGTTGGCAGACAGGAAGCAAAGAGTAGGAGTAAATGGGTACTTTTCAGAATGGCAGGCAGTGACTAGTGGGGTACCGCAAATTCTGTGCTGGGGCTCCAGCTGTTTACATTGTACATTAATGATTTAGACGAGGGGATTAAATGTAGTATCTCCAAATTTGCGGATGACACTAAGTTGGGTGGCAGTTTGAGCTGCGAGGAGGATGCTATGAGGCTGCAGAGCGACTTGGACAGGTTAGGTGAGTGGGCAAATGCATGGCAGATGAAGTTTAATGTGAATAAATGTGAGGTTATCCACTTTGGTTGTAAAAACAGAGAGACAGACTATTATCTGAATGGTGACAGATTAGGAAAAGGGGAGGTGCAACGAGACCTGGGTGTCATGGTACATCAGTCACTGAAGGTTGGCATGCAGGTGCAGCAGGCGGTTAAGAAGGCAAATGGCATGTTGGCCTTCATAGCGAGGGGATTTGAGTATAGGGGCAGGGAGGCATTACTACAGCTGTACAGGGCCTTGGTGAGGCCACACCTGGAGTATTGTGTACAGTTTTGGTCTCCTAACTTGAGGAAGGACATTCTTGCTATTGAGGGAGTGCAGCGAAGGTTCACCAGACTGATTCCCGGGATGGCGGGACTGACATATCAAGAAAGACTGGATCAACTGGGCTTGTATTCACTGGAGTTCAGAAGAATGAGAGGGGATCTCATAGAAACGTTTAAAATTCTGACGGGTTTAGACAGATTAAATGCAGGAAGAATGTTCCCAATGTTGGGGAAGTCCAGAACCAGGGGTCACAGTCTAAGGATAAGGGGTAAGCCATTTAGGACCAAGATGAGGAGAAACTTCTTCACCCAGAGAGTGGTGAACCTGTGGAATTCTCTACCACAGGAAAGTTGTTGAGGCCAATTCACTAAATATATTCAAAAGGGAGTTAGATGTAGTCCTTACAACTTGGGGGATCAAGGAGTATGGCGCGAAAGCAGGAATGGGGTACTGAAGTTGCATGTTCAGCCATGAACTCATTGAATGGCGGTGCAGGCTCGAAGGGCCGAATGGCCTACTCCTGCACCTATTTTCTATGTTTCTATGTTTCTATGTTTCACAGCTGCCTGTGAAAGCGTTAACGTCCTTTGTTTCGAAAGCCAACAAAACACAGACACCATCAATCAATGTCGACTTCAGTCCCACAGCCTGCAGCCTTTTCAGCTTAAACTCTCCAGTTAAAAATCTCTTACTTTTGGAAAGTCTCTGGGCCAGACTTTCGTGGTCATTGTCGCCGATTTTCTCGGCGTTACCGCTGGTTTTCCGCCCGGCGAGAGTTTCCACGTCGGTTTTTTTCCTCGGTATCGCCCGCATCTGAAGATGCCCGCCGGGACCAAACCGCCCACCTGCAACGCCGAGAATTACCGCCAGGGCGTAAGTTTGGCCTCAACCACCGACGTCCAGATCGCCGAGAGACCCGCCCTGTAAAAGCTGTTTAAACAGGGCGGTAATGGGGGGGACCCTGTAAGAATGGTAAGTTAAAGGTTCTTCAATTATTTCTTTAAAATTTTAAAACAGCGATTCGGGTTTAAAACTTTTAATGCTTTGTATGTGGGTTTTTTTCATGGTAATTTTTAATTTTAAGTTTTCCCCATCCGTAGGCCCAAACGCAGCCTCGGCCTAAATTTTTGTACTTACCGTCCATTCGGGTAACGACTGCCCATGTTGCTAACTTTCCACTTAGCCGCTGAGAGACTGCCGAGAATGAATGTACAACGTCCGGGTGATCAGTTCCACACACACCTTTACCCTCAAAATGGAAATTCTCGCCGCTATTTTCGCCGAGCGTTAGCAATCCTTCTCAGCGGGTAATCGGGCGTTGAGGGCCTTCATGGAAAGTCTGGCCCTTTAGCGTTTTTATTCTCAAAATCAACATTCAGAAAAACAACATCGCACAGTATAGCATTTCATCCTTTTCTCCCCAGTGGTCAGAATTTTTTTTTTTTTAAACCATACCAATTATTGGTATGAAATGCCTCATGTCCAGAACTAAAGGCTCTATTAGAAACATAGAAACATAGAAAATAGGTGCAGGAGTAGTCCATTCGGCCCTTCGAGCCTGCACCGCCATTCAATGAGTTCATGGCTGAACATGTAACTTCAGTACCCCCTTCCTGCTTTCTCGCCATACCCCAAGGGAACGCAAAATCACCAGATATTGCCGAAACCCGGGATTGAACCAGGGACCTTTTTTTTTTTAGATCTTTAGTCTAACGCGCTCCCAACTGAGCTATTTCGGCCCGACTGTGCGATTGTATTAAAGATGCAGCGGGGGGAAGTGCACATTCAGAGCGGAATTCACTGCCTCGCGTCTCACTGGCCCCCAACGTGTGAGTCTCCCGTCCTTCGATAAGAAATCAGGTGTTGTATGTCAGAAGCAAGAGGCACGACCTGGCAGCACCACAGCTTGGCAGCAGTGACCAGAACATAGCAATACATGCTCAAAACAAATCTCCCGGCAAAGTGTTCATGAATGAATTATTTGCAAACACCTACGGAACAAAATTAATGTTCGACAGCGGCAGAACTCTGTCACGGATTTGTGAGCAGGAGCGTTGAGGATGTGAAATATGAAATGTGTTTGAATAAAGTGATTGTGAAGTGCAGAAAGCATGCAAAACTGTTCATTTTTATCATCATCATCATAGGTGGTCCCTCGAACGAGGATAACTTGCTTCCGCAAGAGTTCACAGGTGTTTCAATGAAGGACCCGATGTTCCAGTCCTGAACTCCAGTTGAGGGGCTGGAAGATGCCTGTGTGTGGATTTTTTTAACGTGAGGTGACCGTTGCACACCAGCCACCACACGGGCTTGACAGAGCTCGGTCTTGGTCCAGTGGCAAGGGTTATCCAGGACAACTGGAGACCTGCTCTGGCGGAGGAGCAGTGAGGGATCGTGGCGGAGGTGCGGTGAATGAGGGTACGGGGCCCAGAAAAGCCAAGGGCCCAGGGGCAGCACAGGCCCAGCCCACACTGCGATATGTGTGCGCACTAGGTCCGGGTCTCTTCATAGCACTGCTGACAACTACTTCCATCACCTTGCTGATGATCACACTCATTTTTATAAGAACATAGGAACAGGAGGAGGCCATTCAGCCCCTTGAGCCTGTACCACCATTCAGTGCGATCACGGCTGATCTGCGACCTAACTCCATATATCCACCGTTGGCGCATATCCCTTAATACCCTTTGGTTAACAGAAAGCTATCAATCACAGATGTAAAATTAACAATTGGCCCCCAACGTCAATTGCTGTTTGTGGTTGAGAGTTCCAAACTCCTACCGCCCTTTGTGTGTAGAAGTGTTTCCTAATTTAACTCCTGAAAGGTCTGGCTCTAATGTTTAGACTGTGCCCCTAGTCCCAGACTCCCCAACCAGTGGGAACAGTGTCTCTCTATTCACCCTCTCTGTTCCCGTTAATATCCTGAAAACTTCGATCAGATCGCTCCTTAACCTTCAAAGTTCCCGGGAATACAGTTTGTGTAATCTCTCCCCGTAACAACCCTTGGAGTATCATTCTGGTAAACCCACTCCCTCCGAGGCCAATATACCCTCCCTAAGGTGTGGTGCACAGAACTGCTCACAGTGCTCCAGGTGTGGGCTAACCAGGGCTTTGAGCCCAATAGGTTCACAATGAAACTGTTTCACGCAAACAAACAGGAATTCACATTTCCCTCGCACCCCTCAAGCAAAGAACAGGGAACGAGTTCAATACTGGATCAAGATTCCACATCTAGCGGGGGGAAAATTGCCCCCTTCCTTAAGGCCCGTTATCAGGGCGGAAAGGCCATTCCGACTGGGGAGCAGCTGACCCATTCACAATTGTCCCCGGATCCGGGAGGGGCGGAGGCAAAAGGTTTCCGATGTATCCCGTCTTTTTGCCCCGCCCGGCATCAAACCCTTTTCTGCCCCGCGGGAGAAATTGCCCCGTGGGAGTGCGACTGCCGCCGGCTGGTGCCTTAATTCAATGGCGGCCGCTGTTCTGGCCGAACGCCTCCCCAGTGGGCCCCACGTCAGCCTCGCAGCGTCCCGCCCCTTTTAAGTGAAGGCGAGGGACGTCAAGACATGTCCTACATCGCACTGACATCATCACCGCTGCGCTGATGGACACTGCCCCTCTCCCGCCGCGCTCCCTCCTGCTCCCGCCTCGCTCCCGCCCCGCTCCCGCCCCGCTCCCTCCTGCTCCCGCCCCGCTCCCGCCCCGCTCCCTCCTGCTCCCGCCCCGCTCCCGCCCCTCTCCCGCCCCGCTCCCTCTTGCTCCCGCCCCGCTCCCGCCCTGCTCCCGCCCCTCTCCCGCCCCGCTCCCGCCCTGCTCCCGTTCCCAGCCCGCTGCACATAAGAACATAAGAACATAAGAATTAGGAACAGGAGTAGGCCACCTAGCCCCTCGAGCCTGCTCCGCCATTTAACAAGATCATGGCTGATCTGGCCGTGGACTCAGCTCCACTTACCCGCCCGCTCCCCGTAACCCTTAATTCCCTTATTGGTTAAAAATATATCTATCTGTGATTTGAATACATTCAGTGAGCTAGCCTCAACTGCTTCTTTGGGCAGAGAATTCCACAGATTCACAACCCTCTGGGAGAAGAAATTCCTTCTCAACTCGGTTTTAAATTGGCTCCCCCGTATTTTGAGGCTGTGCCCCCTAGTTCTAGTCTCCCCGACCAGTGGAAACAACCTCTCTGCCTCTATCTTGTCTATCCCTTTCATGATTTTAAATGTTTCAATAAGATCACCCCTCATCCTTCTGAACTCCAACGAGTAAAGACCCAGTCTACTCAATCCATCATCATAAGGTAACCCCCTCATCTCCGGAATCAGCCTAGTGAATCATCTCTGTACCCCCTCCAAAGCCAGTATATCCTTCCTTAAGTAAGGTGACCAAAACTGCACGCAATACTCCAGGTGCGGCCTCACCAATACCCTATACAGTTGCAGAAGGACCTCCCTGCTTTTGTACTCCATCCCTCTCGCAATGAAGGCCAACATTCCATTCGCATTCCTGATTACCTGCTGCACCTGCAAACTAACTTTTTGGGATTCATGCACAAGGACCCCCAGGTCCCTCTGCACCGCAGCATGTTGTAATTTCTCCCCATTCAAATAATATTCCCTTTTACTGTTTTTTTTCCCAAGGTGGATGACCTCACACTTTCCGACATTGTATTCCATCTGCTAAACCTTCGCCCATTTGCTAAACCTATCTAAATCTCTTTGCAGCCTCTCTGTGTCCTCTACACAACCTGCTTTCCCACTAATCTTAGTGTCATCTGCAAATTTTGTTACACTACAATCTGTCCCCTCTTCCAGGTCATCTATGTATATTGTAAACAGTTGTGGTCTCAGCACCAATCCCTGTGGCACACCACTAACCACCGATTTCCAACTCGAAAAGGACCCATTTATCTCGACTCTCTGCTTTCTGTTAGCCAGCCAATTCTCTATCCATGCTAATACATTTCCACTGACTCCGCGTACCTTTATCTTCTGCAGTAACCTTTTTTGTGGCACCTTATCGAATGCCTTTTGAAAATCTAAATACATCACATCCATCGGTACACCTCTATCCACCATGCTCGTTATATCCTCAAACAATTCCAGTAAATTAGTTAAACATGATTTCCCCTTCATGAATCCATGCTGTGTCTGCTTGATTTCACTATTCCTATCTAGATGTCCCGCTATTTCTTCCTTGATGATAGTTTCAAGCATTTTCCCCACTACAGATGTTAAACTAACCGGCCTATAGTTACCTGCCTTTTGTCTGCCCCCTTTTTTAAACAGAGGCGTTACATTAGCAGTTTTCCAATCCGCTGGTACCTCCCCAGAGTCCAGAGAATTTTGGTAGATTATAACGAATGCATCTGCTATAACTTCCGCCATCTCTTTTAATACCCTGGGATGCATTTCATCAGGACCAGGGGACTTGTCTACCTTGAGTCTTATTAGCTTGTCCAGCCCCTAGTGATAGTGATTGTCTCAAGGTCCTCCCTTCCCACACCTGTGACCAGCAATTTTTGGCATGGTTTTTGTGTCTTCCACTGTGAAGACCGAAGCAAAATAATTATTTAAGGTCTCAGCTATTTACACATTTCCCATTATTAAATCCCCCTTCTCATCTTCTAAGGGACCAACATTTACTTTAGTCACTCTTTTCTGTTTTATATATCTGTAAAAGCTTTTACTATCTGTTTTTATGTTTTGCGCAAGTTTACCTTCGTAATCTATCTTTCCTTTCTTTATTGGTTTTTTAGTCATTTTTTGCTGTTGTTTAAAATTTTCCCAATCTTCTAGTTTCCCACTAACCTTGGCCACCTTATACGCATTGGTCTTTGATTTGATACTCTCCTTTATTTCCTTGGTTATCCATGGCTGGTTATCTCTTCTCTTACCGCCCTTCTTTTTCACTGGAATATATTTTTGTTGCGCACTATGAAAGAGCTCCTTAAAAGTCCTCCACTGTTCCTCAATTGTGCCACCGTTTAGTCTGTGTTTCCAGTCTACTTTAGCCAACTCTGCCCTCATCCCACTGTAGTCCCCTTTGTTTCAGCATAGTACGCTCATTTCTGACACAACTTCCTCACCCTTAATCTGTATTACAAATTCAACCATACTGTGATCACTCATTCCGAGAGGATCTTTTACTAGGAGATCGTTTATTTTTCCTGTCTCATTACACAGAACCAGATCTAAGATAGCTTGCTCCCTTGTAGGTTCTGTTACATACTGTTTGAAGAAACAATCCCGTATGCATTCTATGAATTCCTCCTCCAGGCTACCCTGTGCGATTTGAGTTGACCAATCGATATGTCGGTTAAAATCCTCCATGACTACTGCCATTCCTTTTTCACATGCCTCCATTATTCTCTTGATTATTGCCCGCCCCACCATGAAGTTTTTATTTGGGGGCCTATAAACTACGCCCACCAGTGACTTTTTTCCCTTACTATCTCTAATCTCCACCCACACTGATTCAACATTTTGTTCATTAGAGCCAATATCATCTCTCACAATTGCCCTGATATCATCCTTCATTAACAGAGCTACCCACCTCCTTTCCCTTCTTGTCTATCTTTCCGAATCGTCAGAGACCCCTGTATGTTTAATTCCCAGTCTTGGCCACCCTGCAACCATGTTTCTGTAATGGCCACCTGCCACCTACTCCCTCCCCACTCCCACCCCGAACCCACCCACTCCCATCCCGAACCCGCCCACTCCCACCCCGCTCCCGGCCCACTCCCACCCCGCTCCCGCCCCACTCCCACCCCGAACCCGCTCGCTACCGGCCCACTCCCACCCCGCTCCCGCCCCACTCCCACCCCGAACCCGCCCGCTCCCGCCCCGCTCCCGCCCCGCTCCCACTCCCGCCCCGCTCCCACTCCCGCCCCCGCCCCGCTCCCGCCCTGCTCCTGCTCCCGCCCCGCTCCCACTCCCGCCCCACTCCCGCCCCGCTCCCGCCCTGCTCCCACTCCCGCCCCGCTCCCGCCCCACTCCCACTCCCGCCCCGCTCCGCTCCCACCCCGCTCCCGCCCCGCTCCCACTCCCGCCCCGCTCCCGCCCCGCTCCCACTCCCGCCCCGCTCCAACTCCCGCCCCCGCCCCGCTCCCGCCCTGCTCCTGCTCCCGCCCCGCTCCCACTCCCGCCCCGCTCCCACTCCCGCCCCGCTCCCACTCCCGCCCCCGCCCCGCTCCCGCCCTGCTCCTGCTCCCGCCCCGCTCCCACTCCCGCCCCGCTCCCACTCCCGCCCCGCTCCCACTCCCGCCCCCGCCCCGCTCCCGCCCTGCTCCTGCTCCCGCCCCGCTCCCACTCCCGCCCCGCTCCCACTCCCGCCCCGCTCCCGCCCCGCTCCCACTCCCGCCCCGCTCCCACTCCCGCCCCCGCCCCGCTCCCGCCCTGCTCCTGCTCCCGCCCCGCTCCCACTCCCGCCCCACTCCCGCCCCGCTCCCGCCCTGCTCCCACTCCCGCCCCGCTCCCGCCCCGCTCCGCTCCCACCCCGCTCCCACTCCCGCCCCGCTCCCACTCCCGCCCCGCTCCCACTCCCGCCCCCGCCCCGCTCCCGCCCTGCTCCCACTCCCGCCCCGCTCCCACTCCCGCCCCGCTCCCGCCCCGCTCCGCTCCCACCCCGCTCCCACTCCCGCCCCGCTCCCACTCCCGCCCCGCTCCCACTCCCGCCCCCGCCCCGCTCCCGCCCTGCTCCTGCTCCCGCCCCGCTCCCACTCCCGCCCCACTCCCGCCCCGCTCCCGCCCCGCTCCCACCCCGCTCCCACTCCCGCCCCGCTCCCACTCCCGCCCCGCTCCCACTCCCGCCCCCGCCCCGCTCCCGCCCTGCTCCTGCTCCCGCCCCGCTCCCACTCCCGCCCCACTCCCGCCCCGCTCCCGCCCCGCTCCCACTCCCGCCCCACTCCCGCCCCGCTCCCACTCCCGCCCCGCTCCGCTCCCACCCCGCTCCCACCCCGCTCCCGCCCCGCTCCCACTCCCGCCCCGCTCCCACCCCACTCCCGCCCCGCTCCCACCCCGCTCCCACTCCCGCCCCGCTCCCGCCCCGCTCCCACCCCACTCCCGCCCCGCTCCCACTCCTGCCCCGTTCTCGCGCCAATGCACTGGGAGACAGTGTCAGAGCCAAAGAGACAAATTTTACGGCTCTTCCCTCTGACTCCCGCCAGATGGTAAATCTTCGGATAAATCGAAGATCCCTCCCCCAATTTCCCACTGAGGACAATTTCGGTTCCTAATGTTTCAGATTGCATCACTGAGTGTGGCGAATGTTTCTGAACACATTTAAATATATTTTAGATATTACTCGGGTAATATGTTTAACAAAAACAAAAACCTTGGATTTCTATAGCAATTTCACTCCAACTGGACGTCCCAAAGGGCTTTTCAACCGGTGAAATACATTTCTTTTTAGTGTAGTCACTGTTGCATTGTGGGAAACTTGGCAGCCAATTTGCGCACAGCAAGATCCCACAAACAGTTGTGTGATAATGCCCAGATAATCTGTTTTAGTGATGTTGACTGAGGGATAAATATTGGCCCCAGGACACCGGGGATAACTCCCCTGGTCTTCTTCAGCCATAGGATCTTTTACATCCACCCGTGAGGGCAGACGGGGCCTCGGTTTAATGTCTCATCCTAAAGGCAGCACCTCCGACAGTGCAGTGCTCCCTCAGTACTGCCCCTCCGACAGTGCGGCGCTCCCTCAGCACTGCCCCTCCGACAGTGCGGCGCTCCCTCAGTACTGCCCCTCCGACAGTGCGGCGCTCCCTCAGTACTGCCCCTCCGACAGTGCAATGCTCCCTCAGTATTGCCCCTCCGACAGTGGAGTGCTCCCTCAGTACTGCTCCTCCAACAGTGCAGTGCTCCCTCAGTACTGCCCCTCCGATAGTGCGGCGCTCCCTCTGCACTGCCCCTCCGACAGTGCGGCGCTCCCTCAGTACTGCCCCTCCGACAGTGAGGCGCTCCCTCAGCACTGTACTGGGTGTGTCAGCCTAGACTTTGTGCTCAAGTCTCTGGAGTAGGACTTGAACCTACAACCTTCTGACTCAGATTAATGAAATCACATCCTGAGACATTAGTCCACCGACATTTAGCCCCAATGGAAAGAATGTACCTGTTTAAAATAATCAATTTAACACCTTTGTTAAAATAGCAGAGGGAGGAATTTGTATGTGCTGGTTTCTATGTGGTTTCAAGGTGGAAGTGCGTCTAAAGTGAGATAATCGCCTTGGAAATTAGATTGTGTGTTTAATGTGCTTGTTTTAAGTTTATTTGTCCGCTATTTCAATACTGCCGTTCTATAATAGAACTCCATATCAATATATATATTTTTTTTTTCGTTGCCAATCTTTCCAATTCTTTGTCAAATCACAAACGCCAGAGGTCACCTTGCACACATCAAGGATCACTCTGCGCCAATGCTCTTAGCCAAAAGGCCGAGAGCCACTGCACCGTTCCTGGAAGTACTGCAATACCAGGTTCGTGCCATGGAGGTGGATGGGTCAGGTCCCCCACACACCTCCTATTTCCAAAAAGCATAGGAGAATCACCTTCCTGATCCAGGGAGAACCACGTTGGGGTCATGGTTACTCCCCTGTCAGGTCAGTTATGCATGATCTTAGCCAAAAGGCCGAGAACTCCATATCAATATATATTTTTTTTAAATTTTTTTTTAATTTATTTTTTTTTTTATTTTTCGTTGCCAATCTTTCCAATTCTTTGTCAAATCACAAACGCCAGAGGTCACCTTGCACACATCAAGGATCACTCTGCGCCAATGCTCTTAGCCAAAAGGCCGAGAGCCACTGCACCGTTCCTGGAAGTACTGCAATACCAGGTTCGTGCCATGGAGGTGGCTGGGTCAATCCACCCCACCCACCTCATATTTTTTTTTTTTTTTTTTTAATTCGTAGCCAATCGTTCCAATTCTTTGTCAAATCACAAACGCCAGAGGTCTCCTTGCACCTGTCAAGGATCACTCTGTGCCAATGCTCTTAGCCAAAAGGCCTAGAGCCACTGCACCGTTCCTGGAAGTACTGCAATACCAGGTTCGTGCCATGGAGGTGGATGGGTCAGGTCCCCCACACACCTCCGTGGAGGTGGATGGGTCAACCCTCCCCACCCACCTCATATATCACGAATACATCATGCCTCAACTATTAAAGGCAAGTATTTTGTATGCCTTCTTAACCACCTTACCTACCTAGCCTGCTACCTTCAGGTATCTGTGGACATGCACTCCAAGGTCCCTTTGTTGCTCTACACTTCTCAATGTCTTACCATTTAATGTGTATTCCCTTCCCTTGTTAGACCTCGCCAAATGCATTACCTCACACTTCTCCAGATTGAATTCCATTTGCCACTGTTCTGACCAGTACATTGATCATCATCATCATAGGCAGTCCCTCGGAATCGAGGAAGACTTGCTGCCACTCCTGAAGTGAGCTCTTTGGTGGCTGAACAGTCTAATACGAGAGCCACAGTCCATTCACAGGTGGGACAGACAGTGGTTGAAGGAAAGGGTGGGTGGGACTGGTTTGCCGTATGCTCCTTCCGCTGCCTGCGCTTGCTTTCTGCATGCTCTCGGCGACGAGACTCGAGGTGCTCAGCGCCCTCCCGGATGCACTTCCTCCACTTAGGGCGGTCTTTGGCCAGGGACTCCCAGGTGTCAGTGGGGGTCGTAGCCCTGTTCATCTTGGACTGGGAATTCAAGTTACTCTGGCAGGCTCTCTGGGGGTAGATCTGACTGGTATTGGGTGCTGCTGTCTGAGGTATTTGAGCAGAACATTGATATCTTCCTGCAGTCCGCAGCTTTCTTCTTCATTATCAACCATACGGCCTATTTTCCTGTCATCTGCAAACTTCTTAATCATACCCCCTATATTCAAGTCTAGCTCATTGATGTATATCACAAAAAGCGAGGGGCCTAGTACTGAGCCCTGTGGAACCCTTTGGGATACAGCCTTCCAGTCACAAAAACACTAATCAACCATTACCCTTTGCTTCCTACCTCCGAGCCAATTTTCGATCCAACTTGCCGCGTTGCCCTGGATCCCATGGGCTTTTACTTTTGAGACCAGTCTGCCATGTGGGACCTTATCGAAAGCCTTGCTAAAGTCCATATACATGCTTGTTGGAGATGGTCATTGCCTGGCACTTGTGAGACGCGAATGTTACTTGCCACTTGGGTTGTAGCAGTGCTCATCTTGGACTGGAAATTCAAGTTACTCTGGCAGGCTCTCTGGGGTGGTGGGGGTGGGGGGGAAGATCTGTCTGCCTGGTTTTGGGCGCTGCTGTCTGAGGTATTTGAGCAATGCATGTGGCCAAGAATTTTAGAATGTAATAGTCCCTCTGAGACACCCTGGATAATTTTGTCACAACCGCAAAGTATTAGTTTGTGGTTTCTGAAAGTAGTATTTAAGAAAGCATTAACTCTTGTTCTTTCCAAGAAGGAAATGGGGGAGCGAAATCAAATGCCAAAGGCCAAGCCTATATTGGCAAATCCTACCTCAATATCTGCAGTCTCTCTCCTCAGTGACAGCTCCCTTTGAAAGGGTTTCCTCACCTGTAATCTCTGATCATTTATTCATTGGTGCCGAAGTATCTGTTTAACCTTTGACCTCTCAAGGCAGCCGAGCAGAACAAAGTGTGTCCAGGAATTGGAAAAGGGGTTAACAGGCCAGTGTTTCCTTGGCTCACAGTCCCGCATTGTTGGAGGGGCAGTACTGAGGGAGCGCTGCACTGTCGGAGGGGCAGTACTGAGGGAGCGCCGTACTGTTGGAGGGGCAGAATTGAGGGAGCGCTACACTGTCGGAGGGGCAGCACTGAGGGGGTGCCACACTGTCGGAGGGGCAGTACTGAGGGAGCACCGCACTGTTGGAGGGGCAGTACTGAGGGAGCGCTGCACTGTCGGAGGGGCAGTACTGAGGGAGCGCCGTACTGTTGGAGGGGCAGAATTGAGGGAGCGCTACACTGTCGGAGGGGTAGTACTGAGGGAGCACCGCACTGTTGGAGGGGCAGTACTGAGGGGGTGCCGCACTGTCGGAGGGGCAGTACTGAGGGGGTGCCGCACTGTCGGAGGGGCAGTACTGAGGGAGTGCCGCACTGTCGGAGGGGCAGTACTGAGGGAGTGCCGCACTGTCGGAGGGGCAGTACTGAGGGAGTGCCGCACTGTTGGAGGGGCAGTGCTGAGGGGGTGCCACACTGTCGGAGGTGCCGCTATTTGGAGCTGTGAGGGTTCAGGTGTTGGAGTTGAAATCCTGTGTGCCCGCAGTTGATCTGTTCAGTGCTTGAAATGGTTTATTGTTATGGAGCCACAGCGGGTGGGTGGAGTGAGGATCCAGGTGAGCCATGATCTGATTGAATGGCGGACTTGTCTCGAGGGGCTGAATGGCCTCCTCCTGCTCCCTGACTGGGATACCCCTCTCTGTCGGAAGGTACAACGGCTCTGCTCCCAAGAACCAGTTTAAGAAAAACTTCCCCTTCAAATTAACTGACAATACAATCTTAATTTCTTAACCTCAATTTCCTGGTTTATTTTACGAAAGTATTTCACTGAACCAGTTAAACCAGTTGTCATGTCTTCTGTGAAACTCCTTAACAATTGCTGCTTTATATCACATCGAGAAACAGGCCATTGGGCCCCAGCGCTCCGTGCCGGGGTTTATGCTCCACACCAGCCCCCTCCCACCCCTCTCCATCTCACCCCATCACCATATCCTTCTATTCCTTTCTCCCTCATGTGTTTATCCAGCCTCCCCTTAAATACATCGATACTATTCGCCTCAACCCCTCCCTGTGGCAGCGAGTTCCACATTCTCACCCCTCTCTGGGTAGAGAAAGTTGAAGGGTGATCTAATAGCAATATGGAGTGATAGGTGTGGGGGCTGGGGAGGTGATGGGTGGGGGTGTGGAGGTAATGGGTGGGGGCTGGGGAGGTGATGGGTGGGGCTGCGGAGGTGATGGGTGGGGAGTGCGAAGGTAATGGGTGGGGGTGTGGAGGTGATGGGTGGGGGGGTGCGGAGGTGATGGGTGGGGGTGTGGAGGTGATGGGTGGGGGTGTGCGGAGTGATGGGTGGGGGTGTGGAGGTGATGGGTGGGGGTGCGGAGGTGATGGGTGGGGGTGTGGAGGTGATGGGTGGAGGTGTGGAGGTAATGGGTGGGGGTGTGGAGGTGATGGGTGGGGGTGTGGAGGTGATGGGTGGGGGTGTGGAGGTGGTGGGTGGGGGTGTGGAGGTGATGGGTGGGGGTGTGGAGGTGATGGGTGGGGGTGTGGAGGTGATGGGTGGAGGTGTGGAGGTGATGGGTGGGGGTGTGGAGGTGATGGGTGGGGGTGTGGAGGTGGTGGGTGGGGGTGTGGAGGTGATGGGTGGGGGTGTGGAGGTGATGGGTGGGGGTGTGGAGGTGATGGGTGGGGGTGTGGAGGTAATGGGTGGGGGTGCGGAGGTGATGAGTGGCGGTGCGGAGGTAATGGGTGGGGGTGCGGAGGTGATGGGTGGGGCTGTGGAGGTGATGGGTGGGGGTGTGGAGGTGATGGGTGGAGGTGTGGAGGTAATGGGTGGGGGTGTGGAGGTGATGGGTGGGGGTGTGGAGGTGATGGGTGGGGGTGTGGAGGTGATGGGTGGGGGTGTGGAGGTGATGGGTGGGGGTGTGGAGGTGATGGGTGGGGGTGTGGAGGTAATGGGTGGGGGTGCGGAGGTGATGAGTGGAGGTGTGGAGGTAATGGGTGGGGGTGCGGAGGTGATGGGTGGGGGTGTGGAGGTGATGGGTGGGGGTGTGGAGGTGATGGGTGGGGGGGTGTGGAGGTGATGGCTGGGGGTGTGGAGGTGATGGGTGGGGGTGTGGAGGTGATGGGTGGGGGTGTGGAGGTGATGGGTGGGGGTGTGGAGGTGATGGGTGGGGGGGTGTGGAGGTGATGGGTGGGGGTGTGGAGGTGATGGGTTGGGGGGTGTGGAGGTGATGGGTGGGGGTGTGGAGGTGATGGGCGGGGGTGCGGATGCGGGTGGGGGCTGGGGAGGAGTTGAGGGGGTGGTTGTGCAGAGGAGGAGGTGGAGAGAAGGTGGGTTAGGGGCTGCGGAGGAGATGGATGGGGGGGTTGGTGAGGAGATGACAGCGAGTTCCACATTCTCACAACTCTCTGGGTAAAGAGGTTTCTCCTGAATTCCCTATTTCATTTTTTGGTGACTGTCGTATATTGATGGCCCCTGGTTCTAGTCTCCCCCACAATCGGAAACATGTTCTTTGTGTCTACCCTATCAAACGCCTTCATACTCTTAAAGATGTGGGGCTGGAATTTTGGCTTTTGCGATTTCGGGACGGTAAAGGCGGTGGGCGATCCTGATACCGCCCTCGTCTGTGAATGTCGGCAAAAAATGATCGGGGCTCAAAATCAGACGTTGCACAAGGAAGTCTTTGCGCCTGAGCCAAAAATAGTTGATTTAAGGAACTTCATCATTGTTCAGTGCCCTGCAACATAACGTTGTCTATTGGATGGTTTTCTTTTGGTGGGGGTGTTTTTGTGACTTTGTTGCAGTAAAATTTATGATTCATCATTTGCCATTGGTGTCTTGTGCATCATTCCAACGTTCACCGGAGATGTGCCTTTATGGGGGCACATAGCGTGTCCAGTATTAGCTCCATCCCTCAGTTTCCCCCATTTAGGAGCGGTCCATTATAAGCTGGCGACGAGCGACACTTGGTCCGGCAGTATCTCTCCCGTAGATTGGGTGGCTATCCAATGGGGGCCTTGCCAGGCTCCTCTCCGTCGTCCTTCTCCTGCTGAGGTGGGCCTGCAATCTCCACGGGCAATGCCTGGCCCCTCATGATGGCCAAGTCGTGCAACATGCAGCAATGAATTCGGGTACCCGTTGAGGGGAGTACTGAAGGCTGCCTCCAGAGCAGTCCAGGCATCGGTCTGCCTGTAGGAGATGGCATATCTCTGTCGGCACTTGCATTCGGAAACACGGCCTTCTCACATGCTGCTCCTCAGAGAGCTGGAGGTCTGAGCGCTGGTGCCTGTAAACCCGTGGGGGGTAAGCCCTCCGCCCCGGATGTCTTCGACCTCTCCTCATCCGTGGGCCGACATGTCCAAGAGCCCTTCGTTTAGCTTGACGCTGCCTGGCGATAGCATGCAGCATGATAGGCTGGCGAACTATTAACGCCCGCGTTAAATTCTCTCAAGGCAGCATTTGACCGAGTGTGGCATCAAGGAGCCCTAGTAAAAATGAAGTCAATGGGAGTCAGGGGGAAAACTCTCCACTGGCTCTCCACCGAGCACAAAGGAAGATGGTTGTGGTGGTTGGAGGTCAATCATCTCAGCCCCAGGACATCGCTGCAGGAGTTCCTCAGGACAGTGTCCTAGGCCCAACCATCGTCAACTGCTTCATCAATGACCTTCCCTCCATCACAAGGTCAGAGGTGGGGATGGTCACTGATGACTGCACAGTGTTCAGTTCCAGTCACAACTCCTCAGATAATGGAGCAGTCCATGCTCGCATGCAGCAAGACCTGGACAACATTCAGGCTTGGGCTGATAAGTGGCAAATAACATTCACACCACACAAGTGCCAGGCAATGACCATCTCCAACAAGCGAGAGTCGAACCACCGCCCCTTGACATTCAACGGCATTACCATCACCGAATCCCCCATCATCAACATCCTGGGGGTCACCATTGACCAGAAACTTAACTGGACCAGCCACATAAATACTGTGGCAACAAGAGCGGGTCAGAGGCTGGGTATTCTGCGGTGAGTGTCTCACCTTCTGACTCCCCAAAGCCTTCCCACCATCTACAAGGCACAAGTCAGGAGTGTGATGGAATATTCTCCACTTGCCTGGATGAGTGCAGCTCCAACAACACTCGAGAAGCTCGACACCATCCAGGACAAAGCAGCCGCTTGATCAGCCCCCCATCCACCACCTTCAACACTCACTCCCACTGTTATATATGCAATAAAGTTTCAAACTGAGTACTGTTTAACTAAGCAAGGTACAACTGTAGCGTATGTAGGTACCTTTAGTAATGACTCCACGAGGCAGGGTATGATACTTAAACTGTGCAGACCTGTAGTCCTTTATTTGCAGCTCCTGAGTGAGGACAACAAGCTGTGTGTTCCTTTTTATACTGGGTTACCTGCTATCGTTCCTGTTCTTGGAAATATATCGCCCGTTCCTTCATCGTCGCTGGGTCACAATCCTGGAACTCCCTCCCTGACAGCACTGTGGGAGCACCTTCACCACACAGACTGCAGCGGTTCAAGAAAGCGGCTCACCACCACCTTCTCAAGGGGCAATTAGGGATGGGCAATAAATGCCGGCCTTGCCAGCGACACCCACATCTCATGAGCGAATTTTGAGAAAATAAATAAATATCGCTTGTACCATTTTTTAATGGAAGGCTGTGGGCAATGCTGACAAGGCTCAATTATTGTCCATCCTTAGATGGCTTGAGAAGCTGGTGGTGGGGTTTCTTCTTGACCTATTCAGTAGTACCTTATTCTGGGACTCCAACAATAAGAACATGAGAAATAGTACAGGCACGATGGGCTGAATGGCCTCCTTCTGTGCTGTAAGATTCTGTGCACGAGAGTTATCTGACTCACCAGGTGAAGGGTAGAGTAACACCTTTCAACACTCGGTACATAAACCAAATCAACAGATGACAGCTCTCTGAGAGTCAAACCGTCAAAAATATTGCTTGACCTGTCTTTCCATTCACAATTCGAAGAATGTAACTTACAATTAATTGCTTGCAATACAAATATTTAACAGAGCTTTAGGTAATTGGATTCAAGTCACCCTATTGGTGCTCTACTGAAAGGTCGCCCGTGAACTGCTTTCACAGCTCAATGGGAAAAGATAATTAAACGACCACAAAGCATATTTAACCTCGGATATTAAACTATTCAGGCCACTCAATAACAGATGGTAACCATAGTGCAGGAACTTTTTAAGTTAATAAAACACAAGGTAAGAATTATGAGCAGGAGTAGGCCATACGGCCCCTCGCTCCTGCTCCGCCATTCAATGAGACCACGGCTGATCATCGACCTCAACTCGATATTCTATATTCATTCACAGGATGTGGGCATCGCTGGCAAGGCCGGCATTTTTTGCCCATCGCTAATTGCCCCTTGAGGAACCGCCTTTTTGAATCCAGTGGGCAGCACGCTCACCTCTGAGTCAGAAGGTCGTGGGTTCAAGTCCCACTCCAGAAACTTGAGCACCAAAGTCGAGGCTGACACTCCCAGTGCAGTACTGAGGGAGTGCTGCACTGTCGGAGGGGCAGTACTGAGGGAGTGCTGCACTGTCGGAGGGTCAGTACTGAGGGAGTGCTGCACTGTCGGAGGGGCAGTGCTGAGGGAGTGCTGCACTGTCGGAGGAGCAGGGCTGAGGGAGTGCTGCACTGTCAGAGGGGCAGTGCTGAGGGAGCGCTGCACTGTCGGAGGGTCAGTACTGAGGGAGTGCTGCACTGTCAGAGGGGCAGTGCTGAGGGAGTGCTGCACTGTCGGAGGAGCAGTGCTGAGGGAGCACTGCACTGTCGGAGGGGCAGTACTGAGGGAGCGCTGCACTGTCAGAGGGGCAGTACTGAGTGAGTGCCGCGCACTGTCGGAGGGGCAGTACTGAGGGAGCACCGCACTGTCAGAGGGGCAGTACTGAGGGAGTGCCGTGCTGTCGGAGGGGCAGTGCTGAGGGAGCGCCACACTGTCGGAGGGGCAGTACTGAGGGAGTGCCGCACTGTCGGAGGGGCAGTACTGAGGGAGTGCCGTACTGTCGGAGGGGCAGTGCTGAGGGAGCGCCGCACTGTCGGAGGGGCAGTGCTGAGGGAGCGCCACACTGTCGGAGGGGCAGTGCTGAGGGAGCGCCACACTGTCGGAGGGGCAGTGCTGAGGGAGCGCCCCACTGTCGGAGGGGCAGTGCTGAGGGAGAGCCGCACTGTCGGAGGGGCAGTACTGAGGGAGCGCCGCACTGTCGGAGGGGCAGTACTGAGGGATTGCCGCACTGTTGGAGGGGCAGTGCTGAGGGAGAGCCGCACTGTCGGAGGGGCAGTACTGAGGGAGCGCCGCACTGTCGGGGGGGCAGTATTGAGAGAGTGTCGCACTGTCGGAGGGGCAGTACTGAGAGAGTGCCGTACTGTCGGAGGGGCAGTACTGAGAGAGTGCCACACTGTCGGAAGGGCAGTACTGAGGGTGCGCTGCATTGTCGGAGGGGCAGTACTGAGGGAGTGCCGCACTATCGGAGGAGACGTTAAATCGAGGCCCCGTCTGCTCTCTCAGGTGGCCGTAAAAGATCCCAGGCACTATTTAGAAGAAGAGAAGGGGAATTCTCCCCGGTGTCCTGGGGCCAATATTTATCCCACAATCAACATCACTAAAACAGATTATCTGGTCATTATCTGTTGTGCAAATTGCTTGCTGTGTTTCCTACATTACAACAGTGACTGCACTCCAAAAAGTATTTCTATGGCCGTAAAGCGCTTTGAGACGTCCTGAGGTTGTGAAAGGCGCTATATAACTGCAAGTCTGTCTTTTATATCCGTGTTATTAAGGGAATGGAAGTTGCGTGTTCCAAATTGTTGGGCTTGGGTTAATCATTACCCTTTTACACGTCTTTTTTACACCTTGTAAAATGTTCATATTTATTCCGCTGATTTTATTGCAGAAAATGCGATTAAAACTCAGTTTTGTGTGTCTACTACGAGCTTTATTAGGTCGGGGCCATTGGAGGGAGCAGTGAGTGGTGGTATACCACTGCAGGGAGCAGCGTGAGCTGCTGCAGGAGGGCGACGGCTGACTGCAGTGCGGGCAGGTACAGCAGGAGTGGTGAGGTCGGGGCGAAGGAGCGGCGAGAGATTGTAGAGGGACGTGAGTTCGGGGCCCAGAAGAGGCGAGAGTTCGGGGCCCAGGGGCAGCACGGGCCCAGCCCACACTGCGATATGTGCGCGCACTGGGTCCGTGCAGCAGAGCAGGTCTCCAGTCGTCTTGGGTAACCCTTGCCACTGGACCCAGACCTAGCTCTGTCAAGCCCGTGTGGTGGCTGGTGTGCAACGGTCACCCCACGTTAAAAAAATACACGCACAGGTATATTCCACCCTTCAGGATGTAGTTCGGGATCTGGAATATTAGGTCCTTCATTGAAACACCTGTGAACTCATCCCTTTTTGGCGTGGAAGCAAGTCATCCTCGCTTCGAGGGACCGCCTATGATGATGATATTAGATGCCAAACTTTCAATGGTGTATGTAAAACTCTATTTTCCCTGTAAGTAAAGGTCGTGCGTAGTGCCCCACTTGAGGACGGTAAGAGCCATGAGGCGGGAGTTCCCTCGCCAAGCGCGGAAGTCCCCGCCCCACTCGCAATATTGGGGTCTACCGCCATCGAGAGGAAGTGGAGCACAAAATAATGTAGAACAGCGTGCCGGGCTACTGGATCGTGGCTCGGACCCCACATGGAAAGATGCACCGGGCCGCGGCACGTGATTGGGCCGATTTCTATTTCTCCCGCACGCCGCCTCTTTAACGAACGCCTCTCGGGTACGCTCCTCCAACGATGTCGCCGCAAGATCCTGCAAATCCCCTGGGAGGACAGACGCTCCATTAGCGTCCTCGACCAGGCTCACATAGAAACATAGAAACATAGAAAATAGGTGCAGGAGTAGGCCCTTTGAGCCTGCACCACCATTCAATAAGATCATGGCTGATCATTCACCTCAGTACCCCTTTCCTGCTTTCTGCTTGATCCCTTTAGCCGTTAGGGCCATATCTAGCTCCCTCTTGAATATAACTAACGAACTGGCTTCAACAACTCTCTGCGGTAGAGAATTCCAGAGGTTAACAACTCTCTGAGTGAAGAAGTTTCTCCTCATCTCTGTCCTAAATGGCTTACCCCTTATCCTTACCCCTTATCCTTTAACATCCCCAGCATTGAAGCACTGACCACACTTGATCAGCTCCGCTGGGCGGGCCACATCGTCTGCATGCCAGACACGAGACTCCCAAAGCAAGCGCTCTACTCGGAACTCCTTCATGGCAAACGAGCCAAGGGTGGGCAGAGGAAACGTTACAGGGACACCCTCAAAGCCTCCCTGATAAAATGCAACACCCCCACCGACACCTGGGAGTCCCTGGCCAAAGACCGCCCTAAGTGGAGGAAGAGCATCTGGGAGGGCGCTGATCACCTCGAGTCTCGTCGCCGAGAGCATGCAGAAACCAAGCGCAGGCAGCGGAAGGAGCGTGCGGCAAACCTGTCCCACCCACCCTTTCCTTCAACCACTGTCTGTCCCACCTGTGACAGAGACTGTAATTCCCGTATTGGACTGTTCAGTCACCTGAGAACTCACTTTTAGAGTGGAAGCAAGTCTTCCTCGATTCCGAGGGACTGCCTGTGATGATGATGGTGATACTCCCCTTGAAGCTATCGCTGTCAATCACCCGGTGTAGCGGAGCGGCGTGTTGCGTGTTACAGCTGCCGCTAAAACTCCAGCCGAATTTAACGTGAGATCATTTGCACCCCGGAGGCGCGGATGACCCCAACTTCTGCGCCCTTGCATCTAGCATGGGTTCAGTAGCATCTCACCATTAGATTCTCTGCCACTTCCCTTCCAGGGATGTATGGAAGATTGAGGGGTGATTTGATCAAGGGGCTTACTGAAAGGATTCAGTCGGATAGGTGCAGAGAAGCTGGCTCCTCTCGTGGGGGGCCATCAAGAATGAGGGGACACCATCGGAAAATTAGAACTGGGCCATTAAGGAGGGAAATCAGGAAGTAATTCTTCTCACAAAGGGTAGTGGAAATCTTATCTATTGCAAATATAGTAGAAATCTGGAACTCTCTCCTGCAATGGTTACTGATTCTGTGAGATCCTATTGGCTAAATGACAGACAATCAAAATCCAATTCCAGTGGTTGGACAGGTGGAAATCAGCAGGGAGAAAATATCTTAGAGCCAGCTAATCAGCAGAGAGCAAATAGCTCACAGCCCAACCAATCAGCATGGAGCAAATAGCTCACAACCCAGCCAATCAGCAGGGAGAAAATATCTCAGAGCGAGCCAATCAGCATAGAGCAAATAGTTCATACCCAGCCAATCAGTAAAGAGCAAATACTTCAGAGCCAGCCAATCAGCAGGCAGTAAATACTTCAGAATCAGCCAATCAGTAGGGAGCAAATATTTCAGACCAAGCCAATCAGCAGGGAGAAAATAGCTCAGAACCAGCCAAATAGCAAGGAGCAAATACTTCAGAATCAGCCAATCAGCAGGGAGCAAATATTTCAGACCCAGCCAATCAGCAGGCAGCAAATACCTCAGCACCAGCCAATCAAGTAAACTTGAAACCTGCAAGCTTCAAAAATCAGACCAATTAACTTGCTCAAATAATGTCCTCACTATTATTGTCCCAACTTCCCTTCTCCACTCAGGTCAATGCATACAGCTGATAAGCAACATTTCTACCAGGACAAATGCTTAAAGGTACAAAATACTTAAAGAAAAGTGTGAGGTGATATATTTTGGTAGGAAGAATGAGGAGAGACAATATTAAAGGGGTGCAAGAACAGAGAGACCTGGGGGTGCTTGTGCACAAATCTCTGAAGGTGGCAGGACAGGTTAACAAGGCGGTTAATGGAGCAAATACTGGGACCCTGGGCTTTATAAATAGAGGCATGGAGCACAAAAGCCAGTAAGTTACGCTAAAGCTTTATAAATCACTGGTTCAGCCCCAGCTGGAGTATTGTGTCCACAATTCTGGGCACCACACTTTAGGAAGGATGTCAAAGCCATGGAGAGGGTGCAGAGGAGATTTACCAGAATGGTCCCAGGGATGAGGGACTTGGGTTATGTGGGTTGCCTGGAGAATATGGAATTGAGGGAAAAAAATCGAAGAACAAGTTATTATTTAAATGGAGAAAAATTGCAAAGTGCCGCAGTACAGCAGGACCAGGGGGTCCTGGTGCATGAAACACAAAAGGTTAGTCCGCAGGTACAGCAAGTGATCAGGAAGGCCAGCGGAATCTTGGCCTTTATTGCAAAGGAGATAGAATATAAAAGCAGGGAAGTCTTGCTACAGTTATACAGGGTATTGGTGAGGCCACACCTGGAATAAACTGCGTGCAGTTTTGGTTTCCATATTTACGAAAGGATATACTTGCTTTGGAGGCAGTTCAGAGAAGGTTCACTCAGTTGATTCCGGAGATGAGGGGGTTGACTTATGAGGAAAGGTTGAGCAGGTTGGGCATCTACTCATTGGAGAGAAAATGAGAGGTGATCTTATCCAAACGTATAAGATTATGAGGGGGCTTGACAAGGTGGATGCAGAGAGGATGTTTCCACTGATAGGGGAGACTAGAACTAGGGGGCATAGTCTTAGAATAAAGGGGCCGCCCATTTAAAACTGAGATGTGGAGAAATTTCTTCTCTCAGAGGGTTGTAAATCTGTGGAATCCGTTGCCTCAGAGAGCTGTGGAGGCTGGGACATTGAATATATTTAAGACAAAATAGACAGTTTCTTAACCGATAAGGGAGTAAAGGGTTATGGGGAGTGGGCAGGGAAGTGGAGCTGAGTCCATGATCAGATCAGCCATGATCGTATTGAATGGCGGAGCAGGCTCGAGGGGCCGTATGGCCGACTCCTGCTCCTATTTCTTATGTTCTTATGTTCTCCGTCGAGCAGAGAAGGCTAAGAGGAGAGTTGGAGAGTTCATAAAGGTGTTTAAAATCATAAAGGGTTTAGATAGAGTAGATAGAGAGAGACTGTTCCCATTGGCGGAAGGGTGGAGAACCAGAGGACACAGGTTGAAGGCGATCGGCAGAAGAACCAAAGGCGACATGACGAAAAACTTTTTTAACGCAGCGAGTGGTTAGGATCTGGAATGCGCTGCCTGAGAGGGTGGTGGAGGCAGACTCAATCGTGGCTTTCAGAAGGGAGTTGGAAAAATACTTCAAGGAGAAAATAAATTGTAGGGATATGGGGAAAGAGCGGGGGGAGTGGGTCTAACTGTATCGCTCTACGAAAGAGCCGGCGCAGACTCAATGGGCCGAATGGCCTCCTTCTGTGCTGTACTGTTCTTTGATTCTGTGAAAATATCTACACTCCCAAACAAAAGTGATGACCTGACGTTAGAAATTCTTGCTCAAAGTTTCTCAGGATTTTAGGGTGCCCCCTACTGTCCAGAGCCTGGGACTACAGTGCTAATGCTCTCCAGTTAGTGCGCACAAACTTTGTGTGCAGGAGAGAGAATGAGATGCAGCAGGGTACTTATGTCCTTCACTCTGCTCCTCTGGTCCTAACTCGCACCGAGTCCCGCTCACCCATCACCCACTGTGCTCGCTGCCCCATGTCCTAACTCGCACCCAGTCCCGCTCACCCATTACCCTCTGTGCTCGCTGCCCCATGTCCTAACTCGCACCGAGTCCTACTCACCCATTACCCTCTGTGCTCGCTGCCCCGTGTCCTAACTCGCACCCAGTCCCGCTCACCCATTACCCTCTGTGCTCGCTGACCCGTGTCCTAACTCGCACCCAGTCCCGTTCACCCATCACCGCCTGTGCTCACTGCCCCGTGTCCTAACTCACACCAAGTCCCACTCACCCACCACCCCCTGTGCTCACTGCCCCGTGTCCTAACTCGCACCGAGTCCCGCTCACCCATCACCCCCTGTGCTCACTGCCCCATGTCCTAACTCACACCGAGTCCCGCTCACCCATCACCCACTGTGCTCACTGCCCCGTGTCCTAACTCGCACCGAGTCCCGCTCACCCATCACCCACTGTGCTCACTGCCCCATGTCCTAACTCGCACCCAGTCCCGCTCACCCATTACCCGCTGTGTTCGCTGACCCGTGTCCTAACTCGCACCGAGTCCCATTCACCCATCACCGCCTGTGCTCACTGCCCCGTGTCCTAACTCACACCAAGTCCCACTCACCCATCACCCCCTGTGCTCACTGCCCCGTGTCCTAACTCGCACCGAGTCCCGTTCACCCATCAACGCTTGTGCTCACTGCCCCGTGTCCTAACTCGCACCGAGTCCCACTCACCCATCACCCCCTGTGCTCACTGCCCCGTGTCCTAACTCGCACCGAGTCCCGTTCACCCATCACCGCCTGTGCTCACTGCCCCGTGTCCTAACTCGCACCGAGTCCCACTCACCCATCACCCCCTGTGCTCACTGCCCCGTGTCCTAACTCGCACCGAGTCCCACTCACCCATCACCGCCTGTGCTCACTGCCCCGTGTCCTAACTCACACCAAGTCCCACTCACCCATCACCCCCTGTGCTCACTGCCCCGTGTCCTAACTCGCACCGAGTCCCGTTCACCCATCAACGCTTGTGCTCACTGCCCCGTGTCCTAACTCGCACCGAGTCCCACTCACCCATCACCCCCTGTGCTCACTGCCCCGTGTCCTAACTCGCACCGAGTCCCACTCACCCATCACCGCCTGTGCTCACTGCCCCGTGTCCTAACTCACACCAAGTCCCACTCACCCATCACCCCCAGTGCTCATTGCCCCGTGTCCTAACTCGCACCGAGTCCCGTTCACCCATCAACGCTTGTGCTCACTGCCCCGTGTCCTAACTCGCACCGAGTCCCACTCACCCATCACCCCCTGTGCTCACTGCCCCGTGTCCTAACTCGCACCGAGTCCCGTTCACCCATCACCGCCTGTGCTCACTGCCCCGTGTCCTAACTCGCACCGAGTCCCACTCACCCATCACCCCCTGTGCTCACTGCCCCGTGTCCTAACTCGCACCGAGTCCCACTCACCCATCACCCTCTGTGCTCACTGCCCCATGTCCTAACTCGTACCAAGTCCTGCTCACCCATCACCCCCTGTGCTCACTGCCCCGTGTCCTAACTCGCACCCAGTCCCACTCACCCATCACCCGCTGTGCTCGCTGCCCTGTGTCCTAACTCGCACCGAGTCCTGCTCACCCATCACCCCCTGTGCTCACTGCCCCGTGTCCTAACTCGCACCAAGTCCCACTCACCCATCACCCCCTGTGCTCACTGCCCCGTGTCCTAACTCGCACCAAGTCCCACTCACCCATCACCCCCTGTGCTCGCCGAACTACATTAGTCCCCGGTGCGGCAACGCCTCGATTTCAAAATACTTATCCTTGTTTTCAAATCCCTCCATGGCCTCACCCCCTCCCTATCTCCATAATCTCATTCAGTCCCACAACCCCCCGAGATGTCTGCGTTCCTCTAATTCTGCCCTCTTGAACATCCTTGATTATAATCGCTCCACCATCGGTGGCCGTGCCTTCAGCTGCCTGGGCCCCAAGCTCTGGAACTCCCTCCCTAAACCTCTCCACCTCTCTACCTCTCTTTCCTCCTTCAAGATGCTCCTTAAAACCTACCTCTTTGACCAAGCCTGCCATTATTTCTCCTTGTGCGGCTCGGGGTCAAATTTGTAATCTCATAATACTCCTGTGAAGCACCTTGGAGACGTTTCACGACTTTAAAGGCGCTATATAAACATAAATTGTTGTTGTTGTTATCTCTATAACCTCCTGCAGCCCTGCAGCCCTCCAAGATCTGAGGGGGATTGAAAGGGTAGATGCTGAGAGGTTGTTTCCCCCGGTCTGGAGAGTCTAGAACTGGGGGTCACAGTCTCAGGATAAGGGGTCAGCATTTTAAGACTGAGATGAGGAGCAGTTTCTTCACTCGGAGGGTGGTGAATCTATGGAACTCATTATACCAGAGGGCTGTGGATCCTGAATCGTTGAGTATATTCAAGGCTGAGATCGATAGATTTCTGGACTCTCGAGGAATCGAGGGATATGGGGATCGGGCGGGAAAGTGGAGTTGAGGTCGAAGATCAGCCTCATCATCATCATAAGCAGTCCCTCAGAATCGAGGAAGACCTTTTGACTAAAAATGAGTCTTTAGGTGGCAAAACAGTCCAATACGAGAGCCACAGTCCCTGTCACAGGTGGGACAGACAGTGGTTGGAGGAAAGGGTGGGTGGGACAGGTTTGCCGCACGCTCCTTCCGCTGCCTGCGCTTGACTTCTGCATGCTCTCGGCGACGAGACTCGAGGTGCTCAGCGCCCTCCCGGATGCACTTCCTCCACTTAGGGCGGTCTGTAGCCAGGGACTCCCAGGTGTCGGTGGGGATGTTGCACTTTATCAAGGAGGCTTTGAGGGTGTCCTTGTAACGTTTCCTCTGCCCACCTGGGGTTCGCCTGCCGTGTAGGAGTTCCGAGTAGAGCGCTTGCTTTGGGAGTCTCGTGTGAACAATGTGGCCCGCCCAGCGGAGCTGATCAAGTGTGGTCAGTGCTTCGATGCTGGGGATGTTGGCCTGGTCGAGGATCATTTGAATGTCTGAGCAGGCTCGAGGGGCCGCATGGCCGACTCCTGCTCCTAATTCTTATGTTCTTATCTCTGAGCTCCTCCAATTCTGGCCTCTTGTGTTTTCCCCAATTCCTTCACCCAACTGGTTGGTTACAGCCATGCAAGTAACATTCACATTGTGCCTGACAGTCTGTTAATCCACCCACAAATACTCCCACTACTTTGCACTGTTCTCCAAAGGGAAGAGTGCAAAGATACAAAGACAATCTATATTAATGACTTGGATGAAGGGACCGAGTGTAATGTAGCCAAGTTTGCTGATGATACAAAGATGGGTGGGAAAGCAAGTTGTGAGGAGAACACAAAAAATCTGCAAAGGGATATAGACAGGCCAAGTGAGTGGGCAAAAATTTGGCAGATGGATTATAATGTGGGAAAATGTGAGGTTATCCACTTTGGCAGAAAAAATAGAAAAGCAAATTACAATTTAAATGGAGAAAAATTGCAAAGTGCTGCAGTACAGAGGGGTCTGGGGATCCTTGTGCATGAAACACAAAACGTTAGTATGCAGGTACAGCAAGTGATCAGGAAGGCAAATGGAATGTTGGCCTTTATTGAAAGGGGGATGCAGTATAAAAGCAGAGAAGTCCTGCTACAACTGTACAGGGTATTGGTGAGGCCACACCTGGAGTACTGCGTGCAGTTTTGGTTTCCGTATTTAAGGAAGGATATACTTGCATTGGAGGCAGTTCAGAGAAGGTTCACGCGGTTGATTCCGGAGATGAGAGGTTGACTTATGAGGAAAGGTTGAGTAGGTTGGGCCTCTAATCATTGAGGATCAGATGAATGGCGGGTGCTGTTGAGGGGGATGACTCATCAGGGGAGGGCAGCAGCAGCCAAGTTCATGGCACCGTGGGTGGCTCTGCTGCACAGGAGGGCAGGAAAGAGTGGGAGAGCTATAGTGATAGGGGATTCAATTGTAAGGGGAATAGATAGACGTTTCTGCGGCCACAACCGAGACTCCAGGATGGTATGTTGCCTCCCTGGTGCAAGGGTCAAGGATGTCTCGGAGCGGGTGCAGGACATTTTGAAGGGGGAGGTTAAACAGCCAGTTGTCGTGGTGCATATAGGAACCAACGCTATAGGTAAAAAATGGGATGAGGTCCTACAAGACGAATTTAGGGAGCTAGGAGCTAAATTAAAAAGTAGGACCTCAAAAGTAGTAATCTCAGGATTGCTACCAGTGCCACGTGCTAGTCAGAGTAGGAATCGCAGAATTGCTCAGATGAATACGTGGCTTGAGGAGTGGTGCAGAAGGGAGGGATTCAAATTCCTGGGACATTGGAACCAGTTCTGGGGGAGGTGGGGCCAGTACAAACTGGACGGTCTGCACCTGGGCAGGACCGGAACCAATGTCCAATGGGGAGTGTTTGCTAGTGCTGTTGGGGAGGGGTTAAACTAATTTGGCAGGGGGATGGGAACCTATGCAGGGAGACAGAGGGAAGTAGAATGCAGGCAGAAGCAAAAGATAGAAAAAGAAAAGTAAAAGTGGAGGGCAGAGAAACCGAAGGCAAAAAACAAAAAGGGCAACATTACAGCAAAATCCTAAAGGGGCAAAGGGTGTTAAAAATATAAGCCTGAAGGCTCTGTGCCTCAATGCGAGGAGTATTCGGAATAAGGTGGACGAATTAACTGCGCAGATAGCAGTTAACGGATATGATGTAATTGGCAACACGGAAACATGGCTCCAGGGTGACCAAGGCTGGGAACTCAACATCCAGGGGTATTCAACATTTAGGAAGGATAGACAGAAAGGAAAAGGAGGTGGGGTGACATTGCTGGCTAAAGAGGAAATTAACGCAATAGTGAGGAAGGACATTAGCTTGGATGATTTGCAATTTGTATGGGTGGAGCTACGGAATACTAAAGGGCAGAAAACGCTAGTGGGAGTTGTGTACAGACCACCAAACAGTAGTAATGAGGATGGGGATAGCATCAAACAAGAAATAAAAGTACAGCAGTTATCATGGGCGACTTTAATCTACATATTGACTGGGCTAACCAAACTGGTAGCAATGTGGTGGAGGAGGATTTCCTGGAGTGTATTCCGGATGGTTTTCTAGACGAATATGTCGAGGAACCAACTAGAGGGTTGGCCATCCTAGACTGGGTGATATGTAATGAGAAAGGACTAATTAACAATCTTGTTGTGCAAGGCCCCTTGGGGAAGAGTGACCATAATATGGTAGAATTCTTTATTAAGATGGAGAGTGACACAGATAATTTAGAGACTAGGGTCCTGAACTTACGGAAAGGTAACTTCGATGGTATGAGACGTGAATTGGCGAGAATAGACTGGCAAAGGATACTTAAAGGGTTGATGGTGGATAGGCAATGGCAAACATTTAAAGATCACATGAATGAACTTCAACAATTATACATTCCTGTCTGGAGTAAAAATAAAATGGGGAAGGCGGCTCAACCGTGGCTAACAAGGGAAATTAGGATAGTGTTAAATCCAAGGAAGAGGCATATAAATTGGCCAGAAAAAGCAGCAAATCTGAGGACCGGGAGAATTTTGTAATACAGCAGAGGAGGAAAAAGGGTTTAATTCGGAGGGGGAAAATAGATTATGAGAGGAAGCTTGCTGAGAACCTAAAAACTGACTGCAAAAGCTTTTATAGATATGTGAAGAGAAAAAGATTAGTGAAAACAAACGTAGGTCCCTTGCAGTCAGATTCAGGGGAATTTATAATGGGGAACAAAGAAATGACAGACCAGTTCAACAAATGCTTTGGCTCTGTTTTCACGAAGGAAGACACAAATAACCTTCAGGAAATACTAGGGGACCGAGGGTCTAGTGAGAAGGAGGAACTGAAGGAAATCCTTATTAGGCGGGAAATTGTGTTAGGGAAATTGATGGGATTGAAGGTGGATAAATCCCTGGGGCCTGATAGTCTGCATCCCAGAGTACTTAAGTAAAGGAGGTGGCCATAGAAATAATGGATGCATTGGTGATCAATTTCCAATAGTCTATCGAAGCTGAATCATTTCCTATGGCCTGGAGGGTAAGTAATGTAAGACCACTGTTTAAAAAAGGAGGGAGAGAGAAAACGGGTAATTATAGACCGGTTAGCCTGACATCAGTAGTGGGGAAAATGTTGGAATCAATTATTAAAGATGTAATAGCAGCGCATTTGGAAAGCAGTGACAGGATCGGTCCAAGTCAGCATAGATTTATGAAAGGGAAATCATGCTTGACAAATCTTCTGGAATTTTTTGAGGATGTAACTAATAGAGTGAACAGGGGAGAACCAGAGGATGTGGTGTATTTGGACTTTCAAAAGGCTTTTGACAAGGTCCCACAAAAGAGATTGGTTTGCAAAATCAAAGCACATGGTATTGGGGTAAAGTACTGACGTGGATAGAGAACCGGTTGGCAGACAGGAAGCAGAGAGTCGGGATAAACGGGTCTTTTTCAAAATGGCAGGCAGTGACTAGTGGAGTGGCGCAGAGCTCAGTGCTGGGACCCCAGCTCTTTACAATATACATTAATGATTTGGATAAAGGAATTGAGTGTAATATCTCCAAGTTTGCAGATGACACTAAACTGGATGGCGGTGTGAGCTGGGAGGAGGACGCTAAAAGGCTGCAGGGTGACTTGGACAGGTTAGATGAGTGGGCAAATGCATGGCAGATGCAGTATAATGTGGATAAATGTGAGGTTATCCACTTTAGCGGCAAAAACACGAAGGCAGAATACTATCTGAATGGTGGCAGATTAGGAAAGGAGGAGTTGCAACGAGACCTGGGTGTCATGGTTCATCAGTCATTGAAAGTGGGCATGCAGGTACAGCAGGCAGTGAAGAAGGAAAATGGTATGTTGGCCTTCATAGCTAGGGGATTTGAGTATAGGAGCAGGGAGGTCTTACTGCAGTTGTACAGGGCCTTGGTGAGGCCTCACCTGAAATATTGTGTTCAGTTTTGGTCTCCTAATCTGAGGAAGGACATTCTTGCTGTTGAGGGAGTCCAGCGAAGGTTCACGAGACTGATTCCCGGGATGGTGGGACTGACATATGAGGAGAGACTGGATCAACTGGGCCTTTATACACTGGAGTTTAGAAGGATGAGAGGGGATTTCATAGAAACTTATAAGATTCTAATGAGACTGGACAGGTTAGATACGCGAAGAATGTTCCCGATGATGGAGAAGTCCAGAACCAGGGGACACAGTCTTAGGATAAGGGGTAGGCCATTTAGGACTGAGATGAGGAGAAACTTCTTCACTCAGAGAGTTGTTAACCTGTGGAATTCTCCACCGCAGAGAGTTGTTGATGCCAGTTCATTGGATATATTCAAGAGGGAGTTAGATATAGCCCTTCCGGCTAAGGGGATCAAGGGGTATGGAGAGAAAGCAGGAAAGGGGTACTGAGGGAATGATCAGCCATGATCTTATTGAATGGTGGTGCAGACTCGAAGGGCTGAATGGCCTACTCCTGCACCTATTTTCTATGTTTCTATGTTTCTATGTTAACGACTTGGAAGAAGGGACGGAGCCAAGTTTACTGACGATACAAAGATGGGAGGAAAAGCAATGTGTGAGGACGACACAAAAAAACTGCAAGAGGACATAGACAGGCTAAGTGAGTGGGAAAAAATTGGACAGACTACATTGTTCGCATGCCTGACACGAGATTCCCAAAGCAAGCGCTCTACTCGGAACTCCTACACGGCAAGCGAACCCCAGGTGGGCAGAGGAAACGTTACAAGGACACCCTCAAAGCCTCCCTGATAAAGTGCAACATCCCCACCGACACCTGGGAGTCCCTGGCCAAAGACCGCCCTCAGTGGAGGAAGGGCATCCGGGAGGGCGCTGAGCACCTCGAGTCTCGTCGCCGAGAGCATGCAGAAACCAAGCGCAGGCAGCGGAAGGAGCGTGCGGCAAACCAGTCCCACCCTCCCTTTCCTTCAACCAGTCTGTCTGTCCCACCTGTGACAGAGACTGTAATTCCCGTATTGGACTGTTCAGTCACCTGAGAACTCACTTTTAGAGTGGGAGCAAGTCTTCCTCGATTCCGAGGGACTGCCTCTGATGATGGTGATAGTCACCCCATATGGTGACTCGGCGTAGATTGGATCTTTGCTGGCGTACAGAAGTGTCATGGATATTCCCCAGGGTTTATGTATTATTTTCTGAGTAAAGGTGAGGTGGCCGAGGTTATTCAGAAAAAAAAGGCACCGTTGCTTTTGCCGTTTTCTTCGCGGGTTACTGCCCCTCGATCGCTCAGACCGGGTCTCTGCTTGAACGCGGGCTGATAGCGTGGGGTCACCGCTCCTTCGGTGCCCCAGGTCGTTCCGTTTTAAATTGCAGAGCCTGCAGCAATTGGCCTTCCCTTTAAGGGAGGGAAGGGCCCTTTGTCTGCGGCAGCCCTGCACGTCCCAGTGTGCAATGTTGCTGAGGTCTCTGCCCCGCCCCCGTCCTTTAGCGCTTTGATTTAGCGCTCCACTTCCTTCCTGGAGAGCTAAAGCCCATTTTTGGGATAGAGTTTCCCGGCTTTCTAAAGTTACCGCCCCCACGCGGGACGATGATGAATTTCTCCCCCTTGGCCTACTGCGGGGAGATTTACAGATTGAAAGCAAGACTTGTATTTCTACTTGCAAGCCTCCGGACGTCCCAAAGCGCTTTAAAACCAACGGTGTAACTCTTGAGGCGTAGTCACTGTTGTAATGTGGGAAACACGGCTGCCAAATTTGCGCACAGCAAGCTCCCACAAAACACCAACGAGATAAATGACCAGATCATTTTAGGTGTTAACTAGGGGGTTGAACCTGGTCTAGGACCCCACCCGAAGTGCCGCCGATGGCCACCAAGGTACCGGACGGTACTCTGGGCGGGATATTCATGGCCAAGGTCCCTCGAAGGTCGGCGGGCGGCAAATGGACGACGTACGCCGCCAATCTGGGCGGGCAGCAGGCGGGGAGTTCTCATTCTCGCCGGCAGAGGCGCTTGCCGCCCAAGTGCTGCCGAGGATGGAGTCGGGCCCCACGGAGGGTCGAAGAGCTGGAAATAAAAATCACCAACAAAAAAAACAAGAAAGCTCTGAGGACCTTCAGCGGACCCCTATCCAGGTAAGTCCCTGTTAGGAAATAATTTTATAACATTCCAACTTTCCTTTTTTTTTTTACAGGATCTTGACACTTACCGTCGGGGACAGAGCAGCCTCCAACGCAGTAGCCCCCCACCGACTCCCGCCCGCACCGATCCGGCGTCTCAGCGGGCGGGCGGCTACTGACGCGCACCAACCGCCTGCTGACGTCGGCGGGCGCTTGCCACAGGCTCTTCCCTCCCGCCCGCTCCAGGCCACGGCGAAAGTGGCACTGGGCGGTTCGAGCCGAGGAATGTTGGTGGCAGTGGGCGGTAAGTTCATCAATTTCGGCCCCGAGGACACTGAGGGGAACTCCCCTGCTTTTCTGCCAATAGTGCCTCGGGTTCTTTTACACCCAGCCGAGACGGCAGACGGGGGACCTCGGTTTAACGTCTCATTCGTAGGACGGCCGCTCTGACACCAAAAACCGACGGGCTAAATCACATGCTCAAGTATCCCGGCGTGGGGACTTGAGCCCACGTCCTTCTGACCCACAAGCGTAAGAGCTACCCACTGAGCCACGGCTGACACCTTCATTGTGGCATCGCAGAATCTCACCGCACAGGAGGAGGCCATTCGGCCCGTCGTGCCTGTGCCGGCTCTGTGCAAGAGCAGTCGGGTTTAGTCCCACATTCCCGCTTGTTGTCCGTAACCCTGTCAGTTCCTCGTCCTCCAGAACCTGCCCAACTTCCTTTTACAATTATTGACGGAGTCAGCTCCCAGCGACTTTTCAGGGAGAGAGTTCCAGGCCCCCACAACTCTCCGAGTGAAAACATGGCTCCCCATCGCCCCTCTGGATCTTTAGTGGGTGATTTTGAATCCATGACCTCTGGTTACTGGCCCACTCGCCAGAGGGAATAGTTTACCCTATTTACTCTATCAAAACCTTTCATCGTCTTGGTAATCTCTATTAGGTCCCCTCTTAACCTTCTCTTTCCCAAGGAGAACAGTCCTGGCCTTTCCAACCTCCCCTCATAGCCGAAGTCCCTCATCCCTGGTCACATCCTGGTAGACCTCCTCTGGACCATCTTTACTGAAGTGTGAATGCCCAGAATTGTCTGCAGTACTCCAGCAGAGGCCTCACCACTGGTCTATCTAGCATGATCTCTTTGCTTTTATATTCTATTCCTCCATTTATAACACACGTGCTTTTTAAACCGAGGCCCCGTCTGCCCTCTCAAATGGACATGAAAGATCTCATGGCACTATTTCGAACAAGAGTTCTCCCCGGTATCCTGGGCAATTTTTATCCCTCAATCAGGAGAATAAAAGCAGATTATCTGGTCATTATTGTTAAGTCTTGGATAAGGAGTCAGACTAGATACTACAAGCTCAAAGTAAGGTGTGACCGCAGTCCTTTATTACAGATCTCAGAGTGCCTCTCCAGCCTGTGAGGCCTTATATACAGATGCTCCCAAGGGATTGTGGGATCCCTTGGGACTTCAGGGGATAAGCCCTCTGGTGGTTAGACATGGTATTTACAGGTTTACATACATAACAACACTCCCCCCTCAAAGTCAATAGTGTAACTATTTACAATGTGAGTCAATTTGGGGCCTTCCTTTCCCTGGTTAATCATCTCGGTGCAAATGCTGGTGTTGGTGAGTCGTTTGTTGGGCCCTCGCTGGGCTGCTGCGCAGCTGGCCTTGCTGGGCTGCTGGGGGTGGTGAGTCCTGCTGGGCTGCTGCGGGTGATGGGTTCTGCTTCGTGGTCAACCGCTGGGTTAGTTGCCACTTGTGTGTGTGTTGGAGGGTCGAAAAAGGTAGGGTCTATTGTGGGTTGTTCTAGATAGTCCGTAAATCCAAGTTTGGTTTGGTCCAAGTGTTTCCTGCAGGTGAATCCATTTGCGAGTTTGACCACAAACACCCTACAACCTTCTTTGGCCAAAACAGTACCAGCAATCCACTTGGGACCTTGTCTATAGTTCAACACAAATACAGGATAATTTACTTCAATTTCGTGTGACACATTTGCACGATAATGATATGTATTCTGTTGAAGCCACCTGCTCTCTACCTGTTCGTGTAGATCAGGGTGGACTAACGAGAACCTTGTCTTAAGTTCCCTTTTCATGGGCAGTTCAGCGGGAGGGACCCCGGTGAGTAAGTGGGGTCTTGTGCGGTAACTAAGCAGGACTCGGGATAAGCGAGTCTGCAGTGAGCCTTCAGTTACCCTTTTCAACCTCTGCTTGATTGTTTGAACTGCTCGTTCTGCCTGACCGTTGGACGCTGGCTTAAACGGGGCAGATGTGACATGTTTGACCCCATTGCGGGTCATGAACTCCTTGAATTCGGCACTGGTAAAGCACAGCCCATTGTCACTTACAAGGACATCAGGCAGATCGTGCGTGGCAAACATGGCCCGTAGGCTTTCAATGGTGGCAGCGGACGTGCTTGCCGACATTATCACACATTCAATCCACTTGGAGTACCCATCTACAACCACTAAAAACATTTTTCCCAAGAATGGGCCTGCATAATCGACATGAACCCTAGACCACAGTTTGGAGGGCCAGGACCATAAACTTAGTGGCGCCTTCCTGGGCGCATTGCTTAACTTGGAACATGTGTTACATTTGTGCACACAGGACTCTAAGTCTGCATCGATACCGGGCCACCACAAGTGGGATCTGGCTATCGCTTTCATCATTACAATGCCTGGGTGGGTACTGTGGAGATGACTAATGAAGGTGTCCTGCCCTTTTTTGGCACCACTACCCGATTACCCCACAGGAGGGAGTCTGCCTGTATAGACATTTAAAGGAGGTGCAAAATTCACAAGAACCCCCCCCGCCCCTCTCCCCAGTGTTTGGGCTCATTCGAAAGGAAATTTAATTTGGGATTATCTACCGAAAAGTTTGGAACCCTAAAGTGCTTATGGAAGAAATTACGAATTTTAATAGAATTTTAAATTTTAAAAGACAAATTCAAGGCTGTGGGCGGGCCTAAAAAAACTAACAGGAGACAGACTGATTAAGTGAGGCTAGCTGGGTGTGAGGACTGAGTTAACCTGTCTGGAGGGATGAGTATTCGAAAATCCTTCCCCCACAAGAAACATTAACATCACAAAATCACCCAGAGATAGATACCCATCAACATGGGTCTGGACAACCATTTCAGCATATACATCACAAAGAGGCCCAATCCAGCCTGTATGCGAAAGACTAAGCACAAAAGGACATTGCAATTACCAAACTAATATTTCCATCAGGAAACAGTTTTCGAACATTAACTCACCCAACACATATCAACTTTTAACGAGCCCACCAAAATATTACAAAGAAGAAGCAAGCCCGGCAAAATTATACAAAGGATTTTGAACAGATTTGGTGCCAAGATTAGAAACACTGAAATCGTATAACTGGCCCCTGTTTTCAACAGAGGGCATGCAACGTCGCTATACAACCGAGACCAAGCTGTTGTCATCGAGACAAGGAGAGAAACCAAAGCGACAGTTGTAAACTAACTTCTCCATCCTCGAAGTCCTGAAGTCCTGAAGTAAGGAAGAACATCACCATTGCTGCAGCGACTGACCACAGTCAACATGGTATCAATGGAAAACCACCGCGATCGACCAAACTCGAACAAAACCCCAACGGGAAAAAACCGAAGAATCGAAAAGTTTCCACTCCACAATCTAATCCTGACCTACCGACGGGTAAAACATTACCTAAAAGACCGTAGAAACCTATTTCTAACAAAGAAAACCAGGTACTTACCCCATAGATCCAAAACGCACCTTACCGCATCAGCGGACTCAACCCAACTGAAGATTGCGCAGCAAGAAGTCTTCTCCGACATTCGGGGTACGGCAAGCAGACCTTACCGCATCCAGCGAACCCCGAAACCGCGATCTACCATTAACTGTCAAAAGGATTGGTAAGCATAGTCCCTACCCGCCCTAGCTAGAATTAGGTATTGGGAGGTGGGAGGTATAATTTTACTGTAACCCCCTTTGAATGTGTAGTGTATGGTTCTTTATTCGAGTGATTATAAGTTTGACCTTGTATTTTCTTACTAGAGTAATAAGCCTGTATTTCCTTGACTGTAATAAAAACAAAGTTCTTTTGCATCAAACCAGTGTCCTTTGCACTTTTGTCACACCCCCCAAATAAATCCAGCATACAGAACCCAAGGGAGTGGGAGCGATTCGAATCGCTCAAGTTGGTCAGAAGGGAACCTGACCCGCTCATAGAGACCGCCCCCCCCGCCCCTTACACATTTCATCTTTGCGCCGCTGGTACAGCTTTATTTCTTCCTGCATCTCTAACAGGACACTAGACCAACTCCCGTGAAGCACAGTTTTTTACTAAGGACAGTAAGGGGTCCTGGCTCATCCAGGTTCTACTCTGTCGGGCAGTAACAGGTGATTGCTCACTCTCGAATGCTTCCATTACCATAACTAAATCCTCAGGCTGTGCCATCCCCGCTCCAGTGGTGGATAATGGTAGCCTACTGAGAGCATCGGCACAGTTTTCTGTGCCTGGCCTGTGGCGGATAGCGTAGTTGTATGCGGACAACGAGAGCGCCTATCTCTGGATGCGGGCCGATGCATTCGTATTTATCCCCTTATTTTCAGAAAAGAGACATATAAGCGGCTTATGGTCAGTTTCCAATTCAAATTTGAGCCCGAACAGATATTGATGCATTTTCTTTACCCCATAAACAAACGCTAACGCTTCTTTTTTGATCATTCTGTAGGCCCTCTCGGCCTTAGACAGACTTCTGGATGCCTAAGCAACTGGTTGCAATTTCCCAAATTTATTAGCTTGTTGCAATACACACCCAACCCAGTATGATGACGCATCACATGCTAGCACCAAACGTTTACATGGATCGTACAACACAAGCAATTTGTTTGACCCCATACCCATTCATCTCCTTTATGCAGTAAAGAGTGCAGGGGTTCTAACAATGTGCTAAGACCCAGTAAGAAGTTTTCAAAATAGGTCATGAGTCCTAGAAATGACCGCAGCTCCGTCACGTGGTTTGGGGGCGTTTTTGATTGCCTCCGTCTTCGAATCGGTGGGCCTGATGCGGTCCGCCGCGATTCTTCTCTCCAGGAACTCCACTTCCGACACCAGGACAACGCACTTTGAGCGTTTTAGCCTGAGCCCCACACGATTAAGCCGACTAAGAACCTCCTCCAGGTTCTGCAGGTGCTCAACGGTGTCCCGACCCGTAACCAAGATGTCGTTCTGGAAGACCATGGTGCATGGGACCGACTTCAGTAAGCTTTCCATGTTCCTCTGGAATATCGAAGCGGCTGATCGAATCCCAAATGGGCATCTGTTGTAAACGAAAAGACCTTTGTGCGTGTTGATGCAGGTGAGGCCTCTTGAAGATTCCTCCAGTTCCTGCGTCATGTAGGCTGAGGTCAAGTCCAGCTTCGTGAATGTTTTCCCTTCCGCCAGCATTTCAAATAGGTCATCTGCTTTTGGTAGTGGGTATTGATCCTGCAGTGAGAAACAATTGATAGTTACTTTGTATTCACCACAGATTCTGACGGTGCCATCTCCCTTGAGGACTGCAACAATCGGACTGGCCCACTCACTGAATTCGATCGGTGAAATTATGCCCTCTCGTTGCAGCCTGTCCAGCTCGATCTCCACCCTCTCTCTCATCATGTAAGGTGCCGCTCTCGCCTTGTGATGGATGGGCCGCGCCCCCAGAATCAAATGGATCTGCACTTTTGCTCCTTGGAACTTCCCGATGCCTGGTTCGAACAACGAGGGGAACTTGCTTAGGACCTGGGCACATGAGGTGTCGTTGACTGACGAAAGCGCTCGGATGTCGTCCCTGTTCCAGCGTATCTTTCCCAGCCAGCTCCTGCCGAACAGTGTGGGGCCATCGCCCGGTACCACCCAGAGTGGTAACTCGTGCACCGGTCCATCGTTGGAGACCTTTACGGTAGCACTGCCAATTACGGGAATCAGTTTCTTTGTGTACGTTCTAAGTTTGGTACAAATGGGAGTCAGGACTGGCCTTGAAGCCTTGTTGCACCACAACTAATCGAAAGTCTTTTTACTCATTATGGACTGGCTTGTGCCCGTAGCCAGCTCCATGGACACCGGGAGTCCATTTAATTCAACCTTCAGCATTATCGGGGGACACTTTGCGGTAAATGCACCCCATATACCTCTGCCACTTCGGTCTAAGGCTCTGGTTCATCATGATCCACTGTGGCTCTGTCCTCCTCTGAAACATAGTGGTTTGCATTATTAGCAGGATTTACAGCTCGCCTGCACATATGTTGGAGGTGTCCCATTGTTCCACAGCCCTTGCAAACGTATCCTTTGAAGCAGCATGAGTGGAATTGATGATCACCCCCGCAGCGCCAACAAGAGGTTAATTGCCTTGTATTCACCGCCCTTGATGCTGGGCTCTGAGTCATCTGCAGACATGCAGCTACAGGCGTGTAAGTCCTGCCCTGTACATTTCGATTCGAAAACAACGTTACTTTGTTCACAGTTCTTGCAGCAGCACTCGTGTGCTGAAAAATTTGTTTGGTATTGTCACTGGTGGAGATAAACACCTGGGCTATCGCTATGGCTTTACTCAAGGTCTCTACAGTCAAAAGTTTGTGAAGTATTACTTTATGGCCAATGCCAAGTACAAAGAAGTCCCTGAGCATATGCTCCAAGTGTCCTTCAAATTCGCAATGTCCTGCAAGGCGCCTTAGCTCGGTGACGTAGCTCGTCACTTCCTGGCCTTCAGACCTCTTGTACGTGTAGAACCAATACCTCGCCATCAGAACACTTTCCTTTGGGTTTAGATGCTCCCGGACCAGTGTGCAGAACTCATCGTACGACTTGTCTGTGGGTTTTGCTGGAGCGAGCAGGTTTTTCATGAGGCCATACTTTGGTGCCCCGCAAACGGTGAGGAGGATCGCCCTTCGTTTGGCAGCGTTCCCTTCTCCTTCCAGCTCATTGGCCACGAAGTATTGGTCAAGTCGCTCCACGAAGGTTTCCCAATCATCTCCCTCCGAAAGTTTCTCCAGGATGCCCACAGTTCTCTGCATTGTTGCGTTGGGGATCGTCATCTGTATCTCGTCGCCAGTTGTTAAGTCTTGGATAAGGAGTCAGACTGGATACTGCAAGCTCAAAGTAAGGTGCGACCGTAGTCCTTTATTACAGATCTCAGAGAGCCTCTCCACCCTGTGAGGCCTCCTTATATACAGGTGCTCCCAAGGGATTGTGGGATCCCTTGGGACTCCAGGAGATAAGCCCTCTGGTGATTAGACATGGTAATTACAGGTTTACATACATAACAATTATCACAGTGCTGTTTGTGGGAGCTAGCTCTGTGCATATTGGCTGCCGCGTTTCCTACATTACAACAGTGGCTACACTCCAAAAACTTCATTGTCTGTAAAATGCTTTGCGACTTCCGGTAATCATGAAAGACGCTATATAAATCCAAGTCTTTCTTTCTTTCTTTCTTTCTTTCTGTCTCTCTATAACCACCTTTACATTGTACATTAATGATTTAGACGAGGGGATTAAATGTAGTATCTCCAAATTTGCGGATGACACTAAGTTGGGTGGCAGTGTGAGCTGCGAGGAGGATGCTATGAGGCTGCAGAGTGACTTGGATAGGTTAGGTGAGTGGGCAAATGCATGGCAGATGAAGTATAATGTGGATAAATGTGAGGTTATCCACTTTGGTGGTAAAAACAGAGAGACAGACTATTATCTGAATGGTGACAGATTAGGAAAAGGGGAGGTGCAACGAGACCTGGGTGTCATGGTACATCAGTCATTGAAGGTTGGCATGCAGGTACAGCAGGCGGTTAAGAAAGCAAATGGCATGTTGGCCTTCATAGCGAGGGGATTTGAGTACAGGGGCAGGGAGATGTTGCTACAGTTGTACAGGGCCTTGGTGAGGCCACACCTGGAGTATTGTGTACAGTTTTGGTCTCCTAACTTGAGGAAGGACATTCTTGCTATTGAGGGAGTGCAGCGAAGATTCACCAGACTGATTCCCGGGATGGTGGGACTGACATAACAAGAAAGACTGGATCAACTGGGCTTGTATTCACTGGAGTTCAGAAGAATGAGAGGGGACCTCATAGAAACGTTTAAAATTCTGACGGGATTGGACAGGTTAGATGCAGGAAGAATGTTCCCAATGTTGGGGAAGTCCAAAACCAGGGGACACAGTCTAAGGATAAGGGGTAAGCCATTTAGGACCGAGATGAGGAGAAACTTCTTCACCCAGAGAGTGGTGAACCTGTGGAATTCTCTACCACAGGAAGTTGTTGAGGCCAATTCACTAAATATATTCAAAAGGGAGTTAGATGTAGTCCTTACTACTAGGGGGATCAAGGGGTATGGCGAGAAAGCAGGAATGGGGTACTGAAGTTGCATGTTCAGCCATGAACTAATTGAATGGTGGTGCAGGCTAGAAGGGCCGAATGGCCTACTCCTGCACCTATTTTCTATGTTTCTATGTTTCTATGTTAACAACCTACCCTGCCAGCTTTAAGAATTTGTGCATATGGACAATAGGATCTTTTTTTTTCTCTAATGATTCACGGGATGTGGGCATCGCTGGCAAGGCCAGCATCTATTGTCCTTAACTGAGTGTCTCGCTGGGCCATTTCAGAGGGCCAGTTAAGAGTCAACCACATTGTGTGATCTGGAATCACACATAGGCCAGACCGGGTAAGGATGGCAGATTTCCTTCCCTAAAGGACATTAGTGAACCAGATGGGCTTTTACGACAGTCCGCTAGTTTCATGGTCACCATTACTGATACTAGCTTTTTATTCCAGGTTTATTTAATGAACTGAATTCAAATGCCACAACTGCCGTGGTGGGATTTGAAGTCACATCTCCAGATCATTAGCCTGCTTAATCTCGGCTGACGCTCCAAAGCACAGTGCTGAGGGAGAGCCACACTGTCGGAGGAGCAGTACTGAGGGAGCGCCGCACTGTCGGAGGGGCAGTACTGAGGGAGCGCCGCACTGTTGGAGGGGCAGTACTGAGGGAGCGCCGCATTGTCGGAGGGGCAGTACTGAGGGAGAGCCACACTGTCGGAGGAGCAGTACTGAGGGAGCGCCGCACTGTCGGAGGGGCAGTACTGAGGGAGCGCCGCACTGTCGGAGGGGCAGTACTGAGGGAGCGCCGCATTATCGGAGGGGCAGTACTGAGGGAGCGCCGCACTGTCGGAGGGGCAGTACTGAGGGAGCGGCGCACTGTCGGAGGAACAGTACTGAGGGAGCGCCGCACTGTCGGAGGGGCAGTACTGAGGGAGCGCCGCACTGTTGGAGGGGCAGTACTTAGGGAGCGCCTCACTGTCGGAGGGGCAGTGCTGTGGGAGCGCCGCACTGTCGCAGGGGCAGTATTGAGGGAGCGCTGCACTGTCGGAGGTGCCGTCTTTCGGATGAGACGTTAAACCGAGGCCCTGTCTGCCCTCTCAGGTGGATGTAAGCGATCCTACGGCACTATTTCAAAGAAGAGCAGGGGGGTTATCCCTGATGTCCGTCAATCAACAGAACAAAAAAACAGATTACCTGGGTCATTATCACATTGCTGTTTGTGGGAGTTTGCTGTGCGCAAATTGGTTGCTGCGTTTCCCACATTACAACAGTGACCATACCTCAAAAAGTGCTTCATTGGCTGTAAAGCGCTCTGAAGCGTCCGGTGGTCGTGAAAGGCGCTATATAAATGCAAGTCTTTCTTCATGTCCGAGAATGTTTTATTAAAAGCTCTCGACTCCATATTGAGTAAGTGGCGGGATGCGTGGACTGTGCCTTTAAATTGCTGCGTTGCCGAGAGCCTGTGTCACAGTCGGGTGTTGGAGCAGTGCTGGCCCTCTGCTCCCCGCCCTGTTTCACCTGACTGTGTGCGCAGTCATTCCTTCAGCAGGTGCTTCCAGCTTCCAGCTTCCGCACTTCGCTCCACAAACAGCTGGAAGACAGACTGACATGAGCTCCACCGGCTCGAGAGGGACCTCTGCAAAATCCAGCATGTCCAGACCTCAGAGTGTGAGTGAGAGCCTCGCTAATGAGAAAATAGTTACCGTTTCACCTTGGACTGAAGAATTCCTCAGCTGTCACTTCCTCTCTCCCTATCTCCCTCTCTTTACTCACACTCTTGCTCTCTTTTCTTCCTCTCTCTTTCTCTCTCTCTCTCTCTCTCTCTCTCTCTCTCCCTATCTCCTCTCTTTCTCTCCCTCTTTTTTCTTTCTCCCGCCCTCTTTTTCCCTCCCTATCTCTCCTCTCTTCTTCCCTATCTCCCCTCTCTTTCTCTCCCTCTTTCTCTCCCTCTTTCTCTCCCTCTTTTTCTCCCTCCCTCTTTTTCTCTCTTTCTCCATCCCTATCTCTCTCTCCCTCTCTTACTATCTTTCACATTCACCCCTCCCTCTCTCAGCCTCTCCCTCTCTTAGCCTCACTCTTTCCCTCCCTCTTTTTCTCCCTCTACTTTTCCCATTTCCCCTCCCCCTCCCCCCTCCCCCCCCTCCCCCCCCCTCTCTCTCCCCCTCTCTCTCCCCCTCCCTCTCTCTCCCCTCCCTCTCTCTCCCCCTCCCTCTCTCTCCCCTCCCTCTCTCTCCCCTCCTCCTCCCTCTCTCTCCCCTCCTCCTCCCTCTCTCTCCCCTCCTCCTCCCTCTCTCTCCCCTCCTCCTCCCTCTCTCTCCCCTCCTCCTCCCTCTCTCTCCCCTCCTCCTCCCTCTCTCTCCCCCTCCCTCTCGCTCCCCCTCCGCCTCCCTCTCTCCCCCCTCTCTTTCCCTATCACCCCTTCTCTCTATCCCCTCTATTTATCACTCTCTCTTCTTCCCTATCTCCCCCCTCTCACTCTAATCGCTTTCCTCTCTCTCTTTCTCACTCTATCTCCCTCTCCCCTCTATTTTTCTCTCTCTTTCTCCCTCCGTAGCTCTCTATATCGCTCTCTCTCTCTCTCTATCCCCCTCCCTCTCTCTCTCTCTCTCTCACCCACCCTCACTCTCCCTCGCTCTCTCTCCCGACCTGCCACCACCAGCAGATCCAGAAGGGTTATCCTGCAATCTATCTATTGACTAAAACTTCTGGCTTGAGTTAAGTTTCCTGATCACTGAGGCTCAGACTGTTAGAAGTGGGGGAGGGGCTAGCCGTGACGGTGTGTTTTTGTTGGGAAGGGGATGGGCACAAGATACTGTTCCTGTCGCTGTTTTTAAATTCCAATCTCCTACCCTTTCCTTTCCCAAAAGCGCTGACCCTTGGCTCTGGGGGGCACGGAGCCCGTTCCGATCCAAGGTTGGATCCGGAAGTGCCCACTTTAAAATTACACACTAGCAGCCCAATCCACCGTCCCATTAAATTAGTGGGTGGGAGACAGTGGGCTAGGGGGAGCAGAAATTCTGGATACCAGAAATTATAACAGTTTATGCTCCACTCGAGCCTCCTCCCGTCTTTCCTCATCTAATTCTATCAGCATAAAGGCCGGCACGGACTGGTTGGGCCGACTGATCTGTTGTAATTCCTGGTATCCAGAATTTCTCCTCCCCCTAGCCCACCGTCTCCCTCATAAGTGTCAGCTGTGGCTCAGTGGGTAGCACCCTCGCCTCTGAGTCAGAAGGTTGTGGGTTCAAGTCCCGCTCCAGGAACTCGAGCACAAAATCTAGGCTGGCACTCCCAGTGCAGTGACGCACTGTCAGAGGGGCAGTGCTGAGGGAGCGACGCACTGTCGGAGGGGCAGTGCTGAGGGAGCGCCGCACTGTCGGAGGGGCAGCGCTGAGGGAGCGCCGCACTGTCGGAGAGGCAGCGCTGAGGGAGCGCCGCACTGTCGGAGGGGCAGCGCTGAGGGAGCGCCGCACTGTCGGAGGGGCAGCGCTGAGGGAGCGCCGCACTGTCGGAGGGGCAGTGCTGAGGGAGCGCCGCACTGTCGGAGGGGCAGTACAGTGGGAGTGCCGCACTGTCGGAGGGGCAGTACTAAGGGAGTGCCGCACTGTCGGAGGGGCAGTATTGAGGGAGCGTCACACTGTCGGAGGGGCAGTACTGAGGGAGTGCCGCACTGTTGGAGGGGCAGTACTGAGGGAGTGCCGCACTGTCGGAGGGGCAGTATTGAGGGAGTGCCGCACTGTCGGAGGGGCAGTACTGAGGGAGTGCCACACTGTCGGAGGGGCAGTATTGAGGGAGCGCCGCACAGTCGGAGGGGCAGTGCTGAGGGAGTGCTGCACTGTCGGAGGTGCCGTCTTTCGGATGAGACGTTAAACCGAGGCCCTGTCTGCCCTCTCAGGTGGATGTAAGCGATCCCACGGCACTATTTCAAAGAAGAGCAGGGGGGTTATCCCCGATGTCCGTCAATCAACATAACAAAAAAACAGATTACCTGGGTCATTATCACATTGCTGTTTGTGGGAGTTTGCTGTGCGCAAATTGGTTGCTGCGTTTCCCACATTACAACAGTGACCATACCTCAAAAAGTGCTTCATTGGCTGTAAAGCGCTCTGAAGCGTCTGGTGGTCGTGAAAGGCGCTATATAAATGCAAGTCTTTCTTCATGTCCGAGAATGTTTTATTAAAAGCTCTCGACTCCATATTGAGTAAGTGGCGGGATGCGTGGACTGTGCCTTTAAATTGCTGCGTTGCCGAGAGCCTGTGTCACAGTCGGGTGTTGGAGCAGTGCTGGCCCTCTGCTCCCCGCCCTGTTTCACCTGACTGTGTGCGCAGTCATTCCTTCAGCAGGTGCTTCCAGCTTCCAGCTTCCGCACTTCGCTCCACAAACAGCTGGAAGACAGACTGACATGAGCTCCACCGGCTCGAGAGGGACCTCTGCAAAATCCAGCATGTCCAGACCTCAGAGTGTGAGTGAGAGCCTCGCTAATGAGAAAATAGTTACCGTTTCACCTTGTACTGAAGAATTCCTCAGCTGTCACTTCCTCTCTCCCTATCTCCCTCTCTTTACTCACACTCTTGCTCTCTCTTTTTCTTCCTCTCTCTCTCTCTCTCTCTCTCTCTCCCTATCTCCTCTCTTTCTCTCCCTCTTTTTTCTTTCTCCCTCCCTCTTTTTCCCTCCCTATCTCTCCTCTCTTCTTCCCTATCTCCTTTCTCTTTCTCTCCCTCTTTTTCTCCCTCCCTCTTTTTCTCTCTTTCTCCATCCCTATCTCTCTCTCCCTCTCTTACTATCTTTCACATTCACCCCTCCCTCTCTCAGCCTCTCCCTCTCTTAGCCTCACTCTTTCCCTCCCTCTTTTTCTCCCTCTACTTTTCCCATTTCCCCATCCCCTCTCTTCCCCCCTCCCCCCCTCCCTCTCTCTCCCCCTCCCTCTCTCTCCCCCTCCCTCTCTCTCCCCCTCCCTCTCTCTCCCCCTCCCTCCCACTCTCTCTCTCCCCCACCCCCCCTCC